>NC_079189.1:483026643-483333566 GCF_029499605.1 Hyla sarda
TCCTTTTATGTGCGCCGATACACAAGTATAATTTTTCTTTTAGGCGATACTACTTTTGGGCCCCAGCCAGGACCCATATTGTTGTATCTTGGCTGCCTAAAAAGGGAACCATTCCTGCGCCACTGATTATATATTCTCCATTTCAGATTTGTAAATTACTTCTATTTAAAAATCTTAATCCTTCCAGTACTTATCAGCTGCTGTATGCTCCACAAGAAGTTATTTTCTTTTTAAATTCCCTTTCTGTCTCACCACAGTGCTCTCTGCTGATACCTCTGTCCATATCAGGAACTGCCCAGAGCAGGAGCAAATCCCCATAGCAAACCTCTCCTGCTCTGGACAGTTCCTGACTCAGACAGAGGTGAAAAATAAAGAATATAAAAAAAAGACTAAAGCTAACCATAGGCAAAAAATTATTTATCTGATATGATTAATTATCTGGTTTAATTTGAGAATATTGGTTGTTGGAAAGAAGCATACACAAAAAGCAATTCCTCAAAGTATAAATGATTTTCCATAAAATGAAATGGATTGTATTATGGGAAATATCATGTCTTTAAATTGCACATTAC
Organism: Hyla sarda; assembly: GCF_029499605.1. Lineage (NCBI taxonomy): Eukaryota > Metazoa > Chordata > Amphibia > Anura > Hylidae > Hyla > Hyla sarda. The sequence continues at coordinate 483,027,216 of NC_079189.1, forward strand.
ATTGTACATTGTTCACATGACAGAATTTCTGCAAGGAATTCTGCATAAAAATTCTGTCTGTAGAAATGAATTGCCCATTCACTTAATGGAATTCCTGCAGCGGAAATTATGCAATGGAAATTCTGCTGTGTGAATGGGACAGCGGAATCCCACTGAAGTGTATTGGCTAAACATTTATGCTGAATTTTCATGTGGAATTCCATGCAGAATTTAATGCAGAACTTCTGGTGTGTGAACATAGCCTATAGCCGTGTTCACGTGGCAGAATTTCTGTATGTCCGCTTCAATTCCACATCCACGTTCATTTTGGCTGAATTCTACATTTTTCCTGCATGTTATGTCAATGACCTTGTGGAATTCCATTAAAGTGAAGGGGCAATAAATTTAGGCAGAATTCCATGTGGAAAAATCATGAGGAATTCCGTGTGGAATTGCTGCTGTGTGCCTAAGGGTATAGAGTAGCAGCATTATTGCTGTGTGGCAAAATATTTTCATTTGCAGTGGTTATAACTGGAAACACAAAGCAAATGTATGTGCCATAGTGCAGTTTTCTACAGGTTATATTTTTTTGTTGCTCACATCATTGCCAATAAGCTTAGGTTTCTCAAATACTAAAGAGCTAAAATACTGAATCTACAACAAATGTCTACAGGGAGTGTAAAATAAATTATGGGAATGTTAACATACACAACTGTCAACAGCCCGCTGACAGGTATGCTGTTGTTGTTGCCATTTGTTTCTAAAGATGTTTCCATGTAACTTCAAATATTTAAAAAAGAAAATGTACAGTAAGGATAAGGAAACTTAAAGTGTAACTAAATGTGTAACAATACCCCTTTAATATATAACGTTTATTCAGATCCTCTTAAAATACACCAATATATGATGATGGGGCTATTTTATAAAATCTGTTGGGTGTGTATAAGAAATCTGAATACTTGATACATATATAGCCATAAGAGATTAATGTACAATGGATAGACATGTAGCAAACAACAATATATCACAAAAAATCTATTATAGGTAGGCCAATGATTTTTGGTTATGGCCCTTTAATTTATATGTTCAAAATACACATGTCCTAAATATTGTATATCAGGGTGGATATATATCACTACAGGTATATCATTAGTCTACCTATAATAGCATTTTTGGGATATACTGTTTGCTACATGTCTATCCATTGTACAGTACATTATTCACCCAACAGACTTTATAAATTATCATATACTGGTGTATTTTTTGAGGATCTGAATAAAAGTTATATTTTAAAGGGGTATTGTGCTACATAATTAACTTCAAATATGAATACAAAATAAAGAAAATAAAAACAAAACACCTAATAGTGTTTTTTTGTTTTGTTTACATGATAACAATGAACACCTTAATGCATATTTAGGCTGGGTTTCCACTTTTTTCCATACCCCCACCCCCCCCCCCCCCCCCCCAATATCGCTGTATGTTTTTATTTTAAAAAACAAAAAACACTGCATCCAGATGTTGGCTGAAAGTCAGTAGGGAATAATGAAATGTCAAACCCACTTACTGTTTTTTTATGGCTCAATAGCATTTTTTTTGGCTAGGTTTCCACGCAGGTTTAAAGGAAGGACTCATACTTCTCCTTCCTGCTGGATCCACTTCTGACTTTCGCTCAAACACTGCAGTTTTCCAAAAAACGCCTAAAAAGAACATGTGTGGAAACTTAGCCTTAAAGGGAATTTGGGCATTTTTTCTCCCATAGACTTCTATGGAAGATGAAAAATTTCAAGAAAAAGCAAAGTGAGTCATAATGAATAATGAATAACATTACGTATAATGAGAAAAATACAGGTATAAAAAATGCCAAAGAAAAAACCACATATACTAAGACCCACTAATTTTAGAAAAATAAAAGATAAATTAAAATAAGTTGTGTGAAAGCCTTAGAAATCTATTCTGTAAGAGTTAAGGACTAATGCTGTACAAGGATGAAAAGAACATTTCAAGTATGAAAATAAAATAAAAAAGAGGCTTGTCAATAGCAACAAGGTATAATGAAATGTGGCCAAGGGGAAGATGAAAATGAAAGAATATCAAGAGCACATAAAAGAAAATGAAATGCGAATGTATCAGCTTATCTTATGGTAAATTGCAGTGGTTGCTTTAGTTCTTTATTAAATCTGACAAATAGTAATTGGTTCAACGTTAAGAGGCTAGAAAAAAAGAAAATAATTTGTTCATGATGGAATTAAATTACAAGATAAGTAGGTGGTTTGTATTTAACTTACAGTAGAACTGTGCTGTGTAAAAACACAGTATGGTAAAAGAAATAAATCATATACAATTGATTATAGGAGGTGTAATCTAATGTGCAAGCAAACATTACATGACACAGACATTCTCCCTTTTATTGTTTTTTATTTGTTTTTTTACTCTCTGGGACATGCACCAACATTCTGTATTAACGAAAGCTCTAGAAATAAAATACTCTTATCATATTTCAGAATTATTTACAGTGATCCCTCAACTTCAAATGACATCAACATACAATAGTTTCAACATACAATGGTCTTTTCTGGACCATTGTTACTTGCAACCAGACTCAACATACAATGTACAGACAGTCCAGATCTGCGAAACATGTCAATGGCTGGAAGAACTGACCAATCAGGATGGGCATTCACTGATAAAACACCTGTATTACTGAAGTGTATGCAGTGACTGGTGTCTGGTAGCACCTCCCTACAGTACAGGGAGGTATTACATGTTCTGTACTTCTCTTTACCTGTGCCACGGTTCGCTGCTCCTTTCTACACCGAATTAGGGGATGGCTCCATTTTACTTTTTTTTTTCTTACCCCCATATGTAAGGACTTGCTTTATCTATAGCAGTTATATACTTATTTTTGTTTAATCCTCACTTTTTCCTATTTTTGGATGAAATTTTGGTGGCTTCGGAACCAAGTACCAGTTTTCCATAGAGTTATTATCTCAACATACAATGGTTTCAACATACAATGGTCATGCTGGAACAAACTAATATTGCAACTTGAGGGGCCACTGTAACTTTAAAAACATTCCACAGTGGGAAGGGATATGTCCAACTTTAATGTCCACATTATAACTTACATTGTAAATCAAAACTTGATCAACTTTTTTACATATCCCGCACAAATACTGAATTATTGTTTATATCTCAAAGTTGTGTTCACACTCCTGTTTAGGAGACTTGCCTTTAGAAATCAACAGGTATGTTTTTCTATGGTTCTTATAAATACCACCAAAGTTCAGTTTTATGGGCACATCTGCTTTTCAGCTAATAGATAATTTAATAGATTATTTGCACATTATTACCATATTTAGCAGTAAGTTTTAGTGTAAATACTGGGAAATTCTCCCAATGTAAACTGTAGATCTCATGTCCCTGTAGGCTATTATTAGCCAAATGTATGCAAATTTTCTCAAAAAAGTGTAGTTGTTTGCATATGTATACAATTCATTGAAGTATATGTTTCTCTTTACTGAGATGGCAAATCAATGACAGTTTCATGTGACTGCCTATATGTAAAGGTGGTGATCTGCACCTGTCTCTTGATAAAGTTACTATCTTGGGCCTCATTTACTAAGCTGAAACCGACCACTCAGTGTGCGCCAGTGTGCGCCTGGAAAATCCGACAAAACCGACATTGCACTGTAAAAAGCCGAAAAGGGGCGTGGTGTGTCACAGAAGGGGCGATGTTGGTCCAAAAAGGCGCGGGGTTAAACAACTCTACCAATTTACTATTGAATTCACAGAAAATCCTGTGGATAAATGGCTGGAAATATCCATCTAGAAAAAGCTGGTCAGAAAATGTTTCCGACTTCTCCCAATAGTAAATAGAGAGGAATCCTGCAAGTCTTAAACCCGACACTCTTAGTAAATGAGGCCCATTGTGTTTTATATTTTAAAACTCTGATACTGAAGTGAACATGTATATTAATGCTGTATTGGCTTTCCAAAACTATACTATGTTGTTATTGCACCTGTAAGAACAGAGTCCACCATACCCTCCCTTGGGTTGTAGAGTAGGAGCTGATGAACCAAAGTTTCAGTGGTATCACCAATCCATTGTTAGTTAGTGGCACCAGGAATGGTGTTGTTGGAGGACATTCTGCAGGAAGAGTGATGTAATTCAGAAGGGGCCTTTGCTGTGTTTGTCTTTCATTTGAGGGTGGATGTTACAGTGTATGTAGGTTGGGTTCTAAGTTGCAACCATAAAAGCCTGGTGCCTCTGGTGAGTATGTGCATGGTTAACACATGAGAGACAGTGATATCTACTGTGATCTACTGTAGAAGACATCCTGGAGAATGACTGTAGCTTGAGTAAGAGTGTAGTCCACTTGGCTGCTGAGACAATGAGAAATAGATAGAGATAGCTAGTGAACCTTTTGGTGGGTCTGAGAAATGGTATGGGAACCAGTGGTGACATACTTCAAGACACATTGTAAAGACCCTCACAAGTTTAATATTAGGAATGGTTCTTGATGGCCTAGGTAAATGTCATTTGAAACTCAAGCCTTACTAGAGGATCATTGATATGAGATCAACATCTTTCATTATCCTCCACCTGCAAGTGAAGAACAGTGAGATTGCCTAGCTGAAACTGTTCAACAATTCAGAGTGATATTAATAAAAAAAGTTATCTCTTATCTGTGAACCTTGTGTCCTTGAGCTGTGTCATAAGGGACTGCTCTCTGTGCTTACACAAAGGATAGGGGATAAGATGCCTGACCACTGGGGACCCCCGGGATCTTGCACGCGGCACCCCATTTGTAATCAGTCCCTGGAGCGTGTTTGACCCCTCCCGTAGGCTTGCATTGAGGGGCGAAGCGTGACGTCACACGGGGGAGGAGGCGTGACGTCACATGCCACTGGCCGTGTGGTCGCCGGTAATCAGACCCGGAGCGAACACGCTCCGGGGACTGATTACAAACGGGGTGCCGCGTGCAAGATCCCGGGGGTCCCCAGCGGCGGGACTCCCGAGATCAGGCATCTTATCCCTATCCTTTGGATAGGGGAAAAGATGTGTAAGCACCGGAGTACCCCTTTAAAACCATTAGTGCAACTAGTATGCATGCTCCAAGACTTGCATTGTAGGTGGTTAGGAGGATTCTGGAAATGGGTGGTGACTTAGCAGCTGCAGGCACTCCAGGAGGCACTAGGACTTCTTTAGAAAAGTGGCTGGTACAGTCTCTAAAAACAATGCTTACATGGGGCATACTGTGGTAGAGAGTAGACATGTGGGTTCTAAGCCTTCTGGGAGTACAGCCTAACCACCAGGCCTCAACCTAAGGCTGTGCTGTGTAAGGCTGTGCTACATTTCTTCTATTATTCGAGGGACTCCACCCTTCAGCTGTGAGAGGAACCTTGTAAAAAGACTGTAATCATTAAAGGAAATCTGTCATCAGTATCACCCGCACTAACCTGTCATACAGGCTTGTAGTTCGGGTGATACTGATCAAAATTATACTTACGGCATCCGGAACCGCCACGCCGTTCTGCCGTTATTGCTCATTTTTGGGGTATGCAAATTAGGTCCTTGGGGCATGGGCGGAGCTTGGACCCAATCTCCGGGAACTCTGATGTAATCTTTGGCCGGGCGGGCACTCTGCCCTGCTCATCCATATGCATAACCCCCTTCTTGATTGCGCAGCCATGCTACTGAGCGACACGTGCCGTATAGTAGCATGGCCGCACATGTAGGGAGGGGGTTATGCATATAGATGAGCAGGGCAGAGCGCCTGCCCGGCCGAAGATTACGCCAGAGTGCCCGGAGCTTGGGTCCAAGCGCTGCCCATGCCCCAAGGACCTAATTTGCATACCCCAAAATGAGCAATACCGGGGTTCTGGATGCCGTACGTATAATTTTGATCAGTATCACCTGCACTACAAGCCTGATGACAGATTTGCTTTAAGCTTTGCAGTCAACTTAATGACAGTTCCTGCCAAGAGTGCTCCCCCACCCCCTTGCCCACCATGGTGTAAAAGCTGTGAGACTACCACCAACGCATTTTGTATGTTAACCATTCTTTGTCATGGCACTCTGCATGTACAAAGTATGGTACATGAAGACAAATCGGGGGCACAAGGGCATCCAGCCATTTTTGCCAAACCAAATTTACCTGGTTATACTTTAATTGCTTGAAATTATGCAACATGTTTATTAGTAACATAGGTCATAGTAATATAGTTCATGAGGTTGAAAAAAGCCCAGAGTCCATCAAGTTCAACCCATATCCCTAATGAGTCCCTGCTGAATTGATCCAGCGGAAGGCAAAAAATCCTCTTACCACAGGTATAAATTCCTTCCCGACTCCAAATATCAGAATAAATCATTGGATCAACCTTCTGTCCCTATAAATCTAGTATACATAACCTGTAATGTTATTATTCTCCAAAAATGCATCCAAGCTCCTTTTGAACTCTTTTTACAGAGTTCACCATGACCACCTCCTCCGGAAGAGAGTTCCACAGTCTCACTGCTCTTACAGTAAAGAACCCCCCATCTGTGCTGGTGTAGAAACCTCCTTTCCCTCCAGATGTAAAGCATGTCCGCTTGTGATAAATGCAGTCCTGGGTATAAATAGATCATGGGAGAGATCTCTGTACTGCCCCCTGATATATTTTTACATAGTTATTAGGTTGTCCCTAAGCCTTCTTTTTTTTAATCGCTTAAGGACACAGCCCATTTTGACCTTAAAGAGGTACTCTTCTTTAAAGCATTTTTCTTTAAATCAACTGGTGTTAGAAACTTAAACGGATTTGTAAATTACTTATATTTAAAAATCTTAATCCTTCTAGTACTTATCAGCTGCTGTATACTACAGAGAAAGTTATTTTCTTTATGAATTTCCATTCTGTCTGACCACAGTGCTCTCTGCTGACAACTCTGTCAATTTTAGGAACTCTCCAGAGAAGGAGAAAACCCCCATAGCAACCCTCTCCTGCTCTGGACAGTTCCTGACATGGACAGAGGTGTCAGCAGAGAGCACTGTGGTCAGACAGAAAGGAAATCCAAAAAGAAAAGACCTTCCTGTGGAACAAATAGCAGCTGATAAGTACTGGAAGGATTAAGATGTTTAAGTAGAAACAATTTACAAATCTGCTTAACTTTCTGGCACAGGTTGATATAAAAAAAACTGTTTTCCAGTGGAGTGCCCCTTTAAGGACAGAGCCAATTTTATTTTTGCGTTTTCGTTTTTTCCTCCTCCTCTTCTAAAATTCATAACCCTTTTATATTTCCATTCACAGACCCATATGAGGGCTTGTTTTTGCGTGACCAGTTGCACTTTGTAATGACATCACTCATTTTACCCTAAAATGTAAGGTAAACCCTAATAAAAAAAAATTGTGTACGGAAGTTTAAACGAAAATCATAATTTTGCTAATTTGGGGGGTTTTGTTTTCACGCTGTACACTTTATGGTAAACATTTCATTTTTTCTTTATTCTCTAAGTCAGTCCTATTAAAATGATACCCATGGTTCCATACATTTCTATTATTGTACTGCTTTTAAAAAATCTCAATCTTTTTTTACAAAATCAGTACATTTAAAATTGCCCTTTTTAACCACCTCTAACTTTCTTATTTTTCTGTATTTAGGGATGTGTGAGGGCTAATTTTTTCCACCATTGCGCATATTTGACTTTTTATAAAAAAAAAATTGCAGCTTGATGTGACAAAAAAAGCAGATTTTTTTTTTTCGCCGTAGGGGATCATTAACATTATATTTTTATAGTTCAGACATTTACGCACACAGCAATATCAAATATGTTTATTGTTTATACTTTTTTTCTATGCTTTTGTGTATTAATATGAGGAAAAGGGGTGATTTAAAAATTTATTGGGAGAGGGGCTTTTAAAAAAAAAAAATCCACTTTTTTTTTTTACATTTATTTTACACTTTTATAATCCTCAAAAAAGTCCCCATAAAAAATCATTAGCTTGCTCATATAGTTCAGTGCTATGCATAGGGCATAGCACTGATCTGTATTATCGGCAATCTTCTGCTGTGGTCAGCTGGAAGGCAGATCAGTGAGGAAGACCCTGGGAGACAGACGGAGGCACGTGAGGGGATCTCCATCCGCCATCTTGGCTGATCTGATCCCTGCAACAGTGCCGCGGGTGATTAGATCAGCCATTCAAAGTTCCGCATTGCTGCAGATGCCGTGATCTGTATTGATCACTGCATCTGAGGGGTTAATGGCAGACATCAGTGCGATCGCTGCTGATAGCCACTGGGACCCACCGGAAATGAAGCGAGTGCCGATCCTGTGCTCGCGTCAAAGCCGCGCTGTAAATGTATGGCGCTGTGTGTGAAGTAACGCTATGCAGCACCGTACATTTACGGCACATGTCCTTAAGGGGTTAAACTAAATAACCCTTATTCTGAAAACCTTTCTGGGTACTGCAGTTCTCCCATTCCCCTTATTACTCTGGTTGCCTGTCTTTGAACCCTCTCCAGATTCACTAATTCTTTCTTGTACACTGGTGCCCAGTACTATACACAGTATTTCATGTGTGGTCTGACTAGTGATTTGTACAGTGGTAGAATTGTTTCCTTTTTGTGGATATCTATGCCCCTATTGATGCAACCCATGATTTTCTTTTTCTTTGGCAGAAGCTGCCTGACACTGGTCTCTGCAGCTAAATGTACTGTTAACTAAGACTCCTAAGTCCTTTTCCATGTAACATAGTAACATAGTTCGGAAGGTTGAAAAAAGACCAGAGTCCATCTAGTTCAACCTATAACCCTAATGAGTCCCTACTGAGTTGATCCAGAGGAAGGCAAAAAACACTTATACTAGAGGTAAAAATTCCTTCCCGACTCCAAATATGGAAATCAGAATAAATCCCTGGATTAACATGCTGTCCCTAAAAGTCTAGTATACATAACTATCAATGTTATTATTTTCCAAAAATGCATCCAGACCCCTTTTGAACTCTTTTACAGAGTTCACCATGACCACCTCCTCCGGGAAAGAATTCCACAGTCTCACTGCTCTTACAGTAAAGAACCCCCATCTGTGGTGGTGTAGAAACCTTCTTTCCTCTAAATGTAGAGGATGCCCCCTTGTTATAGATACAGTCCTGGGTATAAATAGATCATGGCAGAGATCTCCATACTGCCCCCTGATATGTTTATACATAGTTATTAGGTCTCCCCTAAGTCTTCTTTTTTCTAAATTAAATAACCACAATTCTGATAATCTTTCTCGGTACTGAAGTCCTTCCATTCCCCGTATTACTCTGGTTGCCCGTCATTGAACCCTCTCCAGCTCCACTATATCTTTCTTGTACACTGGTGCCCAGTACTGTACACAGTATTCTATGTGTGGTCTGACTAGTGATTTGTATAGTGATAGAATTATTTCCTTGTTGTGGGCATCTATGCCCCTATTGATGCACCCCATGATTTTATTTGCCTTGGCAGCAGCTGCCCGACACTTGTCACTAAAGCTAAGTTTACTGTTAACTAAGACCCCTAAGTCCTTTTCCACGTCAGTCGTCCCAAGTGTGCTCCCAGATTTTTCCTCCCCATGTGCATTACCTTACATTAATCAGTGTTGAACTTCATCTGCCACTTCTCAGCCAAAACCCCCAAACTATCCAGATCCATTTGTAACAGTGCACTGTCCTCTATTGTGTTTACCGCTTTACAGAGTTTAGAATTAGAGATGAGCGAACTTTTCAAAAAATTTGATTCGGACGATTAGCCGAATTTTCTGGAAAAGTTTGTTTTGATCCAAATTTTTTTGTGGCAAATCTATATAAGAAAAGGCTATATCTAGCCTACACACAGCCTCTATCGGGGTATAGAACACTTTGCTGTGTTCTAAAACGCTTATGGAGTGTGCTGGGGTAGTGAAATAATACTGTTATTCAGAATAACATGCAGATTACTGGCATCGCTTTTAAAATCACTGCCGCACAGCAGCACAATGACAGAGCCTGGTGGTGGCATCAGTGTCAGGAGACCATATAGTGACTGAATGACACAGCATGGAGGTGTTGGCAGCATGAGGAGACCATATCGTGGCTGAATGGCACAGCGTAGAGGTGTTTGCCGCATGAGGACACCATATAGTGGCTGAATGACACAGCGTGGAGGTGTTGGCAGCATGAGGAGACCATATAGTGGATGAATGGCACAGCCCGGAGTTGCCAGCAGCATGAGTAGGCACTAGGCCTTCACAATCTCTATAAGATTAAAAGTTGAATTAAGAAATTTAAACCGAAGATTTTGGATAGCGGGTGCTACCTATGAGAAAATTTAAAATTCCAAGACCCAGGCCCCACAGCGGCATGAGTAAACCATATATTGCCTGAATGACACAGCCTGGAGTTGGCTGATGCACGAGTACACAGCAGGGCTTCACAATCGCCCCCCAAAAACACCACAATTTTAGAATAAAAAAAAAAAAAGATTTTGGATAGCGGGTGCTACCTATGAGAAAATTTGAAATTCCCAGACCCAGGCCCAGCAGCGCCATCATTTTTTGATTTGAAATTTAAAACAAACTTTGAGTGTCCCGGACCCCAGCGTGTGGGTATGAAGGACCAAATCCAACAAGCCCCCACAGCAACATCAGTAAACCATATATTGCCTGAATGACACAGCCTGGAGTTGGCTGATGCACGAGTACACAGCAGGGCTTCACAATCCCCCCCAAAAAACACAACGATTTTAGAAATTTTTGAAAAAGATTTTGGATAGCGGGTGCTACCTATGAGAAAATTTGAAATTCCCAGACCTAGGCCCCGCAGCGGCATCAGTAAACCATATATTGCCTGAATGACACAGCCTGGAGTTGGCTGATGCATGAGTACGCACCAAAGCTTCACAATCTCTAATAAAAAAGACAAACATTTTTGACGAAAAATGTTGACAAAAATTTAGGACAGCGGGTGCTCTCTATATATTACCAGAATGACGCAGCCTGGAGTTGGCTGCAGCATGAGGAGACCATTGAAATGTCTGATTTTTTTTTTTTTGAAATTTAAATCAAAATTTGTGTCCCGGACCCCGCCGTGTGGGTACAAAGGACCTAATCTCACAAGCACCCACAGGGCTCATGTGACCATAAGATGTAGGCGCAACGTCTCCATAGCCCTGACATTTTTGGTTTTCGTACCATTTTTATTAAAAAATCACACGCAACAAGCAATCAATGAAAGTTATTATTCTGGAAAATTCAAGTTTATTACTTTGAAAATTATCAGAAAATTTGAAAAAAACACTACCCAAGAGTGTTTAATAACCCCATAAATTGCACCATAAAAGTTGAAATTTTAATTAAGCATTTATGTATGTATTTCAAAAATCCTAAAATTAAAGGCACAAGCCAAGAAGCATCATGAAGTCAAGTTGTTCCTGAAAGACACAGGAGCATTCAGGAGAAGCCATCAGCAGTACCCAAGAGGCTTTCATAACCCCTTGCATTGCACGATCAATCGTGAGAGCGAGCAATAAAAGGTGTGTTATGCCCTCAGTAGTGTTGAGCGGCATAGGCCATATTCGAATTTGCGATATTTCGCGAATATATGGATGAATATTCGTCATATATTCGCTAAATTTGCATATTCGTAATATTTGCGTGTAATTTTTGCACATGCAAAAATTTGCATATACGAAAATTTGCATAAATGAAAATTTGCATATGCGAAAATTTGCATATGAGAAAATTAGCATGTACGAAAATTCGCATGTGCGAAAATTTGCATATGTGAAAATTTGCATATACAAAAATTTGCATGTGCAAAAATTTTTACGCCAGTCTCACACAGTAGTGATAGAGCCTTCTTTACACCACACAAGCTGGAAGCAGAGTGGGATGATCACTGTGATGTGTACTGTGAAAAAAAAAAGTGCTATATTCGCAAATATTCGCGAATTTGTGAATATGCGATTTTCGCTAATAAAATTTGCATTGCGAATATTCGCGAGCAACACTAGCCCTCCACTGAACGGACCAGCAGCATGTGTCTATCCTTCACTGACAGGTACGGGTAACCTGCTGACCCCCGTTCTTGATCAGGGATTGCAATTATTTGCCAGGAAAGAAGAATCCCAACTAAGTGCGGGTCATAAGCTTGGGTTCATTAAGTCCCTGCCCTTTGTACACACCGGTCTCTACTACCGATTGGATGGTTTAGTGAGGTCCTCGGATCGGCCCCGGCGGGCTAGGAGAAGGACCTGGCAGAGCGCAGAGAATTTAAAGATCATTGTTGAAATTTGTATTAAGCATGTATTAGCTACTGCTAAACTTCCAAAAATTAAAGGCCCAAGGCCAGAAGCATCAGTGAGGCAAGAAGTTCCTGAAAGACACAGGATGAGTCAGGAGCAGGCATTCGCTGTACCCAAGAGGGTTTCATAACCCCTTACATTTAAAGATCAATATTGACATTTGCATTAAGCATATATTTAGCAACTGCTAAATATCCAAAAATGAAAGGCCCGAGGCCCGAGGCATTAGGGAGTAGTGTTTCTCACGAATATTCGCAATGCGTATATTCGCGTATACACGCGAATTTGCGAATATCCGCGAATATAGCACTATATATTCGCAATGACGAATATTAGTTTTTTTTTCCCCCAGTACACATCACAGTGATCATCCCTCTCTGCTTCCAGCTTGTGTGGTGTAAAGAAGGCTCTAATACTACTGTGTGAGACTGGCGTGCAAATTTTCGCACATGCGAATATTTTCATCTGCAAATTTTCGCATATACGAATTTTTGCATATGCAAATTTTCGCATATGCTAATTTGCGCATTTGCTAATGTTCGCATATGCACATTTTTGCATATTTGAATTTTAGCATATGCAAATTTCGAATATGGCCTATGCTGCTCAACGCTATCAGGGAGGCAAGTAGTTCCTGAAAGACACAGAATGAGTCCGGAGCAGTCATTCGCAGTACCCAAGAGGGTTTCATAACCCCTTACATTTAAAGATCAATGTTGACATTTGCATTAAGCATGTATTTAGCTACTGCTAAACATCCAAAAATGAAAGGCCCAGGGCCCGAGGCATCAGGAAGGCTAGTAGTTCCTGAAAGACACAGAATGAGTCAGGAGCAGTCATTCGCAGTACCCAAGAGGGTTTCATAACCCCTTACATTTAAAGATCAATGTTGAAATTAGCATTAAGCATGTATTTAGCTACTGCTAAACATCCAAAAATTAAAGGCCCAAGGCCCGAAGCATCAGGGAGGCAAGTAGTTCCTGAAAGACACAGGATGAGCAAGGAGCAGGCAATCACAGTACCAAAGAGGGTTTCATAACCCTAATTGATAACCCAAGAGGGTTTCATAACCAACCATAATTGGAAAGTGTTGGTGTAGCAGCATGGTCAATCTACTCTGAAGCATCTGGCATTGGTGGCTGGAAATCCTAGCTGATCCATCCCTGATTCATCTTGACAAACGTCAGTCTCTTCACATTTTTAGTGGACAGACGAGTTCCCCTTGGGGTGACTATGGCGCCGGCCACACTAAACACCCGCTCTGATGGCACACTACTGGCCGGGCAGGACAGCTTTTCCAGGGCAAACGCTGCTAGTTGCGGCCATAAATAGAGTTTGGCTGCCCAGAAGTCCAGTGGATCTTCAATGGTTGTTGGCATAGCCATGTCAAGGTCTGCCACCACCTGCTGGTTCAGGTCCTGCTCCATGTCTACCTGCTGCTGATGAGTTGCTTCACTATGCGGGTGAAGAAAGCTACTCATCAGCGACTGTAGACTCAGGCTGCTGCTGATTGAGCTGGTACTGCCACCCCTCCCCTCCCCAGCAGCCATGGCAGTGGAAGGTGAGCGCAGAGGGCCCCCGAGTCAGACCTGCGAGTGGATGGACCATGGGGCCGATAGGCATCGGCCAACTGACTTCGTAAAATCTCTCTGTAATAGGTCAGTTTGTCCTCCCTCTCAGTGGGTGTAAAAAAGGCCACCATTATGGGACGGTAGCGAGGGTCTAATAAGGTGGAGATCCAGAAGTCATCCCGCTGACGAATTTTGACAATTCGGGGGTCACTACGCAAGCAACTGAGCATGCATCGTGCCATTTGCGCCAGTGACTCGGAGGGACTACCTGCCTCCATCTCCACTGCATACTGCCACGGTGTGTCTGGGTCCTCTGTCTCGCCTTCCTCATTACCCTCCAGCTCCTCTGGCTGCTCCTGCTCCTCCTCTCCTGTCCGAAGACTAGAAACACCGGCCATCTCATCCAACCTAAACTGTGCTCCGCTCTGCCCCTCATCACCCTCCTCCTCCAGTTCAGCCCCCGCAGGGCCCATGTAGCCATGAGATGTAGGCAAAATGCCTCCATTGCCGTGACCAGCCATGGTTTCAATAATTTGCTGTAGGAAATGTAGGAGTGGAATTACGTCGTTCATGGCGTAATCCAGGTGACTTACAAAAAATGTGGCTTCCTCAAAGGGCCTCTGCAAACGGCAGGTGTCACATATAAGCTGCCACTGGTTCACATTGAAGTTACACAGGGGAGTACTCCTATCTGCTTGGATCATCAAGAAATTGGTGATGGCTTTTCTTTGTTCGTATAGTCTGTCCAACATACGGTGGGTGGAATTCCAACGTGTGACAACGTCACAAATAAGACTATGTTGTGGGATACCATTCTGACGCTGCAGCTCAAGGAAGGTGTGCTTGGCGGTGTACGAGTGGCTGAAGTGCATGCACAGTTTCCTTGCCATTTTCAGGATGTTTTGCAAATGGGGTGAAGACATGAGGAAGTGCTTGACAACCAGATTCAACATGTGTGCCATGCAGGGCGCATGTTTCACACCACGTTGTCGCAGCCCAGACACAATGTTCTTCCCGTTGTCGGTCACCATGGTTCCCATTTCCAGATTTCGTGGAGTAAGCCATACTCGGATTTCTTTGCGAATGAACTTTAGCAGTTCCTCCCCTGTGTGACTCCGTTCGCCAAGGCAAACCATGTGAAGAACAGCTTGACACCGCCGTGCCCTACACACATGGTACGATGAAAGGCCACTGAGATTTGGACGTGCAGTGGAGGCTGAAGACATGGTGGAGGATGAGGAGGTGGCGTTGCACACTGTAACAGGACCAACTGCCTGAGAGCGAGAGCGTGGAGGAGGAAGCGGTGTGACCTGTCCAAGTTGCTGTTGTGGCTGTGCAGGAACCACATTTATCCAGTGGGCCGTAAAAGAAAAGTATTGTCCCTGCCCGTAGTTACAGCTTCCCACGTCGGCGCTGTCGTGCACTTTTGAACACACCGACAGGCTCAAGGACTGGCCCACCTTCTCTTGTACAAACTTATTATAACGCCGAGCGCTCCAGGTCCCGCTGTCCCCCCGGAGAGCTTGCGACGTTCTGCTGACAGCAGCGCTCCGGTCTCTGTCTCTGACCATGAGCGCTGCTTGGTGCATGCGAACCGCGTGGTGGGTCATGTCCCGTTCCACTCACCCTCCTCCTCAGGTGTCGGTCTCGTCCCGGCGCGCGCGCGCGCCGGCTTTCTAAGATTTAAAGGGGCCAGTGCACCGCTAATTGGTGCCTGGTCCAATCAGTCTAATCACCTCCCTAACTCATAAATACCCACTTCTCCTTTCTGTCCTTGCCGGATCTTGTTGCCTTGTGCCCTGAGAAAGCGTTTAGTGTGTTCCCTTGCCTGTGTATCTGCTGTTGCCTCTGACTACGAACCATTGCCGCCTGCCCTGACCTTCTGCTACGTCTGACCTTGCCTCTGTCTAGTGTACCGCACCAGTCTCAGCTGTCAGAGAGGTCAAGTCGCTACTGGGGGACACGAGCTGGTAGTTACCGCCTCAGCAAGTCCATCCCGCTTTGCAGCGGGATCTGGTGAACACCAGTAACTACTTAGAACCGATCCCCCAGTACGACCCGTGCCATCGCCTCTCTAGCACAGAGGATCCACCTCCTGTGTCCTCACCAGCCGCCAGTCCGGATCCTGACAGTAGATCCGGCTTTGGATCCCGCTGAGGTGCCGCTGCCCAGTCTTGCTGATTTCACTACCGTTGTTGCCCAGCAGTCTCAGCAGATCGCCCAACAAGGACAACAGCTGACGCAGTTGACCGCCATGCTCCAGCAGCTTCTGCCTGCCCAGCATCAACCATCTCCTCCGCCCGCTCCAGCCTCTCCTCCACTTCGAGTTGCTGCAACTACCTCTAGAGTCCGCTTGTCTCTTCCGGAGAAATTTGATGGTACTTCTCCACCTGACATGCGTTTATGAGGGTATTACAATATGCTACACTACTCTTTAAACGGTAATTGTCTAGAACAGCAGCAGGTGATTACTCATGGCTGTCCTTTCACAGTATGTAGGCCCTTTACAGATTAACAGGTACAAGATGGTACACTACTTGGATGTACGCATGCGGTATGCACTGATGAGGGCAGTAATATTCGCAACTATACGCAGAAAAAACTCTGTATTTTGTTTATTTTTTAAAACACCAGCCGGTGAATACTATTGTTAGGACTTTGACAGTATGGAGCACCTTGACAGATTAACAGGTACTAAATGGTACAATACTTGGATGTACCTATGCGGTATGCACTGATGAGGGCAGTAATATGCGCAACTATATGCAGAAAAAACTCTGTATTTTTGTAAAACACCAGCCGGTGAATACTATTGTTTGGGCTTTGACAGTATGTAGCCCCTTAACAGATTAGCAGGTACAAGATGGTACACTACTTGGATGTACCTATGCGGTATGCACTGATGAGGGCAGTAATATGCGCAACTATAAGCAGAAAAAACTCAGTTGTTTTTTAAAACACCAGCCGGTGAATGCTATTGTTTGGACTTTGACAGTATGGAGCACCTTGACAGATTAACAGGTACTAAATGGTGCAATACTTGGATGTACCTATGTGGTATGCACTGATGAGGGCAGTAATATGCGAAACTATACGCAGAAAAAA
Organism: Hyla sarda; assembly: GCF_029499605.1. Taxonomy (NCBI): domain Eukaryota; kingdom Metazoa; phylum Chordata; class Amphibia; order Anura; family Hylidae; genus Hyla; species Hyla sarda. The sequence goes on from NC_079189.1 coordinate 483,044,157, forward strand.
AACTCTGTATTTTTTTTAAATACCAGCCGGTGAATACTATTGTTTGGACTTTGACAGTATGGAGCAACTTGACAGATTAAATGGTACTAAATGGTACAATACTTGGATGTACCTATGTGGTATGCACTGAAGAGGGCAGTAATATGCGCAACTATATGCAGAAAAAACTCAGTATTTTTTAAAAACCCCAGCCGGTGAATACTATTGTGTGGACTTTGACAGTATGTAGCCCCTTGACAGATTAACAGGTACAAGATGGTACACTACTTGGATGTACCTATGCGGTATGCACTGATGAGGGCAGTAATATGCGCAACTATACGCAGAAAAAATTATGTAATTTTTAAAAACACCAGCCGGTGAATACTATTGTTTGGACTTTGACAGTATGGAGCACCTTGACAGATTAACAGGTACTAAATGGTACACTACTTGGATGTACCTATGCGGTATGCACTGATGAGGGCAGTAATATGCGCAACTATACGCAGAAAAAATAATGTATTTTTTAAAAACACCAGCTGGTGAATACTATTGTTTGGACTTTGACAGTATGGAGCCCCTTGACAGATTAACAGGTACTAAATGGTACAATACTTGGATGTACCTATGCGGTATGCACTGATGAGGGCAGTAATATGCGCAACTATAAGCAAAAAAAACTCTGTATTTTCAAATTTGTTGCAAATCGAATATTTCACGAAATTCGTAAAGAATTTGAGTTCGTCAGCTTCGATTCGCTCATTTCTATTTAGTATCATCTGCAAAGATTGCTACTTTACTATTCAACCCCTCTACAAGGTCATTAATAAATATATTAAATAGAACATGACCCAAGACTGACCCCTGTGGTACTGAGCCAGTTACTTACCCACTTATACGCATTCTCCCACAGCCCGTTCCTTCTCATTTTATGCACCAATCTTTTATGTGGCAACGTATCAAATGCTTTGGAAAAATACAGATATACGACATCCAGCGATTGCCCCTGGTCCAGTCTGGAGCTCACCTTCTCATAAAAGCTGATCAGGTTAGTTTGACAGGACCGATCCCTCAGAAAGCCATGCTGATATGGAGTCATACATTTATTTTTATCAATATACTCCAAAATAGCATCTCTTAGAAAACCCTCAAACAATTTACATACAACTGAGGTTAAACTAACAGGTCTGTAATTTCCAGGGTCACCTTTTGTCCCCTTCTTAAATATTGGCACCACATTTTCTATGCATCAGTCCTGGGGAACAGTCCCTGTTACTATAGAGTCCCTGAATATTAAAAATAGAGGTCTGTCTATTACAATATTTCATTCCTTTAGAACTCGGGGGTGAATGCCATCTGGACCTGGTGATTTGTCTATTTTGATTTTTTGTAGGTGGCACTGTACTTCTTCCTGGGTTAGACAGGTGACCTGTACTGGGGAGTTTACCTTATCACCCTGTAATTCACCTGGCATTTTATATTCCTCGGTGAATACAGTGGAGAATAATTTGTTTAATATATTTGCTTTTTCCTGATCCCCGTTTATAATTTCTTCCTCATCATTTTTCAAAGGGCCAACACTTTCATTTTTTACCTTTTTGCTATTTATATAGTTAAAGAACATTTTGGGGTTAGTTTTACTTTTCCTTAGCAATGAGTCTTTCTGTTTCCACTTTTGCGGCTTTTATCAGTTTTTTTTTTTTACATTTTCTACATTTCCTTTTTAGCTTTTTAATGCTTCTTCAAGGCCATTCTGTTTTAGAAGCTTAAATGCTTTTTTATCATTTATTGCCCTCTTAACATTTTTATTCTTTCACATTGGTTTTCTCCTATCCCTGAACCTTTTATTCCCATAAGGTATGTGCTTCGTACAGTGAGAATCTAGAATATTTTTAAAAGTCTCCAATTTAGTGTCAGTATTCTTGTTTTTGAGGACATTACATTATCCCAATTTATATTTTTAAGGGCTTCTCTGGGTGGATCCAACATTGCCTTCCTAAAGTTAATTGTTTTTGTGGCTCTCGAGAGTTTACCTTATTGAAGAACAAGTTATAATGTATTATATTATGATCACTATTTCCTAGGTATCCTTCTACTTGCACATTAGTTACTCTGTCAGGTCTGTTGATTAATATTAAGTCTAGTAGGGCGCCCCCTCTGGTCGGGTCCTGCACCGTTTGGGACAGATAATTGTCTTGAGCTAAAGTCATAAACCTGTTTCCTTTATGAGATTCACATTTCTCACTCTCCCAGTTAATATCAGGATAGTTAAAGTACCCCATTATAACCACCCCAATTTGATTTGCTGCCTTGTTTATTTGCCTCAGTAATTGATCTTCTGCCTTTTCCATTATATTTGGTGGCTTATAGCAAACCCCCATCAGAATTTTTTTTAAATTTTTATCTCCGTATATTTCTATACCCATAATGACTCCACATTTTTGTTTCCCACTTGTATATCCTCCCACAGTGCGGCCTTCAGACTGTACTTTACATAAAGACAAACTCCTCCCCCTTTCTGTTTTGTCCGATCATTCCCGAATAGACTATATCCCTGTATATTGACTGCCCAGTCACAGCTATTGTCCAACCATGTCTCTGTTATTCCCACAATGTCATAATTTTTCTCAGACATTATTAACTCCAGTTCGGCAGTTTCAGGGGTTAGACTTCTGGCATTAGTCAACATTCAATTCAAAGGGGTTTGGTTTTTTCCTATGAAGCCTATCGCTATTTACTGTTCTAATCCTACCTCCACTCCACCCCCAGGTACATTAATAAGTCCCACCTCTCTATCTACACTGTCTTCCCCATCTATATTGTAGTTACCCTCCCCATTCCCTAGTTTAAACACTCATCCACCCTTTCGGCCATCTTCTCCCTGAGCACAGCTTCACCCTCCCCATTGAGGTGCAGTCCGTCCCTACAGTAGAGCCGGTATCTGACAGAGAAGTGGACCCAATTCTCCAGGAACGCAAACCCCTCCTTCCTACAACAGCTTCTGAGCCACTTGCTTACCTCCCAGATCTTCCGCTGCCTCTCTGGTGTGGCTCGTGGTACAGGTAATATTTCAGAAAATGCTACCTTTGAGGTCCTTTCCTTAGGCTTGCGGCCTAAGTCCCTTAAACAATTTTATCTTACTCTTACTCACACTTTATCATTGGTGCCAAAATGTTGACGATCCGTGATTTTTGACAGATCACCCTGTCTTTCCCCCTAATAATAGTCCTCTATTAGGGGACCTGTCTGGAAGACACACCCTAGCGGTCAAAGGCAGTGTCTTGCTGCTGCACTGCTAGCTCTGAAATGGCACCCCCTCATCTGCCAACCAGCAAAATTGTTGAGGTGTGCCAGTTCAGGGCTAGCCTCCCAGACACTTTTCCCTCTGCCCCATTTTCTAACTGTAACCCAGCTAGCTGCCTGACTATCCTGCACCTCCATCCCACTATCCTCCCCCATCTCTTTCCCACAGAGTGCTTGCTCAGTGAGCAGGAGACTCCTCTCCAAGTTGTCAATGCACCTCAGTGTTGCCGGTTGGTCCTCTAGATCCAGGATCTGAGCTTCTAAATAAACAACTCGCACACATCTTGTACTGGAGTATGCACCCTCCAACTACTGTTCAAGGATTGCATACATTGTGCATGATGTACACTGGACTGCCTTTTCCAACATGGAGGACATCTTAGTTTTGGGGATTGCACAGATAACAGTTAAAAACAGAAGTAAATATTTCAAATAAACTCCCTGAATTTAAAGTCCCTTTATTTTAAGTCCCCCCACTTTTATACTCATAACCACTTGTATGATTCATATACACAATCGCAAGCTCAAACAACCACTTATTGTGATTTAAAAGATACGAAAAACCACCTCTCTCTCTTTCACTGCTTGGAAGTGAATGCAAATTGAGGATATCAATTTGATAATGCCTTTTATAACAATACAGACAACAAGCCATAGTGAGTTTTGGTCAATTCTAGCTTTTTGCAGCTCTACCACTGGAAAAACAAAGCATTGCAAAGTCCCCATTCAAGTCAAAGTCTGTACAGTGGTTCCCAACCAGTTGGCTGTCTGGGCATGCTGGGAGTTGTAGTTTTGCAACAATTGAGCTGGAAGCCCCCGTATTGGAAAACACTGTTATAATACATGGACATTAGATCATCCAGAATGAGATATGCTTCTTGCAGCTGCTGTTTACTAGGATGTGTCCTAACCACCTAAATAGCAACTGCCATAATCAAAAACTTTTAATACATTGTACATCCTGGCAAAACAATTACATTTCTAATATACTTCATAAAATAAAATATTTTTTTTAAAGAAATCATGACTTATAAAACATAACACTATGGGTCCCCATATCACCCAGAACACAGCCTGTCCAGCTGCAGCATCACCTTTGTTCCAGCTAAAGCATAGGCGGAGACAAAGTCCAGTAAGTGAGGACAGGACTCGCACACTTCTGTGCTCACTCCTGTCCTGTCTATCAGACTCTTGCCTGAAAACAGAAAGGTGGGTTTTACATAGCAGCCTGCAGTGATTGAATAAAGAGATCCAGCACAGCACAGAATGAAGACTAAGGGAGGAAGTGAATACATGGTGAATGAGGGCGGCTCAGTGCTTGCCTTGGACACTCCCCTTCCTGAGCAGTGGATGTCAGAATGAGTGAGCAGTAGAAAAGAGGGATTTACGAGCCAAATTCAGAAGCTAGACACATAAAAAAGACATGAAAAGCATTTACCTGACCTAGTGAGTAACATATGTAAGTATAATTTTTTCTGTGATATGATAGGTATGCTTTAAGTCAGTGGAAGGTACATAAATAGATTTTACCTTGTTACCAGCACTTTCACTCATTGTATTTCTTGGAACCTTAGTGACTGGTAGCTCTGAATTCAGATAGACCACTTTGAATGCTGAAGATACCTGGGAAGCCAACACACAATTTTACTGTTGTAACAATTCAGACTAGATTAAAATATTTTTTATGACACAAACTATCCTGAGCAAATAGTTACATTGCTGCACAGTGTTCCATAAATAATTACTACCATTCCTGATAACATGCATGGCAGGATTATGCATACAAATGATTCTCTGTGGGAATGAACCGGTTTTTAATCAACAGTGGTGAAATTAAATAAAACCTGCAAAATAATAGTGTGTGTGTTTCCTTGCATTCCTTTTACATATATCATCACTGTAATAAAACATTTCCTTTCATGTTTTAGTCATATTTTCCAATATTGTGGTGTTGAATGTCATTTGACCTCTATGATGTAACTAAATAATACTAGATTTCACAATTTTACACTGCACAAAGCTGATTGTCAAAACATCTGGATTCATTGTTAGCACTGTTCCATGATTCTTAAGAAATTTGGCAAACATCTTTCATTGTAATGAGTGTTATGCACCGCAAACTCACTGTTATCACTATTTCTTGGCTTTTACAGTACAATTCCTGGCAACAATTATGGAGTCGCCATGGAATGACCAATGTCAGACTGGAATACCACATGGCCCCCCAGTAAAGATCAGTTTTAGATCCATCCTTTGGCTAAATAGAAATAATACAGGGCCACAACAATCATGTAGTACAATGTGTGTGTACTGTATTGTAGTATTTATTTTTTTATACTTTTTCATTAACTTGTTTTGCTTGGACACATAAATAAAGTAAATAATACCACTATAGAAGGTGCAAATATAGTCACTATACTGTAACAATGAACAAAACCCACTATTACCAAGTCCGATATTACCAATAGTAGCACTACTACAAGGGACAAATAATACAGCCACACTGTGACTACATATTTCCACTACCTAATAACTTATGACTTCATGACCACACATTAGCACCATACTGTTACTGAATAAAACCACTTTACAAAGGTTAATATTACCCCCATTCAGTTACCATATTGGATAAAATATCCACTCTACAAATACTCAGGCACTCTGCATTTCATATAAGATATTGCAGTACAGTTATATATAGTAACTCACATGTGAGTCACTGGGGATGCACACTTGTTTGAACATAAAGGGGTACTCTGGAGGGAAAAATGTTAGGCTCATTTTTGCCCCATATACTGTTCTCTAACCGGACCTAAAACCATGGTATACCACAGTTTTAGGTCCGATGGAAAAACCAGGATATGGGGCAAAAATTAGCCGACTGGAGTCAGCATTTTACTCCAGTCGGCTCATTGAAATGAATGGGGTTTGGGCCGCATTTGGCTGTGATACGGGAGCCGCCGGTTTCCCCTCCCCCCAACCTACAAATGTAGTGTGAACCCATCCGAAGTTGTGTAGCTCTTTTATTTTTCCATCCAGAAAGCTATATGGGGGTTGGTTTTATATTGGAGTAACTGTAATATTACCTTTTATTTTACCATAAAATTTTTACATTTTCGGTGATTTAGGGTCTATTCACACGTACAGTATTCTGCACAGATTTGATGCACAGGATTTCAAGTTGTATTCAGCCATTTAGTTTACATTTAAATTTGCGGAAGAAAATCTTGTGTATCAAATCTGTGCAGAATACCGTATGTGTGAATACACCATTATTCTGTTCATAGTGTGCTTCACGGTAAAGCTGATATATTATCTTTATTCTGTGGATCAATATAATTACAATACCAATATTTACCCAGGTTATGTACTATCGTACTACTTTAAAAAAAAATTCAAACCCTTGCTTCTAACAAAATAAATATGCTTAAAATTGCCCTATTCTGACCCCTATAAGGTTTTATTTTTCTGTTTATGGGGATATTGTTTTTGTTCTGTAAACTGTAGTTTTTATTATTTTATTGGTTTAGATGGGAGTTTTGATCTTGATTTATAATTTTTTTCTAATACATGACGTGACAAGAAATCAGCAGTTTTGAGGCAGAATCTTTTAGCAGATTGCCCTGTGGAAGCCACAAAGGCCTAGTGAAGGTCTCTGGATGCCATAGAAACTGGTGACAACCAGAAAATATGTTGTGAAGGTGACGATTGAGCCTTTGACAGGTTAAATGACCGAGATTAGCATGACTGTAGCTGTCACTTACTGTCTATAAAATGAGCTCAGTTTGTGTGCTCGCTTCCTAGAACTCCTGCACTGCATCATGTTAATGTAGAGCATGTTGTTTTAGGGCCTACATTTATGTCTACTGTCAGAAAAATGTTAGAGTGGTGCTCACTATGGCATCATGACCTTGTGCCTTGGATTCTTTGGCAGGCCCCCATTCTCTGCTGGGCCCAGTTAAACCTCTAGGTGGTTGCCCTCATATCGGTCTTTGTATGGACCTACTGAAGAATTATCCTGTCTTCTGATTGGCCAGTCTGATGCTGGGTATTACAAAAACAGTCGTCCTGATTTACTAAGAGTGAAGTGTAGTTTTCTTTGTGGGTATTGATTCCTGCCAGGTATTTTTCCACTGTATTTACTAATGTTTCCCTACATTTTGCACTTTTCCCTACATTTTGCTTTATTTTTTAATACTGCTCTGAGGTGTCGGGTTTTCCAGAGCTCAAATCTACCACATTTTGTGTGGAAAAATTTGTAAACATGTTGGAATTTCTGAAAATGTCAGGGACACGGCCCCTTTCAGCGGTCACACCCAATTTCCCGGCGGCCATTGCCCCTTTTTTTTTATTTATTTAAAGTTTCCCTAAGTAAAATGTAGAGTTGGTCAGGATTTCTGAATTTTTGGGTCGCAAATTCTGGTGCAGCCAAATTTGTGGTGCAATGCACAAAATTCTAGTGCACAACCCGATAAAACAGGTTGGGTTTAATTGGGGCAAGTGTATTTTTGAAATAACTAAACCTTTTGGCTTTGTGAAACCTTCCTCAAATAGTTCTTTAATATTATAAATGTTTTTTTAGATTAAAGGGGTATTCCAGGCAAAACCTTTTTTATATATATATATCAACTGGCTCCGGAAAGTTAAACAGATTTGTAAATTACTTCTATTAAAAAATCTTAATCCTTCCAATAGTTATTAGCTTCTGAAGTTTTCTGTTTAACTGCTCAATGATGATGTCACGTCCCGGGAGCTGTGCATGATGGGAGAATATCCCCATAGGAACTGCACAGCTCCCGGGACGTGAGTCATCAGAGAGCAGTTAGGCAGAAAACAACACCTCAACTTCATAAGCTAATAACTATTGGAAGGATTAAGATTTTTTAATGGAAGTAATTTATAAATCTGTTTAACTTTCCGGAGCCAGTTGATATATATAAAATATATATAAAAAAGTTTTGGCCTGGAATACCCCTTTAAGTATAGGAAGACATTATGGGGTAACTTAATGTTGAGATAAAAAAAATATAGCTTTATGTTTTTTTTGTCTCTGAAGCAAAAATGGCAGCTCTAACAAAAAAAGTCATTCTACAAATGAAACTACATACTAGGCACTTCATGTATGGCAAATAAATGGTTATCTTAAAATGTATAGAGTATTTATAGGATGCATTTAGCATATTATTTAGTTCTCTCTGAGTTCACATTTTCCTGGGGTTCCCCACAATTAGAACACTAGGAAAAGGAAGGAAACAGATGAACAGAGTTTATTATATTACAAACATGCAGAGATACAGTATGTTATTTTTTACATGGCTATAATGGTTACTCATGTGCGTGTCTATTGATATAATTTGCATTCATTATTTTCGGATCACTTGGTTTGAATTAACATGACACAAATCAATAAATCTATCAACATTTTAGTGAACAAATAAAACAGAAAATATAAGATGACATAGAGGAAAAGTCACAAATTTCTGGCTTAATGTATATAATCGGATTAAAGTCTTTTTGAGGTAAAGAATACCGGACAATAGTAAAGTACCTGAAGGTTAGTGTGAACAGTTTAATAGGTTTTGTAGTTTGTCCTATTTCTGCCTAATAAGATCAACTCTGCAATATTTATAAAAGAAAAATGGACATTGCTTCAAGACAGCTCTGACAAATGGACATTTTGTATATCCAATAGAATCTGCGCCCCTCACCATATTTGTTTCCAACAATAAATAAGCCTAGGGTGTACCTTATCTCCATTTTGCTGTACAGTCATCTTCAATCAATTATAGTCTGTAAACATACATTGCAGGTGGGGAGAGGCTGACTGCAATATCCTTCATCAGATTAAAGACAAGAAATCCAGAAACAAATCACTGCTCTCATGAAAACTATATTATCTTAAATTCAGAGAACCTTCAGAAACATTTTTAGGCCAAGTTCACTTCAAATTTTGCATTCTATTTAAATGATAACAAGTAGTGTTATTCCAAAAATTATTAAGACCAAAAGGTAAATTTAAAACAGTATTTCTTTATTCTCAAAATGATACAGTTCAGTAAAATCACATATATGACACAGAGGGCATAGAAGAAATGGGTACCTGCGGAGGGGGGTGATACTCATTGGGCAAATGCCCTTGAAAAGTTGCATGCAAAGGAGGGATGAATAGCCCAACAAAGAAAAAAGTATATCAAACAGTAGTGGTGGGTTACATGAGTGGACCTATATTATAATCAGGCCCGGCGCATTAATAAGGCAGGCCAAGTGCTTGCTTTAGGGTGCACAGGATGACATTGTCGAGGGGGGCAGAAAAATTAAGAACTGGCGTGTGAAGCACGGGCTGCCGACAAGTCACTGTATCACCACACACAGGTCCTGAGAGTCCTGACCTTCTGACACAGTGGCCCACATTTATCATTGCAGTGAAAGTTAAGCATTTTTTGACACCTTTTTTTTGTGTGCTGATAATGTGTAGGAGCACCAAATTTATTAAAAGGTAAGAGCTTTGATAAATTTTGTGCAGGTCCACATTTTCTAAAATTTTTGTCTACACATACACCAAAAAGCTACACCATGTCTGGGCTGGTGTAGTTTTAGAGATTTTTCAATGGCTTTGTGCCTTTTTTTTTGCTCCTTTTTACAAAAAGGCGCAATGATAAATCCCTTCTATATCATGTGTATTGCCGAAATCAGTGGATTGCAACTCAAAATCAGTGGATTGCAACTCAAAATCAGCAGAAATGTGTAAACAAAAAGGGGCAAAAAAAAGACACAAAAAACCCTGCTTGCGCCTTTTTTGTGCCTTTTTTAGACACAAAAAAACAGTCTAAAGACAATGATAAATGTGGGCCAGTGAGCGGAGGTCTGGGGCTACAGAGTCTGTACTGGGAGCTGTACAGACAGGACACTCACCTCGGTCTCTACTCTCGGCCTCCTCACTACTCCTGGCCCGTCCTCCTGTTGGCATACAGTGACTGCAGCTGCTCAGGGGAAGATCTACTATACTGGGTTAGAGGAGAGGGAAACCTAATGTTATTACTATGTAAGGGAAAGGAGTGAGAGTCCTGTTATGTGATGTGTGTGAGTGTGTGTGTGTGGAGGTGGGGGGTGGGGGGCTGCAGAGGGGAGGGGGGACCTGTGGTGTTGAGGCTGAAGAGGGGGGACCTGTGATGTGGGGGGCTGGAGAGGGGGACCTGTGGTGTGGGGGGGGGCTGGAGAGGGGAACATGTGATGTGGAGGCTGGAGAGGGGGGACTTGTGATGTGGGAGGCTGGAGAGTGGGGACTTGTGATGTGGGAGGCTTGAGAGTGGGGACTTGTGATGTGGGAGGCTGGAGAAGGGGGGACCTGTGATGTAGGAGGCTGGGGAGGGGGGACCTGTGGTGTGGGAGGCTGGAGCGGGGGGACCTGTGATGTGGGGGGCTGGAGAAGGGAGACCTGTGATGTGGGGTGGGGGGTGGGCTCTGGGGAGATTAGACCTACTGTTACTACTTTGTAAGAGAGGGGCACTTTGGTTCTCTTTTCTTTTTGCAATTTAAGTTGTTTATTCAGAGACGGAAATTAGAGCACTGCAATTTCCTATTTCCCGCCCACAGCCGTCCATAGCTCCGGCAGGAAATATGAAATTACAATGCTGTACCTTCATATTCCTGGGAGCCGGCGAGCTCCACTCCCCGACCACCTGCCCGCATCTGCCACCCACCCGATAGCGCTAGTGGCTGCAACTACAACTCCTAGCATGTCCTTAAAACATTTTACAATAACATGCTGGAGTAGACCACAACTTTACCTTTTCATAAGAAGCAAAAGGAGAAAAAGCCCTCCAAAATTTGTTAGGCAATTTCTCCCGAGTACGGAAATACCCTATATGTGGCCCTAAACTGTTGCCTTGAAATACGACAGTGCTCCGATGTGACGCGCATTTGAGGCCTAAATTAGGGATTTGCATAGGGGTGGACATAGGGGTATTATACCCCAGTGATTCACAAACAGGGTGCCTCCAGCTGTGGCAAAACTCCCAGCATGCTGGGAGTTGTAGTTTTGAAACTCCTAGAGGCAGCAGTGAAGATCACTTTACAGTGATCTTCACTGCTGTCTCAGATGTCGCTGCCTCCTCCACTTGCCTGCCGCTGGTCCCCTCTACCTGTGCCGATCCCCGGCATGTGCCGCTGGTCCCCGCAGCTCTTGGGTACATCTTTCCTCAATTTACCTGGAACTCTAGGGGTGGGCAGAGCGGGGGATATGAACTTTAACCCCCCAGTCAGCTGAGACACTGTCATTGGTCCACAGGGACCAATCACAGTGATCGCTGACCAGGACCATTCACAGATGGTAACAGCGGGACTTCTGCCTGTTAACACGTGTGATGCCGCGCATCGCCGGGTCAACTGTATGATTTAAATAAACGTCAGGATGCGAGTGCTACCAGCACAACCTGACGAAGTCATTCTGCGGGAAGGGGTGAAAGAGGCAGTGCCAACCCTATAAATATACATACATTTAAAGGGGTACTCTTGCCCTAAAACATCTTGTCCCATATCCAAAGCAAAGGGGATAAGATGTCTGATCACGGGAGTCCTGCTCCTGGGGACCCCCACAATCTCTCATGCAGACACCCACCTGTGGCAGCTGCCCAGAGCGATGTTCGCTCCGTGTCTTAAGGGTCATGACTACAGAGCCAGAGTTTTCTGATGTCATGACTCTGCCCCTTTGGGACATCCCGCCCTGCCCCCTCAATCCAAGTCTATGGGAGGGGGTGTGTGTCTTAGGGCCGAGTACCCCTTTAATGTTACAGTATGTTGGTAGCAGCTGGCCACAGGAGTCTGGACTACAAATAGCAGCTCTCCACTCTTATAGGGGGTCCTGAGCTAGTAATCCCCTCTGATGTCCATAGGCCCTAAAAGGAAATGTGGAAAAAGGCTGTCCTGCTTTTCATTAGCAAGCAAATGAAGAGGAACTGTTCAGTAAAAAGCATTCCTGGAAGTAAGTCTTGAGGAAATTGTGAAACATTTACCAGAAATGTTAAAGAAATAACTGGAAGTATTTATAAAGGAAACATTTATTAATAGAGCCAACATCAAAGCCATACTTAGAATGTGTACCAGAGCGGCCACGGTAGAGCCCTAGCTCTATTTTCATTTCATCATAAAACATCAGCTCGTGTAGATATTACTCTATTAAACTATTAGAATATTTCAAATTATTTCACAGTTTCCACTAGTACTGAAGGCAAAAAAAAAAAAAAAGACTTTGCTCTAGACATCTTGCCAAACTGTACAGGCCATAAAAAATCTATCTCTCACCAGGAATATGGTTGCGTGTGCTTATGGTAATTTTACAACTTGCTTTAAATATCTGACATAATATAGATTTTCTTAATCATTCCATTAGCGTTTAAATGACTGAATTTAGTAAAAATGTATTTGCACTGAGCAGCAGAAGCATTATTCCTGTCGCTGCAGCTGCTGGATCTGAAGATTAGGCACTTACTATCCCTCAGGGAGATTACTGTCTCTGCCAGCTGACTTAGTTTTTATACTGCTAGCGATTTATTAGATTGTGTTGCTCTTAAGTGTGATAATAGGCCTTATGCTTACTAAGGTTTAGAGACTTCCAGTGCATTAATATTTTATGGCAATGACAGTCAAGACACATTTTGTTTACCTAACAAGACAAGCCAAGTTACAGCTGTATTTGACATAAGCACTTCTAGCTCGCAGGAAAACTGCCAATTACATATTCCCCATTTTGAAAGAGCTTTTGTAATTGTAATCTAATCAGTTACATATTTGGTGCATCAAATCACAGGCGAAACAGGCACGGCAGCTTCCCACTTGCTTTATTAGGAGGCAGTCAAGCTGCTGCTGTTCTAGACAGCATCTTATTCCATTGTTCTAATGATGATTTGTAGCTGAACAAAGGCAGCTTTTATCTTTCACACTGTAATGTACTAGATTGGGTATATCCATTATTCACTTATTGAGCTGTATGCATGGTGGCACCAGTTCTCTGCAGCTTCAAGATGGTCGGCATGTACTCTCCAGCCTGACAAGAGGAATGCTTTCTGTACTAATGTCTAGTCCTTTTAAAAATAATGACAGCGCGGCGATGGGCTCTCACTGACATGAATAGTCCATGCAAGGAAAAATAAATGCTTCTAATTAATATGAGGTTTTCATCCCCGCTTCCTTTTCAGTTGTGCTAAGCCAGGAAACAAATTCTAGCAAGATTCTTTTCAGACAAAAAATATTGTAGATCAAAGGCTAAGGTTCTTCATATCGATTCACAGTGACTGCAAATTCATTCAGTGGCACTAGCTCTTAGATGCCTTCCTTGAGGTTTTATAGCCATCATAAAAAGAAAACATCCATTCAGCACTGCTGACTTTAGATACATCATTTAGATTTAATAACCAATAAAAGAAGAAAAATCTGCACCACTCTGTTTTATATATGAGCTGGTGACTTTCAGATATGTGAAAAGGAATACAATGTCTGTACTGTAGTAGTCTTTAGGGTATTTCTTAATGAGACATACAGAAGCAGCTTTATCAGTCTAGTGAGAAATTACAACATAAACACGGCCACAGGCACACACGCAAACCCACAGGCATATTAATGGATATACAGATACTCTCGCACACTGGTATTGCTGGAATGTGTGTGATTTACTATCATTATCAAAAATAATCATTATTATAAAGGACTTAAGGTGTCCTTAAAAACATTTCAGCTCTTATCTATCCATATCTAGCTAATAATATCCTCCCCACTTCCTATTTCCCAGAAATTGGTGCCTTTTGTTTTGGCACCTAATACACTAATATAATAATTGGCATAGAGACTGTCAACAGGATGGTCACTACCTGTTAGTTCTCAATTAATGAGAACTTAGTTGTGCTGACCAACTTGTTGACAGTCTATTAGTATATTGGGCACAAAAACTAATGGCTCTAATTGCTTGGGCATGGAGGAAGAAGGGGTATGATACAAAAGAAAAAAGCATGTACGTAAAGCCTTTCTGTTAATTAACCCCTTAACGACATTAAGTGTAAATGTACGTTCTGATGCCCTGGTACTTAACGCACCAGGACATACATTTACGTCATAGGGACGCTAGCAGGGGCCCGCTGGTAATGACGGACATCAGTGATCGCACTGATGTCTGCCATTATCCCCTCAGATGCCGTGATCAATACATATCATGGGATCTGCAGCAATGCAGTCTTTAACTAGACAACCAGATCACCCGTGGCGCTGCCATCCAACATGGCGGCCGGAGGTCCCCATACCTGCTCCGGGCATCATACCGGGGTCTTCTCCTATGCATAGCACTGTTCAGCATATGAAATCTATTGATTGCTATAAATAGTCTCCTATGAGGACATAAAAAGAGTTAAAAAAAAAGTTTAAAAAAAAGTTTAGAAAAAATATGAAAAGCCTCTTCCCCAAGAAAACTTAAAATAACCCCTCTTTTCCAATTTATCCCAAAAATCGTTAAAAAAAAAGGAATAAACATATTTGGTATTGCCGCCTGCGTAAATGTCCGAACTGTCAAAATATCATGTTAATGATCCCATACAGTGAACAGAGTAAACGTTAAAAAAAAAAAAAGTCCAAAATTGCTGCATTTGTTTTTTACATCAGATTTAAAAACAGTATGTATAAAAAGTTAATAAAAAGTTACATTTACACAAAAGTGGTACCGATAAAAATTACAGATTACAGCACAAAAAAATTATCCCTCATAATGCCCCATATGCAGAAAAATGAGAAAGTTATAGGTGGTCAAAATAGATTTTTTTAAAGCCACACAATAATATCAAAGTATGTTATCATATGTATCATTTTAACCATATTGACATCCATAAATAATATATTTTGCGTGCGCCATACGTTTTATGGAAAAATTAGTGATATCATTTCAAAGTACAATTGATCAAACAAAAAACAAGCCCTCATATGGGTCTGTGGAAGGAAATGTAAAAGAGTTATTATTTTTAGAATGCGAGGAGGAAAAAGCAAAAAGCCAAAAATAAAATTGGCTGTGTCCTTAAAGGGGTACTCCACTGCCCCAGCATTCGGAACATTTTGTACCGAATGCTGAGTGCGGACTGCGGGGGTCTTGACTTGCATACACAAGCTTCACTCGAGCTTGTACTCGGGGGGAGAATATTTTTAAACCATCTGTCATATTATTTTTTTACAATTTTTGGGATTAATTGGAAAAGAGGGGCCATTTTATTTTTTATTGGGAAGGGGCTTTTCATGTATTTTTTTAAAAACTTTTTTTTAACTGGTTTTAACACTTTTTATGTCCTCGTAGGGCACTATTTATAGCAACCAAGAGATTGCATATGCTGAACAGTGCTATGCATAGGAGAAGACCACAGGATGATGGCCGGAGCAGGTAAGGGGACCTTTGGTCGCCATGTTGGATGGCAGTGCCGCGGTGCCAGAAAATTATACAGATTTGTACATTTCTATTTTAAATCTTATACCTTCCAGTATTTATCAGTTGTTGTATGGCCCAAAGGAAGTTCTGTGATTCTTTCCAGTCTTACCACATTGCTCTCTGCTGCTACCTCTGTCCATGTCAGGAACTGTCTGGAGCAGGATAGATTTGCTATGGGGTTTTGTTCCTGCTCTGGAAAGTTCCTGACATGGACAAAGGTGGCAGCAGAGAGCACTGTGGTCAGACTGGAAATAACTACAAACCCTTCTCTGAAGCACACAGCAGATGATAAGTACTGGAAGGGTTAAGATTTTTAAATAGAAGTCATTTACTAAAAAGTATACATTTCTGTCAAAATTATAAGTATAAATTTCTGATTTGAAATTTCCTCATGTTTTGAGTAATGGCAATATTCAAGCACATGAGAGATGACCTGACCAACCATCTGGGAGATATATGCCTTGGATCACAACTGCTAAAGTTTTAAGATCGTCGGATTAATTTACTTTAATTAAAATTATAAAAATAAAAAGCAAAAAGGAGTTGTCTCTTATGTGCTTGAATATTGCCGTTTCTCAAAACACTTTTTGCCTATGGATTACTAGACTGTGTTTGAGGTGGAGTAAAATGGAACTCCACACCGGGGACTTAAAAAGGCTTTACAAAGGTTTATTCAAGGATTTTTTTTATTATGCCAAATTATGCCTTATTGTACAAACGTTACAAAGAATAATTTTATCCCACTTGTGGAACTTAAAAACGTTGTCAAAAACTTTACAATGATCTATTTTTGTGATTGAAATTCAGCTCCAGTGAAGCTATAGAAATCTCTCTTCCACTGTCTTTTCACACTTCTTCCTTGCAATTTAAAACAAGCATTACCTGTACTATGACATGGAGTCCACTCTGAGACTGGAAATTGGTGCTTAAGAATTGTCTATTTCAAGGGAAATGATTTCAAGGAATCATCCATTTAATAGAATAGACCAATTAGCAATCACAGTATGTAGTAAATAAATATCTATATAGCTATAGCTGATACAATAACTACATGATAACACATGAAGACTTGCCCCGAATACTAACTGCTCTATTTTGTATAAGAGCCCTTTGTCACCCACACTAACTCAGAATATCTACCACTATAGTTAAACATTCATTATTACATCAGCAATAATTGCGCTAATATTATCAGCAGCCTCAGTGTATCATATATTAGTTCCAATGTAACAGAAAATCATTAGGCAAAATCGTTACATATGTGTGTATGTAATTATTACTATCATTAACATTATTACTACATGCCTCTTACTTTTAACTCCACGCACTGCAGACGTCTTCACTCTCGGTCTCTGCATGTAATTCTGTGTTTGCCCGTTTATTTTCCAGGAAACAAAATCATTGTTCATTATGTGCAATGTAATGGATTGTAGGGCACATATTAATTCTAGCAAGTACTTGTACGTGCTTAGATTCTGCTTAACTCCTTAGTGACCAAGCCAATTTAGGACTCCTTGCTCAGTCTTCTTCATATTCTATATCGTTGGATTCTAAGAGCTATAAATTACTCAGTCCATTTTTCTTTCTTTGTGCAGGACACGTTGTACTTTTTAATGGCACCATTTTGGGGTTCATATGACTTATTGATTACATGTTAAGGATTTTTTTGTTATCCCTTTTTGGGGGGGGGTGATAATGTAAAAATTAGATTTTTCTTTATAATTTTTTTTAAATATAATTAAATATAAAGATTTTATTCTCTGGAACAGTAAAATGACAACAATACCAAATGTATAAGGATTAAAAGTTTTACTAGTTTGGCACAACAGAGACAATTTATTTAGAAAAAAAAGTGTCACCACATTCCAAGACCCATAATAGTTTTTTTTCTTGATATAGCTGGTGGAGATGGGGGTGGGGCTTGTTTTTTTCCCCATAAAAATGTGAAGTTTTTTCTTGTAAATGCATATTATCGATTACTACCTTTTTCCGTTTATTGGTTACAGATACCTTGTAGATAGCATATGAGTGTTCTATGTCTTAAATTAAACAGGTCCTCTTGGTCAGAGTTCTACTGGGCTCTGTATATGTAACTTACAACTATCCCAAGGTAAATAGAAAGTCCTAATAAGCTTTTTTCTATTTCCACATAGCACTTTTAGAGACAGGCACAACAAGTAATGAAATCTTATAAGATGTCGGATTGCGGGGGTCCGGCCGCTAAGACCCCCTGCAATCTCTGAACATTAAGTTCAGAATGCTGGGTTCTGGCAGCCGTAGTTGTGACATCACGCCACACCCCCTCCATTCATGTCCATGGGAGGGGGCATAGCTGCCATCACGACCCCTCCCATAGACATGAATGGAGGGGGCGTGGCAAGGTGGCACGATAGGGCATGGCGTGACGTCATGACCACAGCCACCCAAACTCAGCGTTCTTAACTTAATGTTTGGGTGGGTGCCTGCACGGACATCACAGGGGGTCCTAGCAGCCAGACCCCATGATCAGACATCTCATCTCCTATCCTTTGGATAGGGGATTAGATGTCTAGGGGTGGAGTACCCCTTTAAGCTTTTCTTACTCACAGTTCAGACATTGCCTTTGCACCATGAATAAGGATTGAGACACACAGTGAGTCTTGGAGTCACAGACTCACTACACATGTGATTCAACACCCATTCATGCCAATTATACAACATTTCAACATGGCTCTTAGCTGGCTGGCGAGATGTGTGTTTGAATCAGGAGGAGTGGCTAAGTTGCATTCTAAGGGCACACTCTTGGCCCGCCTCTATGATACTCTGGGCCCTCATAAAAGTAGGGTTTTAAGCAAAATAAAATCAACAGCCTCTATAAAGGTGTGCAATATATCATTACACTTACATCCATTTGACTATGCTAGCAGTTTCATATGTATAAAACATGTGACAGGTGCACTTTCAAGGTGTTATTGCAAAACAGTACAGATTCTATTAATAAGGCTTTTTTTCCCTTTTCATTTGCGAAATAAAATAGATTTAATTATTTTAATCCATATGCACATAGAATATAAGGACTATCATGACATCAGGCGTAGATGCACTTTCTAGTGGTTATACCGAGAGAGCCTTTATTAAAACTTCATTAAAATTCCAATACAATGTATAAAATAGATAAATAAAAGGTATGGTTTATTTATAAATAATATTCTACATTTTGAAATAACAGTGCTAGTGTTGAGAATAGAAGTCGTAAAACTGGCTAGTACACCTATTATTTTTAAATTCAGAATTTTTTGTGTTTAAAGGAATAAAATAATTATAAAAAATTACAACACCTTAGAGAACATCTGAGATTTATCCATACTGGACATGGCTGTGCCCGTCTAATCGCACATATACGAACTGCTCATGGTGGAGATGCAAACGTCATGCGGTTTTTCGGAATTGAAAGAGTTAAGAATTGTTCCCCTGGACTTGATCGGCACAAAACCCTGCTGCGGATTGAAGAAAGATGGCTCATGCGCACTCGTGCGCTAGAAGGAACAGGACTTAATGATCAGCAGGACTTAAGTGTATTTTTTGTAAAACTAGTATATTAATATCCCCATTCTTTGAGTCATATATATATATATATATATATATATATATGTATTTTTGTTCCTTTTTCTGCAGGTTTTTTCTACCCCAATGTATGCTTAGGTTTTTTTCATTTAACCATTATTTGCATATATTCACGTCATCAGCTTAGGCATTCAAAATTCCCTCCTCTTCCTGCCAGCTGATGTGGTCAGCTGAGAGAAAGCGCCGGCTGGCGCGAAACTAGTTGCAAGACTCCTTCTCTCCTCCACTTCCTACACCTGCTGGATCTCCTAACATGATCTGAAAATTAACTTTCTCCGGTTCGTGAATTTTGACAGTGGGTGAGTGCAGTTTCTGCTTTTTTCTTCTACTACGTGGAATTACCTTAATGACATTACTACTCCACAGCTGCCTTCATTCTGACACCACCCAGGTCCTTTCTAAACTTTTCTTACTGATATCTAATCTCAAGAAATGTTACATAGCAGCTCAGCCAGTCGATTGCCGCAGCAGTGATCCACCTCAGCCAATGATTAGTTAAGAATGTATTCCCGACCATTCCCTGTGTATTGAAACCAGGTATCAGAAAAGGTAGAATAGTTAGTACTCTGACAGTGACAAAAACTTAAGAGTCGTAACAGAAATATCAGGATATTGGCCTAATAAGGTTTTTTTTGCCTTCCTCTGGATCAACACGGTAGGGACACAATAGGGATATAGCTTGAACTTGACGGAGTCTGGTCTTTTTTCAACCTTATGAATTATGTTACGAGGTTACTATGTAGAAATAACCAAGTAACATGTATAGCTAAACCCTACCACAAATTGATACTCCAAGACAAAATTTATAAAATATAGGGTATAGGTGTACCAAATTATAATATTTAACTTTTAATCAAAAGTTGCTATAAAATAGATGTAACCCCAGAGAAAAGTAAATACCACTGAAATGCTCTCATGCATATTAGTCACAGACCTAGGGTAGTATAACACCCTACTCATGAATAAAGAACAATGAATATCATACACTTATTTACCATTTATAAAAGCACTTCTATAAAGAAAGGAGAAAGAATAAAACATTAGGCAGGGTAGCATGTGCCAAAAATGGCTGTAATACCATGCAAGTTAGAAAGACACTGAGCAGTAGCTCTTCATTTCGGCATAAACATCTATCCCTGTCCTCCCTATCAACACCCTATAAGGGGAAATGACTCCCCCTAGCACTCTGCTCACCCTCACTGTGTAGCTTGTAAGGCTGGTGTGGTGAGCTGGTTGGGATGTTGGGTAGGAAGGGGGCAGCTGTGCAGTGATGAAAGGGTGTTGGGTTAACCCTTAACTGTCGTGACGCCAGGTTGCGGGTTCTTCCTCTATGTATATATATCCTACCACCACCCGTCCCAGGAATGATAGGGAGGAATAAAGGATTGTCCACAACCGGAGGTTTAGTAAACTGGAAATAACTTTACTGCAACGTTTATGCAGGTTAACAGTAGTAACAGTCTTTACAGAGGACCGGACTTTAGGTTCCTCACAGTTGGTTGGGACCTTGTAGGGAAATAAACTCTGAGGCTTGCTTTACGCTGTTCCACTGAATTTAGGGTTTGGTTTTAGGTTCAGTAGTCACGTAGATTTAGGATTGAGTTTAGTTGAACTCACGGTTTGGTACTTGGCTGAAGTTAGCAGGCTTCAGGCCTAGATTTGTCTTGCAGGTGTACACAGAACTCCTCTCTCTCCTAGTCCGGAACCCAAGAGAGCGATGATTGGGTGACAGAGCCCTTATATGGCAAGGGGGCAGGCTCATAGCTTATTGGTTCCCACCAACTGTCAGTCCTTTCACAAAGCATTGTGGTACATCATGTGACCCACTCACGTGACCTGAAAGGTCCTTAAGCTTTACCTAACAGTAGGCTTAGTAGTCATGTGACCTAAGGTTCTGGAAGTACTAAACATATATATATATATATATATATATATATATATTGTACAATTATATACATCAAACACATAAAATTAAAGAAGGAAGAGGTGACTAAGGGTTATGCTACTAGGAGGATCCTACTGGTACGCAGGAACTCTGACTTTGGGGACTTAGCACAAAAGGTATGGTACAAAGTACGGTACCGGGACACCACACTGGGTTCACATATGTCCAGCATCCGGCATAAGTGAACTCAGCCTAGATCTCGATGACAATGTGCATCAGTTGTCATCAGTTGTATGGCATCCGGTGTTCAGTGTGTCCAACCATCCGGCGTCAAAATTGAGAGGCTAGATGATTGTAAACTGTCCTATTCAAATGAATGGGAATCAGTTCTAGCATCAGTTTCCCTCTGGAGCTCGGTGAAGGCAAACTATGCTGGACGCCAGACATATGTCACCCAGCCTAACTTGGACACTCGCTCTAAAATGGGTGACCCCTGTATCTTAGGGCCCTGGTACCTACTCTATTAAAGCTCCATTTCCACATTTATTATAAAGTGTTAAATGCATAAGAGAAAGGTGCTTTAAACATAGACAGTTGTTCAACAGCGCAAAATAAAATTTGTCTTCTACGCAGCATTTCACCCAAATGTGGCTATTCAGGGAGACTTCCAGAAAATCCTTTCATGATATAGGATGGTTTGGCAGTGACCCTAATAGTGTCAGAAGGGTGAATTACATACCAGGAGCATGCAGAGAGCCCTGATTGTCCTGCCCACACTTCCTTTATTTTTTTGTCTTGGTACAGAGACACACAGGCAATAGCTACAGGGATAATAGTCTTCTGTGCAATACAGGGACCCCTAGTGGAAAGAAGTATAGTTCATTTCTCACCCATATCAAATATATATATATATATATATATATATATACCGTATTTATCGGCGTATAACACGCACTTTTTAGGCTAAAATTTTTAGCCTAAAGTCTGTGTGCGTGTTATACGCCAATACACCCCCAGGAAAGGCAGGGGGAGAGAGGCCGTCGCTGCACGCTTCTCTCCCCCTGCCTTTCCTGGGGTCTAGAGCGCTGCTCTATATATATATATATATATATATATATATATATATGATAAATGTAGGCAGTACACCAGGATTTGTGCTAAATCAAAGTGCTTTTATTCCAAGGAACAAGACTTGGAATAAAAGCACTTTGATTTAGCACAAATCCTGGTGTGCTGCCTACATTTATCTTATTGAAAAATGGACCGGAGCACCGAGGTCTAAGGGCTGGCACCCATTCTAAGCAGTTATTTGGAGGTGATGCTTCAATTTGGATTTATCTATCTATCTATCTATCTATCTATCTATCTATCTATATATATATATATATATTTACATATATTATATACTGCATATATATATATATATATATATATATATATATATATATTGTTAATCCAATACCAGTTGCCCAACCAATCACAAGGTTTTCTGCTCATGTTCAGTAGCTCATTTACCCCTTGAAGATACCAGTCTTAAAATCGACAGCCTGTTATGAAAAACTGTGACATCATTCAGCCACAGTTTACATTTTGGCGTTGGCTTCAGATATTTCAGTATACTTCTATCATCAGTATTTCTAAATTTAAGCTCTCATTAAAAACTTTGAAGAATGCTAATAATTTTAAATCACTCCTTGCATAGCAATTCAGAATTATTGAACCAGTTTTATACGCTCTTGAAATTGAAGGTGATCATTAGAGAACATGAACTGTGCAGAAAAGAATAATTTAAAATTATTGCAGTGCTTGACATTTTTTTTTTTTAACAAGCTCTCTAGTTGTGAAGTGATCAGAACATAGTATGTGAACTGTAGTACAATGAAGATTAGACTACGGTTATAACTCATGTGTAACTGCAGATTTCACTATAGAGCAGAGGATGTGCAACATAAAATTCTAGTACTCATTTTTTTTACATAAAACACACACACACACACACATATATATATACACATGTGTTTTTGCATTTCAAGAGACTGTTTAGTTACTAAATACGCTGGCTGTTCTTTGACTTATTGTTGTTCCCTGTTATAAGCAATATAGATATAATGAGTGTGAGTCATACTGTGATTATGTGATGACTGTACACATTAGCCCAGTGTTCGAAAAAGAAGACAAATATGTATCTAAATAGCTCATCGGAGAAATCAGACACATATTTGTGTCAGATGATTGCTAAATAACTCTATTTTTACATCAGTATACCTAAAAAAATGTCCATTTTACAATTCAATAGAAAACTCCCTGACAGTCCCTGTGTAATTAAATTTTATGGAAGTATTACACCTATTGTAAAGTGAGTCCCTGGTACTTGTTCTGGCCATTTTGCATTTTAAAAAAGGTTTTAGTTTGTTTTTTTTAGAATACTTGAAAATGCAAGCAAAAGCTTGATTTGCAAAAAAATGCCAAAAACATAAAAAAAGGTTTGTTAAACAATAATTTGCATAAAACACTCCGGAAACTAAACACCTTAAAATTTAAAGTTCATTTTGTTTGCCAAACAAGCATTTTCTTGCTCTAAATATAATGTGTAAGCACCAATGGTGGGGGAGGAAGTTACTCCCACTGATATGGGCTTATGTATTATGGCACCAAAATGCTTTGTCACAATGCTGATAGGAGGGTCCAGTAATGTATAATAAGTAGAGATGAGTGAATCGAAGCTGATGAACCCGAATTCATTACGTATGTCATGAAACATTCAATTCACAACGAATGCAAATATTGCCGCAAATTGCTTCATTAAACTCCATTTACTGTGGTCCATGCTCCAGGGCATCTTAAATGGCGGATCCACATGTCAGTACATGGGGCAAGGGGTGCTGGGAAGGCGGGAAGGGAAGTAGGCGGGATGACCCTGAATCACATGCAGGATGCAGCCTATCAGCAGCCAGTCACCACTGTGATGTCACAGCCCTATAAATTCGGCAGCCATTTTGCGGCTCATCATATCATTCATTACACTGCATAGAGATAGGATGGACATCGCTGTGTTTGTGTTACACAGAAAAGCTAATTCCAGCAGCGTTTCACATCCTAGTCACATCGTGGTGGACAGAGAGCAGTATTTTTTTCACTCAAAAGGATTTTTACTGCAGCCATTAACCTCCTAGTCACTTTCTTTGGCATAGTATTACAGAGAGGGGAACATAGCTGTGTGTTGCCTCATACATTTCAACAAGCTGCCTCAACTTCATAAACATTAGCAGAGGAGGCAGGAATAATATTTCAGCGCAATTCTGTGTCTTTTTTCCACAACAAATCATCTGCTGATTATACTAGTCCGTAGACGGTATAATACCCAGCAGTCCATTCCTAATAGTCTTTGACAGAGTGCAATTTTGTGTTTAGTATACAGCTTTTTTGCGCTGCAGCACTTTTGTGTACTGTTGGTGTTGTGCAAAAATATGTTTTTTTTAAAGTGTACTGTACAGCATTTTTGTGCCCTCATAAGTGCATACCACATACGTACATCTAAGTAGTGTATTATTTTGTACCTGATAATCTGTCAAGGGCCTAGATACTGTGAAAGTCTAGGCAAAAGTGATCACCGGCTGGTGTTTTACTAAAATACGTTTTTTAAGCGCACTGTACCACATTTTTCTGCCCTCATAAGTGCATAACTGCACACCTCATACGTACATCTAAGTAGTGTACTGTTTTGTACCTGTTAATCTGTCAAGGGCCTATATATTGTGAAAGTCCAGCCAAAAGTAGTCACTGGCTGGTGTTTTACTAAAATATGTTTTTGTAAGCGTACTGTACTGCATTTTACTGCCCTCATAAGTGCATACCACATATGTACATCTAAGTAGTGTACTATTTTGTACCTGTAAATCTGTCAAGGGCCTAGATACCATGAAAGTCCAGGCAAAAGTAATCACCGGCTGGTGTTTTACTAAAATAATTTTTTTAAAGCGTACGGTACCGCATTTTTCTGCTCTCATAAGTGCATACCACATACCTACATCTAAGTGGTGTACTATTTTGTGCCTGTTAATCTGTCAAGGGCGAACTTACTGTGAAAGGACAGCCAAAAGTAATCACCGGCTGGTATTTTACTCAAATAATTTTTGAAGCGTACTGTAGCGCATTTTTCTGCCCTCATAAGTGCATACCACATACCTACATCTATGTAGTGTACTATTTTGTCATATATATATAGAAATAGACATAGACTGGGAATTGCACTTAAAAAGTTCTTTGTCTCCAAATGTATCCATGTACAAAACAGTAGAGAGATATACAGAACATAATCACCCGGTGCTCAATAGACTGCTCAGAGGTTATTCCACTCGGTGTCTTCAGAACCTTCCATCCCAGACTTGCTGCTTGCTGGACGGTGTGTTCCTGGCCATGTGGACGCTAATTCTGAGGGGGTGTGACAACGCTCGCTAGTGTTACGCCTAGCGCTCCGGGTCCCCGCTCCTCCCCGGAGCGCGTACGGCGTCTCTCTCTCCGCAGCGCCCCGGTCGGTCCCGCTGACCGGGAGCGCTGCACTGTCATGGCCGTCGGGGATGCGATTCGCACAGCGGGACGCGCCCGCTCGCGAATCGCATCCCAGGTCACTTACCCGTTCCCGTCCCCTGCTGTCATGTGCTGGCACGCGCGGCTCCGCTCTCTAGGGCGCGCGCGCGCCAGCTCCCTGAGACTTAAAGGGCCAGTGCACCAATGATTGGTGCCTGGCCCAATTAGCTTAATTAGCTTCCACCTGGTCCCTGACTATATCTGACCTCCTCCCATGCACTCCCTTGCCGGATCTTGTTGCCTTGTGCCAGTGAAAGCGTTTTGTGTGTCCAAAGCCTGTGTACCAGAACTTCTGCTATCCACCCTGACTACGAACCTTGCCGCCTGCCCCCGACCTTCTGCTACGTCCGACCTTGCTTCTGTCTACTCCCTTGTACCGCGCCTATCTTCAGCAGCCAGAGAGGTTGAGCCGTTGCTAGTGGATACGACCTGGTCACTACCGCCGCAGCAAGACCATCCCGCTTTGCGGCGGGCTCTGGTGAAAACCAGTAGTGACTTAGAACCGGTCCACTAGCACGGTCCACGCCAATCCCTCTCTGGCACAGAGGATCCACCTCCTGCCAGCCGGCATCGTGACAGTAGATCCGGCCATGGATCCCGCTGACGTCCCTCTGCCTTATATCTCTGATATCACCACGGTGGTCGCCCAGCAATCCCGACAGATCGCCCATCTAACCCACCAGCTGTCGGAAGTGTTCACCATTGTGCAGCAACTTCAGTCGCAACTTCAGCAGCAATCATCTCCTCCGCCAGCTTCTGCACCCCTTCCGCAGCGAGTGGCCGCTCCTAGCCTCCGCCTGTCCTTGCCGGACAAATTTAATGGGGACTCTAAGTTTTGCCGTGGCTTTCTTTCGCAATGTTCCCTGCACTTGGAGATGATGTCGGACCAGTTTCCTACTGAAAGGTCTAAGGTGGCTTTCGTAGTCAGCCTTCTGTCTGGAAAAGCCCTGTCATGGGCCACACCGCTCTGGGACCGCAATGACCCCGTCACTGCCTCTGTACACTCCTTCTTCTCGGAAATTCGAAGTGTCTTTGAGGAACCTGCCCGAGCCTCTTCTGCTGAGACTGCCCTGCTGAACCTGGTCCAGGGTAATTCTTCCGTTGGCGAGTACGCCGTACAATTCCGTACTCTTGCTTCTGAACTTTCCTGGAATAATGAGGCCCTCTGCGCGACCTTTAAAAAAGGCCTATCCAGCAACATTAAAGATGTTCTGGCCGCACGAGAAACTCCTGCTAACCTGCATGAACTCATTCATCTAGCCACTCGCATTGACATGCGTTTTTCTGAGAGGCATCAAGAGCTCCGCCAGGAAAAAGACTTAGATCTCTGGACACCTCTCCCACAGTCTCCATTGCAATCTGCGCCTAGGCCTCCCGCCGAGGAGGCCATGCAAGTGGATCGGTCTCGCCTGACCCAGGAGGAGAGGAATCGCCGTAAGGAAGAGAATCTTTGTCTGTACTGTGCCAGTACCGAACATTTTTTGGTGGATTGCCCTATCCGTCCTCCACGTCTGGGAAACGCACGCTCGCACCCAGCTCTCGTGGGTGTGGCGTCTCTTGATGCTAAGTCGGCTTCTCCACGTCTCACGGTGCCTGTACGGATTTCCCCTTCAGCCAGCTCTTCCCTCTCAGCCGTGGCCTGCCTGGACTCTGGTGCCTCTGGGAATTTTATTCGGGAGTCCTTGGTGAATAAATTCCGCATCCCGGTGACCCGTCTTGTCAAGCCACTCCACATTTCCGCGGTCAACGGAGCCAGGTTGGATTGCACCGTGCGTTACCGCACGGAGCCCCTTCTAATGTGCATCGGAAATCATCACGAAAAAATTTAGTTTTTGGTCCTCTCCAATTGCACTTCCGAAATTCTCCTTGGACTACCCTGGCTTCAACACCATTCCCCAACCCTGGATTGGTCCACAGGGGAGATCAAGAGCTGGGGTACCTCTTGCTTCAAGGACTGCCTTAAACCGGTTCCCAGTACTCCCTGCCGTGACCCTGTGCTTCCTCCTGTATCCGGTCTCCCTAAGGTCGTTATGGACTCTGCCCGCCTTAAGAAGTGCCTCTCCCCCCTCCCAGTCCAGTCAGGCAAGCCTCGGTGCCTCCCCATGGCCCTCGTCCTGGTGTCACACTGCCCCGTGCCAGGCCTCGCCCTCTGCCCTCCCTCCCCATTCCCACTCCTGCTGTACTGCCTGCCGTTGAGGAATCCCTCCATCCTTTCCCGGTGTCCTCATCCCAGGGGAGGCAGTTACCGGACAAAGAGAAGGGGAGACCTAAGGGGGGGGGTACTGTTACGCCTAGCGCTCCGGGTCCCCGCTCCTCCCCGGAGCGCGTACGGCGTCTCTCTCTCCACAGCGCCCCGGTCGGTCCCGCTGACCGGGAGCGCTGCACTGTCATGGCCGTCGGGGATGCGATTCGCACAGCGGGACGCGCCCGCTCGCGAATCGCATCCCAGGTCACTTACCCGTTCCCGTCCCCTGCTGTCATGTGCTGGCGCGCGCGGCTCCGCTCTCTAGGGCGCGCGCGCGCCAGCTCCCTGAGACTTAAAGGGCCAGTGCACCAATGATTGGTGCCTGGCCCAATTAGCTTAATTAGCTTCCACCTGGTCCCTGACTATATCTGACCTCCTCCCATGCACTCCCTTGCCGGATCTTGTTGCCTTGTGCCAGTGAAAGCGTTTTGTGTGTCCAAAGCCTGTGTACCAGAACTTCTGCTATCCACCCTGACTACGAACCTTGCCGCCTGCCCCCGACCTTCTGCTACGTCCGACCTTGCTTCTGTCTACTCCCTTGTACCGCGCCTATCTTCAGCAGCCAGAGAGGTTGAGCCGTTGCTAGTGGATACGACCTGGTCACTACCGCCGCAGCAAGACCATCCCGCTTTGCGGCGGGCTCTGGTGAAAACCAGTAGTGACTTAGAACCGGTCCACTAGCACGGTCCACGCCAATCCCTCTCTGGCACAGAGGATCCACCTCCTGCCAGCCGGCATCGTGACAGCTAGCATGCGAGCTGCTGGACGTTTCAGGAGTCTCCTCCCTTTCTCAACATAGTTCCTGTGCACCCACCACCATACACTTATACAGGTACGTTCTCTCGCGAGAATTCATTTGTACATACAAAATATAAAATAATTAAAATCAGGATTCTGATCGGACAGTATTTATAAAAAGACATTGAAATTGCAGCTTTCATTAATTCCCTTAGGTTCTAGAGAATCGAGACAGTATATTCAAAAAACTTCTCTTTGATTTAATTTTTTCTTTATCTGTTCGCTATTCATACCCTCTATTTCTTCCAGTATTAACCATTTTAGTTCACTTATCTGATGCCCATTCGTGACGAAATGTCTAGCCAGGCTCGTTTCCCCAAATTTCTCTCGACTATAATCTTCGGATACACTATCTCCAATCTCTGTTTTCTTCTTAAACAACCTGATGGAGCGTCTATGTTCATTTAGTCTAATTTTCATTGCACAAACTGTCTGTCCCACGTATGCCATTCCACATGGACATTTTAACATATAAATAACTTGTTTCGAATCGTATGTATGAAAACCTTTTAATTTAATTTTATTCCCACGTGAAGGATGTATTACATTATCACCCCTAATTATACTGTTACAATTTTGGCATGATCTACAAGGGAACGTCCCCACTTTCTGTGTTCTTAAAAATGATTGTCTACTCTCCTTTTTCTCTGCTATATCTGCTCTAATCAAATGATTAGCTATAGATCTATTTTTTCTATATATAAATCTTGGTTTTTGTCTAAACATACTTCCATATTTTTCATCTGCTTTAAGTAAATTCCAATATTTGTTTACCTCCTTTTTTATCAACTTAGAGTGACCGTCATATGTCGACACATACGTAAAAATGTTTTCTTTATTTTTCTTCATCTTATTTTTCTTCCTTAGTTCTTCCCTAGAAATTTGATCTACCTCTACTGCTGTCTCAATTAATTCTTTTTCCTCGTACCCTCTCTGTACAAACTTTTTAATTAACATCTCTTTATTTTTAACATACTCTTCTTCCGTGCTACAAATTCGCTTAGCCTGTATCATTTGGCCTTTCGGTATTCCTCTAAACACTTGTGGAGCATGGCCACTATTCTTATGTAACAAATTATTACGGTCACTCTTTTTCGAAAAGAGGGTGGTTTCAAACCCATTTTTATCATAACGTATCTCAACATCTAAATAGTGTATAAGGTTTGGGCTATATTCACATGTGAACTCTATTAACGGATGGCAGCTATTCAAAAACTGTATATATATCATTAATTCCTCTGAGGTCCCTGTCCAAATAACAAAACAATCGTCCACATATCTTAACCATTTTTTAATGGGTGTGCTGGAATAAATTTTTCTTCAAACTTACTCATGAAAATATTAGCAAAACTTGGTGCGACAGGGGACTTCGATGGGGTCCCCTGTCGCACCAAGTTTTGCTAATATTTTCATGAGTAAGTTTGAAGAAAAATTTGGGACAGACAGTTCGTGCAATGAAAATTAAACTAAATGAACATAGAAACTCCATCAGTAACAGTATAATTAGGGGTGATAATGTAATACATCCTTCACGTGGAAATAAAATTAAATTAAAAGGTTTTCATACATGCGATTCGAAACAAGTTATTTATATGCTAAAATGTCCATGTGGAATGGCATACGTGGGACAGACAGTTTGTGCAATGAAAATTAGACTAAATGAACATAGACGCTCCATCAGGTTGTTTAAGAAGAAAACAGAGATTGGAGATAGTGTATCCGAAGATTATAGTCGAGAGAAATTTGGGGAAACGAGCCTGGCTAGACATTTCGTCACGAATGGGCATCAGATAAGTGAACTAAAATGGTTAATACTGGAAGAAATAGAGGGTATGAATAGCGAACAGATAAAGAAAAAATTAAATCAAAGAGAAGTTTTTTGAATATACTGTCTCGATTCTCTAGCACCTAAGGGAATTAATGAAAGCTGTAATTTCAATGTCTTTTTATAAATACTGTCCGATCAGAATCCTGGTTTTAATTATTTTATATTTTGTATGTAGAAATTAATTCTCGTGAGAGAACGTATCTGTATAAGTGTATGGTGGTGGGTGCACAGGAACTATGTTGAGAAAGGGAGGAGACTCCTGAAACGTCCAGCAGCTCGCATGCTAGCGAGCGTTTTCCCACCCCCTCAGAATTAGCGTCCACATGGCCAGGAACACACTGTCCAGCAAGCAGCAAGTCTGGGATGGAAGGTTCTGAAGACACCAAGTGGAATAACCTCTGAGCAGTCTATTGAGCACCGGGTGATTATGTTCTGTATATCTCTCTACTGTTTTGTACATGGATACATTTGGAGATAAAGAACTTTTTAAGTGCAATTCCCAGTCTATGTCTATTTCTATATATATGGTTTGATACACTCAGGAGACGGAGCCCTGAGATAGACATAGGGAAGCCACCCATTACGTGCACACCTGTGGTCTGATTATGTTGAGAAGTGGATACGTGTACTATTTTGTACCTGTTAATCTGTTAAGGGTCTACATACTATGAAAGGACAGCAAAAAGTAATCACCGGCTTGTGTTTTTTAAGTGTACTGTAGCGCATTTTGCTGCCCTCATAAGTGCATACCACATACCTACATCTAATTAGTGTACTATTTTAAACCTGTTAATCTGTCAAGAGTCTAGATACTGTGAAAGTCCAGACAGAAGTACTTACCGGCTGGTGTTGTACTCAGATACATTTTTAAGTGTACTGTAGTGCATTTTTTCTGCACTACAATACCACAAATGTACATCTAAGTAGTTTATTATTTTGTACCTGTTAATCTTTCAAGGGCCTAGATACTGTGAAAGTCCAGTCAAAAGTAATCACCGGCTGGTGTTTAACTAAAATACGTTTTTTTTAAGCGTACTGTACCATAAGTGCATACCACAGACATACATCTAAGTAGTGTACTATTTTGTACCTGTTAATCTGTCAAGGGCCTAGATACTGTGAAAGGACAGTCAAAAGTACACACCTGCTGCTGTTCTAGACAAATACTGTTTTAAGCGTAGTGAAGCGTTTTGTACTCCCCTCATATACGCACTAAGTATGTCAGGCAGAGAAGTGCCAGGACGTGCACAGAGGAGTGTCAGAGGCCTAAATTCATCAGGCAGAGGATGCAGCAGACTAGGGGCGAGTGGCAGCAGGAGTCGCAGCGAGAGGCCTGATCTCACGGTATCAGCTTGCGGTCGTGTCTCGACCAGCAACCCATCTGCCGTCATTGATTGGTTAACACAGTCATCCAATTCATCACAAGTGACATCTGACACTCCCAGTAAACAGTTGGTGGGTTCCTCAGACACAACCTTCAGTTGGTATGGCCTGGGAGCAGTCCCTGTCCTCCCATTGCCTCAATCCTATGCTGTTCCCTCCCCTAAAGAAGTATCTCATGCTGTGGGTTCAGCTCCACTATTCAGTGAAGACGATCTAATGGAGGACAGTGAGCAGCTACTGCCCAGCCAAGAAGTGGAGAAGACATCTGCCGCTTCCCCAGCTAGGCGGGCAAGTAATGATGAAGAGAGTGATGTAGGAGGTGGTGATGCCAGGCTTCAGGGTCCTGAAGCAGACACTTTTGAGGAACCTGAGGAGGACATCAGTGATGTGCAGACACTTGTTGATGATGATGAAGCCGATTGGAATTGGGAGCCAGGTGCAGAAGATGCTTCATCATCATCAGGAGAAGAGAGTTGCAGGTAGCCCGTGAAGCAGCAGTTGAACCAGCAAGGTGGTAGCATGGTTAGCAGTCAGCATGGAGGTGAAATTCTGGATCCAAACATGCCCGGGGGAGACAACCTGCTTTGCTGTAGCCTACCTTCCCGGGAGGTAGTGGAACAGGGTTCCTGGAGATGGCGGCAGTAGCAGTCAATTAGACGTTTGGTGGGAAAATCAGCTACTTGGCGGTGTGGCAGTTTTTCATCAAGCATCCGGAGGAGGTTCACATAGCCACATGCAAGATATGTCAGCTGAAGGTGAATTGTGGCCAAGGTCCCAATGTTGGCACCACGGCCCTGCGTCAACATATGCTTCGCCACCATAAAGCGGCCTGGGAGAACTGTGGCTCAGATGTAGTGGTCCAGCCTGCTGCATCACCCAGTGGAACGCCGCTCCCTCTTTCAGACAGCCAAGGCTCCACCACCTCAGCCGAAGGTAGCTGTGTGTCATACCCTCCTTCTGTCACTCCAGATGCTCCTGCTCCTCCTACTTTTAGTCAGCCATGCCTCCAACAATCCATCGGCAAAGCCATGTCCAAGAGACAATAGTATGCGCCGACTCATCCAATGGCGCAGAAGCTGAATGTGCTTCTGTCAAAGTTGCTGGTGCTGCAGTCCCTCCCTTTTTTAGTGGTGGACTCTGCATCTTTCCGAGAACTGATGGCTTGTGGCAAGCCAAGATGGAAAGTGCCAAGCCATCATTTCTTTGTGAAGAAGGCAGTACCAGCCCTGTACAATTTTGTGGAAGAGAACGTAGTCCACTCCTTGAGCCTGTCGGTGTGTACCAAGGTGCACGGCAGTACCGTCGTCTGGAGCTGTAACTATGGTAAGGGACAATACATGTCCTGTACGGCTCACTGGGTGAATGTGGTTCCTGTACAGCCACAACACCAACTTGGACAGGACATCTCCACCTCCACGCTCTCAGGCCGTTGGCCTGTGGCAGTGTGCGACTCTGCCTCCTCATCCTCAGCCTCCACTGCCCACACAAGTCTCAGTGGCCCTTTAGCATACCATGTGTGCAGGGCACGACGGTGTCACACTGTTCTTCACTCATTCGTCATTCGTAAAGAAATCGGAACATCATGGCTTACTCCACAAAAACTGGATATGGAAACCATGGTGACTGACAATGGGAAGAACATCTTGCATGCACTGCGACTGGGAAGGCTGAGCCATGCACCCTGCATGGCACACATGTTCAATCTGGTTCCTGAAGTGTTCCCCCCATTTGCAAGACATCCTAACAATGGGAGGAAACTTTGCATGCACTTTAGCCACTTGTACACCGCAAAGCACACCCTCCTTGAGCTGCAGCGTCGGAATGGTATCCCCCAACATAGTCTGATTTGTGACGTTGCCACACATTGGAATTCCACCCTCCGTATGTCGGACCGACTGTGCAAACAGAGAAAAGCCATCAACGATTTCTTGATGATCCAAGCGGATAGGGGTACTCCCCTGTGTAACTTTAATGTGAACCAGTGGCAGCTCATACGTGACACCTGCCGTTTGCTCAGGCCCTTTGAGGAAGCCACATTATTAATAAATTGCCAGGATTATGAGATAAACAACGTCATTCTACTGCTTCATTTCTTACAACACTGGAGACGTGGCGCCTACTTCTCACGGCCACATGAGCCCTGTGGAGGCTGAACTGGATGAGGAAGACAAGGGGGAGGGGCTCAGAGGAGCACAGATTAGGTGCTAGTAATCTGACAGGAGAGGAGGAGCAGGAGAAGCCAGAGGAGCTAGAGAGTTATGATAAAGGTGAGACAGAGGACCTAGACACATTGTGGCAGTATGCAGTGGAGATGGAGGCAGAGAGTCCCTCCAAGTCACTTGCACAAATGGCACGATACATGCTCACTTGCTTGCGTAGTGACAGCCGAATTGTCACCATTCAGCAGCGGGATGACTTCTGGATCTCCACTTTATTGGACCCTCGCTACCACCACAAAATAGGGGCCTTTTTTACACCCATTGAGAGGGAGGACAATGTGACTTACTACAGAGGCATGCTATGTAGTCAGTTGGCCGATGCCTATCAGCACCATCGTCCATCCTCTCGCAGGTCTGAATCGTGGGACCCCCTGTGCTCACCTTCCACTGCCATGGCTTCTGGGGAGGGGTGGGGTGGAAGGAGCAGTACCAGCTCCATCAACAGCAGCCTGAGTCTACAGTCGCTGATAAGTAGCGTTTTTCACCCGCATAGTGAAGCAACTCATTAGCAGCAGGAACACCTGGAGCAGGACCTGAACCAGCAAATGGTAGCATACCTTGACATGCCCATGCCAACACACCTTGAAGATCTGCTGGACTTCTAGGCATCGGAACTTGATTTGTGGCCGCAACTAGCAGAGTTTGCCCTAGAAAAGCTGTCCTGCCCGGCCAGTAGTGTGCCATCAGAGCGGGCATTTAGTGCAGTGGGGGCCATAGCCACCCAAAGGAGAACTTGTCTGTCCACAAAAAATTTGGAGAGACTGTCCTTTGTGAAGGTGAATCAGGCATTGATCAGCCAGGATTTCCAACACCAATGCCTGATGCATCAGAATAGTTTGACCATGGTGCCACACCAACACTTCAACAAACATTCCTCCCCATCAGACCTTTTTCACCCACTTTTGTTACCGGGTACTGGTATTGTCACCCTCCGCATCACTCTGTCACTTGGCCACTTTCAGGACTCCTGAGGCTGCTGCTGTCACCTCCAGCCTGTCTCATTCAGCCACTATATGGTCTCTTCTCATGCTTCCGCCAACTCCAGGCTGTGTCATTCAGCCACTATATGGTCTCCTCATGCTTCAGCCACCTCCAGGCTGTGCCATTCAGCCAATATATGGTTTACTGATGCTGCTGGGCCAGGGTCTGCGCCTGGGCCTAAACATTTTTATGGAAGCACTAGCTACCATAAATCTTCAATTTAAATTTCTAAATTCATCTTTTAATTTTAGGGATTGTGAAGTGTCTTATCATGTTGCTGCCAGCTCCAGGCTGTGTCATTCAGCAACTATATGGTCTCCTCATGCTGCCAACACCTCCAGTCTGTGTCATTCATCCAATATACGGTTTACGGATGCTTCAGCCATCTCCAGGCTGTGCCATTCATCCAATATATGTATTACAGATGCTTCAGCCACATCCAGGCTCTGCCATTCATCCAATATATGGTTTACAGATGCTTCAGCCACCCCCAGGCTGTGCCATTCATCCAATATATGTTTTACTGATGCTTCAGCCACCTCCAGGCTGTGCCATTCATCCAATATATGGTTTACTGTCACGATGCCGGCTGGCAGGAGGTGGATCCTCTGTGCCAGAGAGGGATTGGCGTGGACCGTGCTAGTGGACCGGTTCTAAGTCACTACTGGTTTTCACCAGAGCCCGCCGCAAAGCGGGATGGTCTTGCTGCGGCGGTAGTGACCAGGTCGTATCCACTAGCAACGGCTCAACCTCTCTGGCTGCTGAAGATAGGCGCGGTACAAGGGAGTAGACAGAAGCAAGGTCGGACGTAGCAGAAGGTCGGGGGCAGGCGGCAAGGTTCGTAGTCAGGGTGGATAGCAGAAGTTCTGGTACACAGGGTTTGGACACACTAAACGCTTTCACTGGCACAAGGCAACAAGATCCGGCAAGGGAGTGCATGGGAGGAGGTCAGATATAGTCAGGGAGCAGGTGGAAGCCAATTAAGCTAATTGGGCCAGGCACCAATCATTGGTGCACTGGCCCTTTAAGTCTCAGGGAGCTGGCGCGCGCGCGCCCTAGAGAGCGGAGCCGCGCGCGCCAGCACATGACAGCAGGGGACGGGAACGGGTAAGTGACCTGGGATGCGATTCGCGAGCGGGCGCGTCCCGCTGTGCGAATCGCATCCCCGACGGCCATGACAGTGCAGCGCTCCCGGTCAGCGGGACCGACCGGGGCGCTGCGGAGAGAGAGACGCCGTACGCGCTCCGGGGAGGAGCGGGGACCCGGAGCGCTAGGCGTAACAGTACCCCCCCCTTAGGTCTCCCCTTCTCTTTGTCCGGTAACTGCCTCCCCTGGGATGAGGACACCGGGAAAGGATGGAGGGATTCCTCAACGGCAGGCAGTACAGCAGGAGTGGGAATGGGGAGGGAGGGCAGAGGGCGAGGCCTGGCACGGGGCAGTGTGACACCAGGACGAGGGCCATGAGGAGGCACCGAGGCTTGACTGACTGGACTGGGAGGGGGGGAGAGGCACTTCTTAAGGCGGGCAGAGTCCATAACGACCTTAGGGAGACCGGATACAGGAGGAACCACAGGGTCACGGCAGGGAGTACTGGGAACCGGTTTAAGGCAGTCCTTGAAGCAAGAGGTACCCCAGCTCTTGATCTCCCCTGTGGACCAATCCAGGGTTGGGGAATGGTGTTGAAGCCAGGGTAGTCCAAGGAGAATTTCAGAAGTGCAATTGGAGAGGACCAAAAACTCAATTTTCTCATGATGAGGTCCGATGCACATTAGGAGGGGCTCCGTGCGGAAACGCACGGTGCAATCCAACCTGGCTCCGTTGACCGCGGAAATGTGGAGTGGCTTGACAAGACGGGTCACCGGGATGCGGAATTTATTCACCAAGGACTCCCGAATAAAATTCCCAGAGGCACCAGAGTCCAGGCAGGCCACGGCTGAGAGGGAAGAGCTGGCTGAAGGAAAAATCCGTACAGGCACCGTGAGACGTGGAGAAGCCGACTTAGCATCAAGAGACGCCACACCCACGAGAGCTGGGTGCGAGCGTGCGTTTCCCAGACGTGGAGGACGGATAGGGCAATCCACCAAAAAATGTTCGGTACTGGCACAGTACAGACAAAGATTCTCTTCCTTACGGCGATTCCTCTCTTCCAGGGTCAGGCGAGACCGATCCACTTGCATGGCCTCCTCGGCGGGAGGCCTAGGCGCAGATTGCAATGGAGACTGTGGGAGAGGTGTCCAGAGATCTAAGTCTTTTTCCTGGCGGAGCTCTTGATGCCTCTCAGAAAAACGCATGTCAATGCGAGTGGCTAGATGAATGAGTTCATGCAGGTTAGCAGGAGTATCTCGTGCGGCCAGAACATCTTTAATGTTGCTGGATAGGCCTTTTTTAAAGGTCGCGCAGAGGGCCTCATTATTCCAGGAAAGTTCAGAAGCAAGAGTACGGAATTGTATGGCGTACTCGCCAACGGAAGAATTACCCTGGACCAGGTTCAGCAGGGCAGTCTCAGCAGAAGAGGCTCGGGCAGATTCCTCAAAGACAATTCGAATTTCTGAGAAGAAGGAGTGTACAGAGGCAGTGACGGGGTCATTGCGGTCCCAGAGCGGTGTGGCCCATGACAGGGCTTTTCCAGACAGAAGGCTGACTACGAAAGCCACCTTAGACCTTTCAGTAGGAAACTGATCCGACATCATCTCCAAGTGCAGGGAACATTGTGAAAGAAAGCCACGGCAAAACTTAGAGTCCCCATTAAATTTGTCCGGCAAGGACAGGCGGAGGCTAGGAGTGGCCACTCGCTGCGGAAGAGGTGCAGGAGCTGGCGGAGGAGATGGTTGCTGCTGTAGCAGAGGCAGAAGTTGCGACTGAATTTGCTGCACCATGGTGGACACTTCCGACAGCTGGTGAGTTAGATGGGCGATCTGTCGGGATTGCTGGGCGACCACCGTGGTGAGGTCAGAGACAGCTGGCAGGGGAACCTCAGCGGGATCCATGGCCGGATCTACTGTCACGATGCCGGCTGGCAGGAGGTGGATCCTCTGTGCCAGAGAGGGATTGGCGTGGACCGTGCTAGTGGACCGATCCTAAGTCACTACTGGTTTTCACCAGAGCCCGCCGCAAAGCGGGATGGTCTTGCTGCGGCGGTAGTGACCAGGTCGTATCCACTAGCAACGGCTCAACCTCTCTGGCTGCTGAAGATAGGCGCGGTACAAGGGAGTAGACAGAAGCAAGGTCGGACGTAGCAGAAGGTCGGGGGCAGGCGGCAAGGTTCGTAGTCAGGGTGGATAGCAGAAGTTCTGGTACACAGGGTTTGGACACACTAAACGCTTTCACTGGCACAAGGCAACAAGATCCGGCAAGGGAGTGCATGGGAGGAGGTCAGATATAGTCAGGGAGCAGGTGGAAGCCAATTAAGCTAATTGGGCCAGGCACCAATCATTGGTGCACTGGCCCTTTAAGTCTCAGGGAGCTGGCGCGCGCGCGCCCTAGAGAGCGGAGCCGCGCGCGCCAGCACATGACAGCAGGGGACGGGAACGGGTAAGTGACCTGGGATGCGATTCGCGAGCGGGCGCGTCCCGCTGTGCGAATCGCATCCCCGACGGCCATGACAGTGCAGCGCTCCCGGTCAGCGGGACCGACCGGGGCGCTGCGGAGAGAGAGACGCCGTACGCGCTCCGGGGAGGAGCGGGGACCCGGAGCGCTAGGCGTAACATTTACTGATGCTTCCGCCAGCTCCAGTCTGTGTCATTCAGCAGCTACATGGTTTAGTGATGCTGCTGGGCCTAGGACATTACCTATATATTTTTACTAGCTGAATACCCGGTGTTGCCCGGTTTTTCCTTCCTCATCCTTGTTGGGGAGGAAAATCAACAAAGGAGGAAGCTTTTGACTTCATATCCCGTCCTCATATATTGTTGTCATATCCCAACCACATATCCTGTCCTTATACCCCGACCTCCTATCCCGACCTCCTATCCCGTCCTCATATCCCGTCCTCCTATCCCGACCTCCTATCCCGTCCTCCTATCCCAACCTCCTATCCCGTCCTCCCATCCCCTCCTCCTATCTCGACCTCCTATCCGGACCTCCTATCCCGACCTCCTATCCCGACCTCCTATCCCGTCCTCCAATCCCGAATTTCTATCCCGACCTCCTATCCCGATCTCCTATCCCGACCTCCTATCCCGTCCTCCTATCTTGACCTCCTAACCCGTCCTCCTATCCCGTCATCCTATCTCGACCTCCTAACTCGCCCTCCTAACTCGACCTCCTATCCCGACCATCCCATCCTCCTATCTTGACCTCCTATCTCAACCTCCTATCTCGACCTCCCCATCCTCATATCCCTACCTGTAATATGTGTACCAGGTATTTAAATATCTCTAGCTGTACGGAAGTTATGTGAGAACATACATTTCCCATTGATTTGCATGGGACATTAAACAAAACACCTCGACCCTCACAAATGGGGGTAGTTAAGGGTTAAATTAACAATCCTATATTTTAAGTGGACATATAAGTAACATGTGACCAAGTATTATCAAAATATCTCCAGCTGTTTGGAAGTTATGCAGTAGCATATATTTCCCATAGACTTGTATGGGACTTTAAACAAAAACCCCGCCCCCTGGCAAATGGGGGTGAGTAAGACTTAAATCACCTATCCTATGTTTGTTGTTGACATATAAGTAACATGTGTGCCAAGTTTCATGTTAATATCTTTAGCCGTTTGGAAGTTTTTGTGGAACATACATACATACACACACACACGTTGAGTTTTATATATTTACTAGCTGAGTACCCGGCGTTGCCCGGTTTTTACTTCCTCATCCTTGTTGGGGAGGAAAATCAGCAAAGGAGGAAGCTTTTGACTTCAAATCCCATCCCCATATATTGTTGTCATATCCCAACCCCATATCCCGTCCTCATATCCCGTTCTCATACCCTGACCTCCTATCCCGACCTCCTATCCAGTCCTCCTATCCTGTCCTCATATCCTGTCCTCCTATCCCGTCCTCCTATCCCGTCCTCCTATCCCGTCCTCCTATCCCGACCTCCTATTCCGACCTCCTATCCCTTCCTCCTATCCCGTCCTGCTATCCCGTCCTCCTATCTCATCCTCCTATCCCGACCTCCTATCCCTTCCTCCTATCCCGTCCTGCTATCCCGTCCTCCTATCTCGTCCTCCTATCCCGACCTCCTATCCCGTCCTTCTATCCTGTCCTCCTATCTCGACCACCTATCTCGACCTCCTATCTCGTCCTCCTATCCCGACCTCCTATCCCATGCTCCTATCTCAACCCCCTATCCCATCCTCCTATCTCCACCTCTATCCCGACCTCCTATCTCAACCTCCTATCCCGTCCTCCTATCCTGTCCTCCTATCTCGACCTCCTATCTCAACCTCCTATCCCGACCTCCTATCCCGATGTCCTATCCCATCCTCCTATCCCGTCCTCCTATCCCGTCCTCCTATCTCCACCTCCTATCCCGTCCTCATATCCCAACCTCCTAACTCGACCTCCTATCCCGACCATCCCGTCCTCCTATCTTGACCTCCTATCTCGACCTACTATCTTGACCTCCCATCCCGTCCTCATATCCTGACCTGTAATATGTGTACCAGGTATTGAAATATCTCCAGCCGTACAGAAGTTATGTGAGAACATACAGAGCAAGCAGTTAGTGGGGTAGAAATGGAGGTTGGAGAAACTAGCCAGGAGGCCCAAGTAGGGAGCTGGGTTAATGTAGTTAGAGGGACTGGAAAGGGGGCAAGGAAAAGGAAGGTCACTTCTGCTTCTGATCTCCCAAGTAAAATTGCCAAGTTGGGCGATGATGCGAGGGCCTCAGTATCAGAGATGGCAACCCTAGTGGATACTGTTCTCCCTAACAGCCGGGGGAACAGCTCAACTAGTAGTGTGGGGGATGGTAACGCAGGTAGGCCAAGACAGTTAGTTGTGGTAGGGGACTCTATAATCAGGAAGACGGATAGAATAATTTGTCGCCAAGACCACCTCAACCGAATGGTTTGCTGTCTCCCTGGTGCCAGGGTTCGGCATGTGGTGGAAAGGGTGGACAAATTACTAGGGGGGGCTGGGGATGACCCAGCTGTCGTGGTCCATGTGGGAACCAACGACAGAATATAACTTTAAAAAGGCAAACTTCCCTGGGTTGAGGGCTGCACTACAGGACATAGACTGGGGGGAGGTGTTCTCAAATGCTGATACAGAAGGTAAATGGGAGATCTTTAAATCAACTCTAAATAACTATACAGCTAAATATATACCAAAGGGGAACAAATATAAACGATTAAAACTAAATCCTACATGGCTGACAAATGAGGTTAAAAGAGCAATAAACAACAAAAAAATAGCCTTCAAAAAATACAAATCTGATGGGTCAGCTATAACATTTAAACAGTACAAGGAGCTTAATAAAATCTGTAAAAATGTAATAAAAACAGCAAAAATTCAAAATGAGAGACAGGTGGCCGAAGAAAGCAAAACTAATCCTAAATATTTTTTTAGATATATAAATACAAAAAAAACAAGGACAGAGCATGTAGGACCCCTTAATAATGATAATGGGGAGGTTGTCACGGGCGATCAATAGAAGGCGGAGCTACTGAATGGGTTCTTTAGTTCTGTATACACTATGGAAGAAGGAGCTGACATTGGCCAGGTCAGTGCTGGTAGCACATCATATAATGTATTGAACTGGCTTAATGTAGAGATGGTACAAGGTAAGTTAAGTAAAGTAAATGTAAGCAAATCTCCAGGGCCGGATGGACTACACCCAAGAGTTCTTAGAGAGGTAAGTTCAGTAATATCTGTACCCTTGTTCATGATATTTAGAGATTGTCTGGTATTGTGCCAAGGGACTGGCGCAAGGCTAATGTGGTACCAATCTTCAAGAAGGGCTCTAGGTCTTCGCCAGGCAATTATAGACCGGTAAGTCTAACGTGCATTGTGGGTAAATTGTTTGAAGGACTTATAAGGGATTACATACAGGAATACATAGGGGATAATAGTATTATAAGTGATAGCCAGCATGGGTTTACTAAGGATAGAAGTTGTCAAACCAATCTAATTTGCCTTTATGAAGAGGTGAGTAGAAGCCTTGACAGAGGAATGGCTGTGGATATAGTGTTTCTGGATTTTGCCAAAGCGTTTGATACTGTCCCTCACAGACATCTGACAGGTAAGTTAAGGTCCTTGGGCTTGGAAACTTTAGTTTGTAACTGGATTGAACACTGGCTCATGGATCGTACCCAGAGAGTGGTGGTAAATGATTCGTACTCTGATTGGTCCCCGGTTATTAGTGGTGTACCCCAAGGTTCAGTACTGGGCCCGCTGCTGTTTAATTTATTTATCAATGATATAGAGGATGGTATTAACAGCTCTGTTTCTATCTTTGCAGATGACACCAAGCTTTGTAGCACGGTACAGTCTATAGAGGATGTGCATAAGTTACAAGATGACTTGGATAGACTAAGTGTCTGGGCATCCACTTGGCAAATGAGGTTCAATGTGGATGAATGTAAAGTTATGCATCTGGGTACTAATAACCTGCATGCGTCGTATGTCTTAGGGGGGGATTAAACTGGCAGAGTCACTGGTAGAGAAGGATCTGGGTGTACTTGTAGATCACAGACTACAAAATAGCATGCAATGTCAGGCTGCTGCTTCCAAAGCCAGCAGGATATTGTCATGTATCAAAAGAGGCATGGACTCAAGGGACAGGGACATAATACTCCCCCTTTATAAAGCATTGGTACGGCCTCACCTGGAATATGCTGTTCAGTTTTGGTCGCCTGTTCATAAAAGGGACACTGCAGAGTTGGAAAGGGTGCAGAGACGCGCGACTAAACTAATATGGGGCATGGAACATCTTAGCTATGAGGAGCGATTAAAGGAGTTACAATTGTTTAGTCTTGAGAAGAGACGTTTAAGGGGGGATATGATAAACATATATAAGTATATTAATGGCCCATACAAAAAATATGGAGAAAAACTGTTCCAGGTTAAACCCCCCAAAAGGACGAGGGGGCACTCCCTCCGTCTGGAGAAGAAAAGGTTTAGTCTAAAGGGGCGGCACGCCTTCTTTACCGTGAGGACTGTGAATTTATGGAACGGTCTACCTCAGGAACTGGTCACAGCAGGAACAATTAACAGCTTTAAAACAGGGTTAGATACATTCCTGGAACAAAATAACATTAAAGCTTATGCAGAATTATAAAACTACATCCCTTTCCCTTATCCCCTTACATCCTTCCCTTCAATCCCCTGGTTGGACTTGATGGACGTATGTCTTTTTTCAACCATACTAACTATGTATGTAACTATGTAACATACATTTCCCATTGATTTGCATGGGAATTTAA
The DNA here is from genome assembly GCF_029499605.1 of Hyla sarda. Classification (NCBI taxonomy): domain Eukaryota; kingdom Metazoa; phylum Chordata; class Amphibia; order Anura; family Hylidae; genus Hyla; species Hyla sarda. The sequence continues at coordinate 483,087,799 of NC_079189.1, forward strand.
CCCCTTCATGACCCAGCCCATTTTCACCTTCAGGACCTGGGCATTTTTTGAAAATCTGACCACTGTCACTTTAAACATTAATAACTCTGGAATGCTTTTACTTATTATTCTGATTCCGAGATTGTTTTTTCGTGACATATTCTACTTTATGTTATTGGTAAAATTTCACTGATATTCGCATCCTTTCTTGATAAAAAATCTAAAAATTTCATGAAAATTTTGAAAATGTAGCATTTTTCTAACTTTGAAAGTCTCTGCTTGAAAGGAAAATGTATATTCCAAATAAATTACATATTGATTCACATATACAATATGTCTACTTTATGTTTGCATAAAAAAATTGACAAGTTTTTACTTTTGGAAGACATTAGAGGGCATCAAAGTTCCGCAGCAATTTTCCAATTTTTCTCAAGATTTTCAAAATCGTAATTTTTCAGGGCCCAGTTCAGGTTGGAAGTGGATTTTAAGGGTCTTCCTATTAGGAATACCCCATAAATGACCCCATTATAAAAACTGCACCCCCCAAAGTATTCAAAATGACATTCAGTAAGTTTGATAACCCTTTAGGTGTTTCACAGGAATAGCAGCAAAGTGAAGGAGAAAACTCTAAATCTTCATTTTTTACACTCGCATGTTCTTGTAGACCCAATTTTTGAATTTTTACAAGGGGTAAAAGGAGAGAAATCACCCTAAAATTTGTAACCCAATTTCTCTCGAGTAAGGAACTACCTCATATGCGTATGTAAAGTGTTCGGCGGGCACAGTAGAGGGCTCAGAAGGGAAGGAGCGACAATGGGATTTTGGAGAGTGAGTTTTTCTGAAAGGGTTTTTGGGGGGCATGTCCCATTTAGGAAGCCCCTATGGTGCTAGAACAGTGGACCCCCCACATGTGACCCCATTTTGGAAACTATACCCCTCATGGAATTTAATTTTATTTTTCATTTTCACAGACCACTGTTCCAAATATCTGTCAAACGCCAGTGGGGTGTAAATTCTCACTGCACCCCTATTACATTCCGTGAGGGGTGTAGTTTCCAAAATGGGGTCACATATGGATATTTATTGCTTTGCGCTTGTCAGAACTGCTGTAACAATCAGCCACCCCTGTGCAAATCGCCTCAAATGTACATGGTGCGCTCTCCCTTCTGGGCCTTGTTGTGCGCCCCCCAGAGCACTTTGCGCCCACATATGGGGTATCTTTTCCCTTTTACCTCTTGTGAAAATGAAAAGTATAGGGCAACACCAGCATGTCAGTGTAAAAAATTTATTTTTTTACACTAACATGCTGGTGTAGACCCCAACTTCACCTTTTCATAAGGGGTTAAAGAAGAAAGAGCCCCCCAAAATTTGTAAGGCAATTTCTCCCGAGTACGGCGATACCCCATATGTGTCCCAAAACTGTTGCCCTGAAATACGACAGGGCTCCAAAGTGAGAGAGCGCCATGCGCATTTGAGGCCTAAATTAGGGATTTGCATAGGGGTGGACATAGGGGTATTCTATGCCAATGATTCCCAAACAGGGTGCCTCCAGCTGTTGCAAAACTCCCAGCATGCCTGGACAGTCAATGGCTGTCCGGCAATACTGGGAGTTATTATTTTGCAACAGCTGGAGGCTCCGTTTTGGAAACAGTAGCGTACCAGACATTTTTCCTTTTTTTAGGGAGGGGGGCTGTGCAGGGGTATGTGTATTTGTAGTGTTTTTTACTTTTTATTTTAGGTCAGTGTTAGTGTAGTGTAGTGTTTTTAGGGTACAGTCAGTCACATGGGCAGAGGTTCACAGCAAGTTTGCCGCTGGGAGTTTGAGCTGCAGCGCAAAATTTGCGCCATCTCAAACTTGCAGCACTCACTGTAAACCTCCGCCCATGTGAGTGTACCCTGTACATTCACATTGGGGGGAGGGGGCAAACATCCAGCTGTTGCAAACTCCGAGCATGCCCTTTGGCTGTCCGTGCATGCTGGGAGTTGTAGTTTTGCAACAGCTGGAGGCACACTGGTTTGGAAACACTAAGTTAAGTAATAAACTTTCAAGTGTTTTGCAACCAAACTTAGTGTTTCCAAACCAGTGTGCCTCCAGCTGTTGCAAAACTACAACTCCCAGCATGCATGGTCTGTCAGTGCATGCTGGGAGTTATAGTTTTGCAACAATTGCAACAGCTGGAGGCACTGAGGTAGGAAACGGACAATGTTTCCCGACTAGTGTGCCTCCAGTTGTTGCAAAACTACAACTCCCAGCATGCCCAGACTGCCCAGGCATGCTGGAAGTTGTAGTTCGGCAATATCTGAAGGATCAGATGTTGCCGAACTACAACTTCCAGCATGCTTGGGCAGTCTGGGCATGCTGGGAGTTGTAGTTTTGCAACATCTGGAGGTCCACAGTTTGGAGACCACTGTATAATGGTCTCCAATCTGTGCCCTTCCAGATGTTAGAGAACTACAACTCCCAGCATGCCTGGACAGACTGAGCATGCTGGGAGTTGGAGTTTTGCAACATCTGGAAGAGCACCATTATACAGTGGTCTCCAAACTGTGGACCTCCAGATGTTGCAAAACTACAACTCCCAGCATGCCCAGAAAGCCAAAGGCTGTCTGGGCATGCTGGGAGTTGCAGTTTTGAAACTCCCAGAGGCAGCAGTGAGATCTCTTTACGGCGACCTCACTGCTGCCAATGAAGATGCCACACTGCTGTCGGAAACTCACCGCCGGGACACAGCGCCGCCGGGACCGCCTGGAGGACGTCGCTCGCTTCGGGACCGCTCGGAACTTCGCATGGCCGGGTAAGTGACGCTGGGGGATGGGTCAGGGACACTTAGCAGAGTGGTGTGTGTCCCGATCCCCGTGATCGGGACTCACACACTGCGCTGCTAAGTATTCTCATAGCGAAACGCTGCTATCAGCTAGTCAGATTTGACTAGCTGATAGCAACGATCGCTGGGGGGGGGTGGGGGATGAAACCCCTCGTGGTCGCATGGTAAGATGGCTGGCTATCAGTGATAGCCACCATCTTTCCGGGCGTTGCGGGATGCCGCGAGTAGCGGCAAAAATGTTCATGACGTACCTGTATGTCATGGGTCGGGAACACCTTCCCACTCATGACGTACAGGTATGTCATAGGTCGTGAAGGGGTTAAACAAAAACCCTGATCCTCACAAATGGGGGTAGTTAAGGGTTAAATTAACTATCCAATATTTTAAGTGGACATATAAGTAACATGTGACCAAGTATTATCGAAATATCTCCAGCCGTTTGGAAGTTATGCAGTAACATATATTTTCAAGAGACTTGTATAGGACTTTAAACATAAACCCCGCCCCTGGCAAATGGGGGTGAATAAGGGTTAAATCACCTATCCTATGTTTGTTGTTGACATATAAGTAACATGTGTGCCAAGTTTCATGTTAATATATTTAGCCGTTTGGAAGTTTTTGTGGAACATACATACACACACACACGTTGAGTTTTATATATATATATATATATATATATATATATATATATATATATATATAGATAAACGGTAGCACTATACATCTTCAATGGAAATCTCAAAATTCATCTTTTATTCTTAGAGATTGTTAGGCCCTATTGTCTCTTTATGCTGCCACAAACTCCGGGCTGTGCCATTCAGCCACTATATTGTATAGTCTCCTCATGCTGCCACAACCTCCAGGCTGTGCTTTTCAGCCACTATATGGTCTCCTCATGCTGCCACAAACCTCAGGCTGTTCCATTCAGCCACTAGATGGTCTATTCATGTTGCCACAAACTACAGGCTGTGCAATTCAACCACTATATGCTCTCCTTATGCTGCCACAAACTCCAGGCTGTTCCATTTAGCCACTATATGGTCTCTTCATGGTGCCACAAACTACAGGCTGTGCCATTCAGCCACTATATGGTCTCCTCATACTTCAGTCACCTCCAAGCTGTGCCATTCAGCCACTATATGGTCTCTTTATGCTGCCACAAACTCCAGGTGTTGCCATTCAGCCACTATATGGTCTCCTCATGCTTCAGCCACTTCCAGGATGTGCTATTCAGACACTATATGGTCTCCTCATGCTTCAGCTACCTCCAGGCTGTGCCATTCAGCCACTATATGGTCTCCTCATGCTTTAGCCAAATTCAGGCTGTGCCATTCAGACACTATATGGTCTCCCCATGCTGCCACAAAATCCAGGCAGTCATTCAGTCACTATGTGGTCTCCTCATACTGATGCCCCTTCCAGGCTGTCTTATTCAGCCACAATTGGGTCACTTCTCATGCTTCAGCCAAATTTTTCAAAAGTTTGCTCAGCTCTAATAAGAAGCTATGCCGGTTAAGATGGCTTAAATCATGTTCCCATGACGCAGAAGAATTCTGCACAGACATTCCGCTGCAGCAGAGTCCCAATGATTTCAATGGGATTCTGCTCCACAACAGAATTTCTGCAGCAGATGTTTCTGCTGTTGAAATCCCGATTCCGGAGTCCCCAAATAAATGTATTGCTGTCAATGAGACGGCACATTTCTGAGCGATCCGCTCTAGTGGAATGTCTGCATGGACATTTTCTGTGCGGATATTTGACCCTGTGAACATAGCCTTAGAGATGACCCACGTGACCAAAAATTTACCCGTGGGGGAGATGATACGTGCTAGACGTAATTGTTCTAGACAGGAGGACTTTGATCGTGAGATCGGAGTTATCTCATCTCGTTTGAGATCAAGGGGCTACCACGATCGGTACATTCAACGGGCGATAAATATTGCCCGCGACCGTGATCGCCCAAAACTTCTGTCTGGTGGGAAGAGATTGCCTTGTCCCACCAGCGATAACGATGTGGTGATACAAAGACATCACCCCATCACGTTTGTGACCCAATATAGTGATGACTTTCATGCTATCCGCAATATAGTGCAAAAATACATTCCCATGATTTCAGGTGATCCGTCTTTTTCCGAAATATTCAGTGGCGGTTTCAGATGTATATCTAAGAAAGCAAAAACTATATCTAATAAAGTGTCTCCTAGTCTCTTTTTGAACACTAGAAGTCACAAGACGAATTGGTTGCAACACCAGGGCTCGTTCAGATGTGGTCATGGCAGATGCACTTGCTGTTCTGTTATGCTCAACAGCACGAGCTTTGTGTCAGCATCCAATGGTGAGCAATTCAACATGACACAATTTGTCAATTGTAATACACACCATGTCGTTTATCTCATCACGTGCCGGGAGTGCAACATCCAATATGTGGGGTGCACGACGGGTGCCCTGAAAGTGAGAATTCGGAGGCACCTGTCGGACATCCCCCACTTTAACTCCCGGCACGTTTCTATGGTGAGTCGACATTGTGCAGAGAAACATTCTGGGTCAACTCGCAGCTTATATGTTCAGGGCATAGAAAAAGTTACCATGCCTTTGCGCGGCGGAGACCATAGAAAAAAGTTACTTGACCGTGAGGTGTTTTGGATTTTAAAACTTGATACTAGATCTCCGAGGGGTCTGAACAAAAGGCAAGACACCATGTTGTATTATTAGATTTGTACATAATGAAGTATACGTACCGACAGTTTGTCCCATTTTTTGAACTTTTTATTTGATGTCTTGCCCTTGTTCCTATCCCCTCATTGAACCCATATGTATAGGGACGTTATAGCTTAATATTTAATATAGCTATCTCATATACTCCCTTCTATATATTAAATCTAATAATTCAGTTCTTTATAGTTTATAGTCCTCTTGTCCCATCAGTTGATATTTTCCTTAGTTCTATATCTACCACAATATATGTTCTTTATTTTTATATTATAAACGTCTCATATCCAACTATATGTGGTTTTTTAGACTTTGGATGAGTGGCCCTCACCTCTTCCTCCATTACGTTTTTCTATAGAACCTAGATATCTTCCCACGGATTGTCCCACATCCACTTATATAGATTGTTAGCATTTATATTATAATTTATATTAGCTTATGATTATATTTTGCATTTATTTATTTATTGTTTTCGGATGTGGGGTATATCCAGGGGATCAGTTCTTAATCTATATAAAATAATTTTTAAGTATTCTTACCAGTTTATTTATATCAAGTCCTTCCTTTCCTTTAACATATTAACATTATTTGCTATACTTGAAGTGACTTGGCCTGATATCTTAAAAATGATGATGGTATTGGTTCTATACTGTGTCCAACATTGATAAACTTGAGCACACATAGGGTGTGACTGACAAGATATATTACCATGTATTTTTAGGTTACTGATTTATTATTATGTTTTCTATACATGTCGGTCAGTCTTTATCCCTAGAAATTTTGATTGTGTATATTCTTTTCTGTCTATGACATTTCACAGTTAATTTTATTTGTGAGCTACATATATATCTTTTATAGTGTTCTTTTTTGTCTAGTGTGAACGCAGACGTCGGTCTGGCCCTTGTGTGTGGCTGTGCGCCGCCCCGTCCCACTCAGGTGTTTTCACCTGGTGGGGGGGGCGGTGCTACCCATTATAAAAGCCAGATTGATCTGAGTATACCTTTGTATGACTAAGGCGACTAAGGTTGCTGAAACGCGTCACTCTACTCCATGATCCGTGTTGCTGTTTGCTGTGTGTATCTACAATAAATTTCATCTTGCATCGTGCTTTGTGCTGGACATTGTTCTACTTTTCAATTGTTCGTCCTCGTGGTGTCCGCACGAGTCCGTGCACTGAGGCGGCGGTGGAGAGCTGGACGATCTTTCTATTCCTATAGCCTTAGAGATAGGACCAGAACAATAGTGACCTTCCTTCTGGGCTATATAAATAGTAAGTTGTGTTATACAGTTGAAGTAGAGTTGTTAATAAATTGTGGCAAGTTCTGAGAAGCAGGGAGAGAGCAACACTGTTTATGCGCTCATGAGAAACCATTTCTACCCAAAGGCCTTTGAGAAATCAACAGAGACCTGTAAAATAGAATTATAATGGTTATGTTCTATAGGCTGTTTAAGTTGTGTTCTAGAACTTTCAAACAATAACTCCATGCAGTGTGTACTGCAACCATCATGCTTATGTGCTTTACATGAGCTCTAAATTATTAAGCAGGTTGCAACTATTATGTGAAAAAATGAATAGCAAGGTCTCTGTGTTTAAAACAACAATGTCTATGATTGTCTTTAAAGGGGTGCTCCTATCCAAAGGATAGGGGATAAGATGTCTGATCGCGGGAGTCCCGTCACTGGGGACCCCCCCCAAATCTCGGCTGCAGCACCCCGCTGTCATTACTGCACAGAGCAAACTCGCTCTGTGCATAATGACGGGCGATACAGGATCTGGACCATCGTGATGTCACGGCTCCGCCCCTCATGACATCATGGTCCGCCCCCTTAATACACGTCTATGGGAGGGGGCGTGATGGCCGCCACACCCCATCCCATAGACTTGTATTGAGGGGGCTGACCGTGATGTCACGAGGTGGGGAGCCGTGACATCATGATGCTCCGGCCCCTGAATTGCCCGTCATTAGCAAAGAGCAAGTTTGCTCTGTGCAGTGATAACAGTGGGGTGCTGCAGCCGAGATCCCGGGGTCTCCTTTGGATAGGGGATAAAATGTCTAGGTGGCGGAATACCCCCTAGTGCATTTGTAATTATTGATAGTGTTGAGCACGAATATTCTTAATGCAAATTTTGGCAATTCGCGATTTTGTGAATATTTAAAATATAGTGCTATATATTCGTAAAGACAAATATTCATTTTTTTCACATGCTAATTTTTATGTAAATTTTCCATGCAAATTTTTTTTTGTTCACATGCGAATGTTTATGCGCATTTTACGTAAATTTTCCATGCTAGTTTTCGCATGGAAAAAAAAGTGAATGAACTTAGAGAATATGCTAATTTCGTGAACATAGGACGAATAATCGTCAATATATTCGCGAAATATCGCAAATTCCAATATGGCCCCTGCTGCTCATCACTAATTATTGATGATTTTAAATATTTCATATTGTCTTTTGAATATTAAATTCCTAAATTTACCTGAATAAGCTTTATATATCACCCTCACTACCACAGGAAATAAACCCTAGGACAAAATGGGAAGTCTAGGTTTGAATTAAATGCTGCATAACCCAATTACTGTGATTGCACTTAATAGATAGCACTATTATGTTTGCACTATAATATGCATTGTAAAATTACTGTGCAAATGTCTGACATTGAATTGTGGGAAATGTGTCTATCAACTAAAGTATGTTACAGCTGGTATAGTATTGTACCAATTTGTGGGCACTACATGAGACTATTATTTGAGTCCATTATTGAGTACCATATATAAGAACTATTATTTGGTCACTGTATGACAAGTGCTATGATTAACTAAAGTGCATTTGATGCATTTATAACAGCATAATGAATAGAAGCAAAACACTTCATATTTAACTAATTCATTTTCTGTATATAAGATATTTAAAAAAATAAAAGGACAAAAAAAAAAAAATACAATTTAACCCCTTAAGGACACAGCCCATTATGACCTTAAGGACCAGAGCATTTTTTGCACATCTGACCACTGTCCCTTTTTAGCATAAATAACTCTGGGATGCTTTTCCTAATCCTTATTCCGAGATAGTTTTTTCGTGACATATTCTACTTTATGCTAGTGGTAAGGTTCCGTCAATACTTGCATCATTTCTTGATGAAAAATGCAAAAATGTCATGTACTTTATGCTGGAATAATAAAGTTGACATGTTTTTACTTTTGGAAGACATCAGAGGGCATCAAAGTTCAGACGCAATTTTGTAATTTTTCCCAAAATGTTCAAAATCTGAATTTTTGGCCCCCACAGCGCTTCTATAATCAAATGCCTTCACAGCACTATGGATAAAAAGTATAACAGCAGCGCATCTGGCCAGTGGTGATGCGCTGCTGAAAGAATACTTTTCATTCATAGCGCTGCGAAGGCATTTGATTATAGAAGGTGAAATTATCCCAGCACTCGCTGGTTTCTTATGCAAATAGTAACGTGTTTTATTCACACAATGCAAATCTCGTACAATAACAACAACGTGTTTCGGCCAATGCCTTTCTCAGACTGACATACAAAACACTGGTTACATCACATTATATACACAGAAGCCCATCCCACTTCCTGTTTCAGTGAGTTACCATGGATACTTATTTGTTTATGATCACATGATATGTTACATCATCTGTTTTACCAGTTAAACCAATATAAAATAAATTATAATAAGTAAAGTATAATAACCACTATACTGATCTCGTATGTCTTGCATGCTGATATGTTGATTCCTGCCTTCATTGAAGTATCTATGGATAATAAGAGAACACAAAAATTACACAATATTAAAAAAAAACTATTTGTACAAATTTTCCCAATTTTTCACAACACGTGCAGAGGAAACGTTGCCAAGTTAGCTTGCTTCTTTCATTTTTAAAAAGGCCTCTGCAAAATGAAAGAAGCGATCTGATTGGTTACTAGGGGCAACTGGGCAACATTTCCTCTGCACAGGTTTTGATAAATCTCCCCCATAGTCTCTATTTAATCTTCTCGGTTCTAGAGTCGACAAGCAGTGGATCCATCAAGCTTCCTTCTTCCATAAGAGGGATTTTACATCTCCACCCCTCCTAGATCTTAATACCTGATCTATCACTTGATACTGTAACTGTGAAATGTTATGTCCCGCCTTATCAAAGTGGAATGGAATGGGGTACAGGAGATTTTTTGCATCTTATTGATGATTTATGTCTATTTATGCGGACTCCTACACGCTGGGAGGTTTCTCCAACATATAGGAGACCGCATGGGCACTTTATGGTATAAATTACATTTTTCGAGTCACAGGTGTTAAAGTGTTTTAGTTTGATGACCTCCCCACATGTGGGTGTAATTAGCTGTCACGCTTAATCACATTATTGCACTGGGCACAGTGTAAACAAGGGTAAGTACCCTTGCGTTGGCTCCTTAATACTGTTTGTTTAATTTCAGATTTTTGCGACCCAACATCTGCCCGGACCAACTTGTCCCTGAAATTTGGGGCTCTCTTATTGCAGATCAATGGGGGGGGGGGGGGGTCGCAAATTCCTATATCTTGGGGTATGAACCTCTAAATACCTGCCAATGTTTTCGAACAATGGTATCGATCTTATGAACTGACGGATGGTACTGTCGCACAAAAGGGATCCTAGGTGGTTTATTTAAAATGTCATTCCTATTAGAGGGGGCTTTTGCTTCCTCAATGATCCGTTCAGGATATCCTCTTTCGCGAAATATACCATCTAGTTCTCTCAATCTAAATTCCTGCATCTCTGGGTCTGTGACTATTCTCTCTACCCTCTGTCCTTGGGCTCTAGGGATAGATTTTTTAACAGAAGTGGGGTGCGAACTTGTATAATGCAACAAACTGTTGCAATCTGTTTCTTTTTGATACAAGTCTGTTTTAAGACCCCCTCTAACGTTTTTTGTACCATTGTGTCCAAAAAAACTCACCTGGTGTTGATCACTCACTAATGTGAATTTTAGTTCAGATCTTACATTGTTAAGATGTTCCATAAATTGTAAGAGGTGGGAATGTGGCCCCTCCCATACGCAAAAAATATCATCTATAAACCTTTTCCAGGTTCTGATGTGCGCCTGGAAAAGGGGATGGGAATATACATGTACCTCTTCGAAATAACAGTGTGAATTCGGGTAGAAAACAGACATGGTGCACATCTACAATCTTGTATAATGATCTGATTGCTTCTCAGCATAACATCAAAAACTAACAGGTTGTTAGTATACATTTTTTATCAAAAAGTACAAGCCCATTCGCCACTTCAAGGCCACCTATTTAGAGTGGGTCCCTAACGTCCCTAGCATAAAATGGCGTAGCACTGGGCGGCGACCACCACCTCTTCGAAATAAGCCATATAGGCATTTGCGTATGGGGGGGCCACATTTGATTATAGAAGCGCTGTGGGGGGCAGACATATGGATATATGTCTGACCCCTGCAGTGCATCTATATACAGATGCCGCTGCAGCGCTTTGAATGACAAGTATTCTTTCAGCAGCGCATCGCACCGGACAGAACTTTTCATTCATAGAAATGCTGGGGGCTTATGATAGCGCTGCGGGGGGAATATATATAAATGCGCTGCAGTGGGAACATATAAAATGCACTGCGGGGAGCAAGATATATAGAAGCGCTGTGTGGGCCAGATATATTACCCCTCCCCCCCCCAAGCGATTCTATATATCCTTCCCTACCGCAGCACTTCTATTTGAAAACCCTGCCGGGAGCCCTGAATGGCTCCTCAGTACCAGCCATTCAGGGCTCTTGGCGGGGAATTTTAAAATGAAAGTAAATACATCGTATATCGCAGGGGAGAGGAGCATGCTGCCCGCTCCCCTGTTTAATAACTTCTAATCGCATTGGGTCTGAGAAGTGAGACCCGGTGCGATCAATTCCTCAGCCCCTGTACTACGACCCCCATCATGGAACAGAGTCTGTTTCATGATGAGGGTTGTAGTACAAACACTAATGTAGCCTCCCGAGCCACCGGCAGATTCCCATAGCCGGGGAACTACTACTCCCATCATGGAAACAAGTCTGTTCTATGATGGAATAGTAGTCCCAGCTGTGGGAATTTGGGAATCTGTAGGCAGAGGTGTTAAAACGACTGTACATGAGGGATGTTATAACGGGTCTTAAAGGATTAATATGCCCGTTGTTTTGACGGACATTATTCAGCCGTTAGCACCCATTATTTCATCCGTTATAATACATCTGTTTTTACACAGAAAATAGATGTTTAATAACGGATGAATGCTCATAGTGTGAACCTTGCCTTTCATACGGTATTTCCATTTTTTATATGCTATTTTTTTGTTGTTTATTGCTCTTTTAAGATCATTTGTCAGCCATGTAGGATTAAGTTTTAATTGTTTATATGTGTTCCCCTTAGAAATAAATTTAACTGTATAGTTATTCAGTATTGATTTGAAAATTTCCCATTTATCATCTGTATCAGTATTTGACAACAGTTCCTCCCAGTCTATGTCCTGTAGTGCAGCTCTTATCCCAGGGAAATTTACCTTTTTAAAATTAAATGTTTTTGCCTTCCCAACCTGTCTTTGTTCTCTACACTTTAAGACAAAAGTAACTATATTGTGGACGCTATTACCAAGGTTTTCATTTCCAACTAGCTCTGCATTGTTAGAAATGACCAGATTCAACAGAGAATCACTTCTTGTTGGGCCCTCCACAAACTGGCCCATAATATTATCCTGCAATATATTTAGGAATTGTCTCCCCTTTGTAGTTTTAGCCAAACACGGACCCCAATCAATATCTGGATAGTTAAAATCTCCCATTATTACCTTTGTATAATGTACCTCTCAATTTGTTTATGCAGCTGACCTTCTATCTCTTCAGTGATATTAGGGCGTCTATAGATTACACCAAAAATTATCTTTTCAGTGTTTCCCTCCTTTTGTAATTCTACCCACAGGGATTCCACATCCTCAGAATCATCACACGCTATGGCATCGTTCACACTGACTTTCATACCTTTCCTGTTTACCCTATCCTTGCAAAACAGTGTAAACCCCTGCAGATTGACAGCCCATGTCTCATGTGAGGAGTCCAGCCATGTCTCAGTGACCCCAACTATATCAATGTGTTCCTCCAGTATCCAGGCCTCAAGCTCCCCCATTTTATTTGCTAGTCTTCTGGCATTTGTGAAAATACACTTTACATTTCCATCTTGTTTTACACATTTAATCTCACTAATGGGATTTTTGAGTTATTGGGGCCAATATGATTTTTTGAATTACTGGGGCTACATTTATTATCACCGCTGGTTTGTAGCACATGGATCTCCTTATCCACTGCTCTTAACCTCCCCCCACAGGTCACCTTTCCACCGACCATTATGTCCTGACCCCTCTCCAACCTATCTGCCCCTCGGTCAGCTTGATTTGCTTTATTGTCCTCCCCCACTTACCTAGTTTAAATACTCTGCCACCCCTTCCAGGATTCTCTCCCTTAGGATTTACATGTCCTTGGCATTTGCTAATTTTAGGCATAAAGTATGTACATCCATAAATACGTTTGAAAGCTGCCAAAAAAGTCTTGGGTTATCTAGTCTGTTAAAATTTATGGTCTACCTACACCCAGCCAATGAGCTGTTGAAAGAGCCTGTGGTGCTCGTGTTATCACTGCAGTCTCTTTGCTGTTTACTAGCAATTGAACTTGTAATAGAAACATAGATTGTGTCGGCAGATTGGAACCATTTGGCCCATCTAGTCTGCCCAATAATCTGAATCTTATCAATAGTCCCTGGCCCTATCTTATATGAAGGATAGCCTTATGTCTATCCCATGCATGCTTAAACTCCTTCACTGTATTTGCAGCTACCACTTCTGCAGGAAGGCTATTCCATGCATCCACATGTCCTCTTGTTGTAGTTTTTCTTCTTTTAAATATGCTCTCCTCCGTTACCGTGTTGATTCCCTTATGTATTCAAAAGTTTCTATCATATCCCCTCTGTGCCTCTTTCTTCCCTAGCTATATATGTTAAGGTCTTTTAACCTTTCATGTTCTAATTTAGTAGCTCTTCTATGAAGGGGACAAAGAGCAGAGAAGGTAAGTGACTGCTCGGCGTTCTAATGCGGGCGCATCCCACGATGCGAACGCCAGCACCGCCAGCAGCAGGGGAGAGAGGAAGAGTACACTCGCGGCAAGCAAGGCTGGCTACAGTGCGAGCTGTAACAGTACACACCCCCCTTAGGTCTCCCCCTCTTTTTTGGCTGCAGGAAATTGAGGACTAGATCCCGATCCAAAATGTTCTCCTCTGGCTCCCAGGACCTTTCTTCAGGACCAAACCCCTTCCAGCCCACCAGGAAGAATCTTTTCCCTCTAATGGTTTTGGGGGCCAAGATTTCCTTAACCTTGAAGATATCTGAGGAACCAGACACAGGAGAAGGAGAGACATCTTTTTGAGAGAAACAATTGAAAATGTAAGGCTTGAGGAGAGAAACATGGAAGGATTTCGGAATGCGTAGATGGCAGTTGAAGTTTTTAAGACACAGGGTCTATGCGACGCATAACCTTGAAAGGACCCAGAAATCGAGGACCAAATTTATAACTGGGAACCTTAAAACGTATATATTTGGCTTAAATCCTGACCTTGTCGCAAGGAAGGTAGGTTGGTGGAGGTCTTCTCTTCTTGTCAGCTTGAGACTTCATATGAGAGGAAGCGAGAAGTAAGATGTGTCGGGTATATTGCCAGATAGTCTTAAGATCTTGAAACTGGTCATCCACCACAGGAACTTCAGAAGAGGAAGGCAAAAGTAGAGGAGGGCGAAGATGATGACCATAGACAATGAGGAAAGGAGATGAGAAAATTCGGCTCTAGGTTCGGCCACCAATAATGTTGGGAAATTAGTTGAACGGACTTTCGAACTACAGTATGTCCGGCCAGAAAAGAAGAATGTCCCCAGTTCAACACCCTGCATCTAAGACAAGAAGGTACAAAAGACTTCCCAGGAGGAACTTGTTACATGTGCAACCACAATCAGGCATTCAGGCGCAACAATATGCCGAGGAGAGGAGTCCTGGCCTACAACATCTGAGGCCCTAGAGAGAGCATCGGCTCTGATATTCTTGGCCGCTGGTCGAAAATGAATAAAAAAATTAACCTCTTAAGGACGCAGGCCTGTACGCCCTGGTCCCGGTCCCGGTATATAACGCAGGGTCACCCCATGACCCCGCATCATACCGGGTCGGTGCCAGTGGCTAATGAAAGCCGGGACCCTGTGCTAATAGCACGTGGCACCGATCGCTGTGCTATGCTATTAACCCTTTAGACGCGACGTTCAAAGTTGATCGCCGCATCTAAAATGAAAGTGAAAGCTTCCCAGCAGCTCAGTTGGGCTGATCAGGACCATTGCGGTGAAATCTCGATGTCTCGATCAGCTAGAACGGGAAAGCGGAGGTCCCCTTACCTGCCTCCGTCGCATCTGATCGGCGATTGATTGCTCCAAGCCTTAAATCCAGGCTTGAGCAATCGACCGCCGATAACACTGATCTTTGCTGTGTCAATGCACAGCAATGATCTGTGTAGCAGATCAGTGTGTTCAGTGTAATAGCCACTAGGAGGGGCTATAACACTGTAAAAAAAAGTTATTAAAGATCATTTAACCCCTTCCCTAATAAAATTCAGAATCACCCCCCTTTTCCCATAAAAAAAAAAAAAAACTGTGTAAATAATTTTAAAAAATGTGGTATCCCCGTGTGCGGAAATGTCCGAACTATAAAAAGATATCATTAATTAAACCGCACAGTCAATGGCATACGCGCAAAAAAATTCCAACGTCCAAAATAGTGTATTTTTGGTAACTTTTTATATCATGAAAAAATGAATAAAAAGCGATCAAAAAGTCTGATGAATATAAAAATGGTACCAATAAAAACTTCAGATCACAGCGCAAAAATTGAGCCCTCATACTGGCCCGTACACAGAAAAATAAAAAATTTATAGGAGTCAGAGGATGACAATTTTAAATGTATAAATTTTCCTGCATGTAGTTATGATTTTTTTTTAAAGTAATACCAAATTAACTAAGTCCAGTTCAGGAGCAGACAAGCACCAATCATTGGTGCGCTGGTTCTTTAAATCTGAAAGAGCCCTAGGGCACACGAACGCAACAAGGAACAGAGAGAGGACAGAGAGCAGAGAAGGTAAGAGATAACCTGGCGTTCGCATGCAGACGCGTCTTGCAATGCGAATGTCGGCACCACCAGCAGCAGGGGAGAGAGCAAGAGTGAGCTCGTGGCCAGCAAGACTGGCCACAGCGTGAGCTATAACAATGTACCAAATGCCCATTTGTGAATACCAAATCCAAAATGGCCTCTCTCCGGGTTGGCTCCTCAACCACTTGTTGTAGAGATAATCCCAGTAGGGAATTTAGAATATCTGTACTCTTGGCAGAACTAACTATTTTGGTTTTCCAGTTTATATCCGGAAGATTGAAGTCTCCCATAATGATAACTTCTCCTTTCATTGTCATTTTAGCTATTTCCTCAACTAGTAGATCATCTAATTCTTTATCTTGGCCACGTGGTCTATATATCACAGCTACACGTGTTACTGTCTGATTACCAAACTGCAACTTAACCCAAACTGACTCTATGTTGGCCTCACTAACTTGTATTAGGTTAGATTTTATGCTATCTTTCACATACAGGGCCACTCCTCCTCCTTTCTTGCCTTCTCTGTCTCTACTGTATAAAGAGTATCCTGGTATGGTTATGTCCCAGTCATTCCTTTCATTAAGCCATGTCTCAGTAACAGCCACCAAATCAACATTCTCAGGTGCCATTATTGACATTTCAGTTCATTGATTTTATTACCTAAATTGCGAGCATTTGTAGACAGGACTCTTTTTGTTAGTATAGTACAAAGTTCTGCAGCTTTATTCCATTCAAGTTAACATGAGAGAAACAAAATGAGAGAACAAAATGAGAGAAAGCACAGAGAGAATTACAGCTGCATTACTGCCTAAGACAAGATTCACCGATGAGACACAAGCAAGAGGTAAGTTTCATGGACTCTGGCTCACGAAAGAATTGGCATCTGACCTATGGTCCTGGCTTGGTAATCTTCTTGTGAAAAGAACTTCTCAACTTGATGCACCAACAGACACATCACAGCTAGGCTATGTAAGTTCTTGTGGGACCCCTATACAGTTTATCCAGAACACTCCAACCCCAGTCAGCAGTGTAAGGAATAAGTCATGCTGTAAACTTTAAAGAGTACCTGTCACTAACTAATCTATCCCTGATTTACAACTATATCTGTCTCTGACTGATGCTTAAAAGCATCCTGCTCTTATATTCAAAAACAAAATCCTCTCTAAATACATTTTATCCTTTCTTCAGTCATGCTCACTGTGTTTGAGCTCCATGCTGAGGGAGGGGGCATTCCGCGAAAGGCGCAATGTCATCTAAAGCCCTGCTAGGGATCACTTCTGCCCTCTCTCCCGTGTGATGCTGCTGCTCTGAATAGAGGCGCTGCACTGAGCTTCACTCAGTGCTGTTCACATCGCTCGCTCCCACTCTCGCCTGTCTCATTCGAAGGCAAGAGCTGTCTGCTTCTGGAGTTTGGTCTCATACCAGACTGGCATGAGACCAAACTGTTCACTAGCTCAGATGCCGAATGTGGCCAGGACCGCAAGAGAGATACCTAGTGGCCGGAACTTCACGGCCATATAACAGACAGAAAGGGATTTTTTTTTAAAGCAAGTTAATTAGCAATAATATTATTAACACATGAGGAACAAAATATAAAAAGAAAAGTTTAATGACAGTGGCCATTTAAGGACCTTTAAGAAGCCCAGGAATAGACTAGACTGCTAAGTTCAACAGTAAACAAGAGAAGCACATCCCCAAGCAAAGTACATATTGACACACAGTAGCAAAGCCTCTCCTCTGTAATCACATAGTTATATCTTTAAGGATTGTTTGATTGTATGAAGATTTGACACACACTCAGTAAACACCTTTGCAGCCTCACCATGAGGGCATTCCAGTTTCCTTCTGCCAGCACTCACTACAGGGGCAAGGGATCCTGCTTACACTACCATCCAGTACAGGCCTCAATTGACAAAAGTTGTGGTCCTGTTCAGGGAGTAACATGGGAATGTATTCCACTCCAGCCACTAAAGACATTCCAATGCAAGATGTGTAGAACTACCAATACCAGCAGAACCATTACTACACCAACACCCCTAGTGCACGACATAGGGACATTGACAAAAAAAATTGTATAATTTTAGTTTATGAATATATTTCCAAAAACAATTAGGCTGCATTCACGCTGTTTGCAGCTTACGGCTGCCGGATCCGGCTGTTAAATGTAAAAATTGGGTGCTCTCGTATCCCAGCCGTACCGGCGCCGAAACTCTTCACTTTAATGAGCAGACCAGAATCGGACAGTGACTCTGGTCAGCTCATTTTTGCCTCGTATCCGGTTTTGTGACCGGACCTAAAACCGTTGTATACCACAGTTTTAGGTCCGGTCACAAAACTGAATATGTGGGAAAAATTTGCCGACAGGAGTCACTATCTGACTCTGGTCGGCTCATTAAAGTAAATGAGAAGCTGCGTGGGATACGGCAGCGCTCGGTTTAAAAATTTTCCAGCCAGACTCGGCAGCCATAGGCTGCAAATGTAGTGTGAATGCAGCCTAACAAAGGAATGACACAATACAGAAAAAAGTTGATGTTCTAGAGTGGTCTATTCATATTAACTGCAAGTATTTATTAAAGGGAGTCTTCCACCAGGTGTTAATATAATAAACCACTTGAACTGCTCAATAGGGAAGGTTACTGTATAAGGAACAATACCATTCTTATGTTGATCAGCTGCTTTGTTTTTCATTAAAACCACTTTTATTCAAAATGAAAATTGAGTGTTTGGTGCACTGGGGGTGTTACTTTAACCCCTGGTGAACCTCTAGCCCTACCATACCGGTCGCATCTCCTTCTGTAGACATACCTAATACAGAAGTCTGAGCCACCCTTCAGCAGTAGCATAATGAAGTTCCCAAAGCCAAATCTTGCAGTAACTTTGCCATATTGGTGGTGCTGTCATGGTACTGCACAAAGGTTAATTTTGGCTTTGAGAACTTCATTGCCTCACTGCTGAGGGGGAGCTTAGACTTGTCAAAAGAAGGAGATGGAATGGGTCCAAGCAGGGTCCTAGGGGTCACACCACCAGTGTCCTGAACAGCTAATTTGCATATTGAAAAGAAGTGGTTTTTAGTGAAAACAAATTGGTTGATCAACATAGGAAATGTGTCATTCTCTACATTGTGACCTCCCTTATTGAGAAGTCTAGGTGGTTTATTATAGTAAAAACTAATTGTAAACTTCCTTTAAAATAGACCTGTCAGGTACAGCTAGGACTTTCCTTCAATGTAAAAGAATGACAATTTATTTTACATTCATAATATCTCATTGATCCACAACACTTCTGCGCTACGTGAAGATGTTGCAAATGACTTGTGTAATGCACAAACCAGATTTGCTTTTCTTTCAGAAAACATGAAATATAAATAAATATTCTCTAAAAGTTGATTACTAAAGTTAAATGTTAATCTTTCAAGCAGGATTCATACACAATCCCGGTGTGTATAAAAATTGCGGGTCAGCTACCTACTGTGCCTTCCCTTCGTAATGAGAATGAATATGAGAGGATTTTATTATTTCAACAATCACAGCGTAATGTGCTTTCCATAGCATATCCTTGTAATTGATGTTATTTTACTGGAAATAAAGTGTCTGCAATAGTTTGTCATTGCATAACCCTCCCAGTCTTCCTTTCCATCCAATGTGATTACTTTGTTATATAATAAACATCTATTACGTCGACTCAATGAACACATTTTGGTTTAAATAGCAATCTGTAATTTTAAATGAGTTATCAAAATGAAAGTCTTTTAGCATGTATCATAATTAAAAACAACAAAACAAAAACATATATAAAAATAAAATCATTTTGAAAATGAAAACAATAACATTAGATTTGACATGTCAGTATCTGCATTTCCTGAGCCTCATTATGTTGGAATACAAGATATTTAATACCATTCATAGATCAGGGAAACAATGATGGCTTGCAGCCAATATCGCAGAGCTTGTATGTTATCTTAAATAAAATAAGAGCACTTATGTAACAAGTCAGTAGTGGCCGCAGCATGACAAACAAATTAGAAAACAGCAGATGTGGCACAAATTAAGATGTATTTAGCACAACAGCACATCAGATGTGTGAAAGACTTCTGTAACTCTGCTTTGTTAGCTTGATATAGTGCACATTAGACTGTTGGTAAAATGAAACCTTCCAGCAATTAGAGGTGGAAATAGCAAGGAAACAAATGTATACTGCTCCCAGTAGGCTGTAAATGTGTGTACTTACAAAGAACCTATTTTATAACGGCAAAGCAAACTTTCAATTGCCGTGCTATGGTTTATATGCTTGCATACTTAAACATTCTAACCCATTTACAATGTTATCTTTAATACATGTCTGCTTCCTTTCTAATGGGATTATCTTTACATAATGTTCTGTGTATATTACATATGTATGTGCTTGAGGTTGGCCAAAACATGTGCTGGTGACTTGGAGCCTCCCATAGACAGAATAAGAATGACATTTAGCTTCAAGAATAGGTCATAGAGATTTGTTTTAATGCCATTTTCATATTAGTATTTTTTATTTTAGTGATGTCAGAGGAAACATAGTGCCTGGTTTTATTTTATTAATAGCACAAAGTGCCACTAAAATAGTTTGTACTATGTGTCCCCTTTCTATTACTATACAGGAGATATATATAGGGGTGGAAGTTATGGTTGTGACTATGATTTTTGTCTCTAAAATGTATTTAATGTTTTACACATTGGGGAAAATGGAACACCCCTACGAAATATTTTTTTTCAATAGTCAAAAAATGGCGAAAAACAAGTAATGCACAATACCTATGAGTCACTATTAGGTACAACAAATTAAAATTCGAAATAGAAATGTGTCAAATCTGAGCTCTCTACCATTAGTAAACACAGGTAAAAAGACAAGAAGTGCTCCATAGTGCATTAAAAGGGTAATATAACTAAGCCGATATTATCGGATGCACTTACCCAATAGGTTGTGCAAAGTCAGGCACAACACTGTAAAAGGTATTCCACAATGCAGCCAGTCCCACCACCGCAACGGTGTAGCAAATGTAGCAAAAACCTCCAAACTCCACAAGGACTTGAATCGGCGCAGAATGGATGAGGAACAAGAAGATCACTAGGCGATTTATTTGGAACAACGCGTTTCGATGCCAGGACAGGCGTCTTTTTCAAATTCACATCATTAGACGTCTATGTGACCATTAGATGTTGTGAACTTGAAAAAGACACCTGTCCTGGCGTCGAAACGCATTGTTCCAAATAAATCGCCTAGTGATCTTCTTGTTCCTCATCCATTCTGCGTCGATTCAAGTCCTTGTGGAGTTTGGAGGTTTTTGCTACAGTAGTAAACACAGTGCAGCCAGCAGCTCGTCTTGGGTAGGCTGATTGTGTCAGAAGACCGCACTTCTCACGCCAAGCTGTGGAGGTTGCAGCAACAAAAATATTAATCCTTCCAGTACTTATCAGCTGCTGTATACTACAGAGGAAGGTCTTATCTTTTTGAATTTCTGTTCTGTCTGACCATGGTACCCTCTACTGACATCTCTGTCCATGTCAAGAACTGTCCAGGGCAGGAGCAAATCCTCATTGCAAACCTCTCCTGCTCTGGACAGGAAGGATTACGATTTTTATATAGAAGTAATTTACAAATCTGTTTGTCTTTCTGGCACCAACTGATTTAAAAAAATAAATAAATAAAATAAAATAAAAAGTTTTCCATCGGAGTACCCATTTAAAGACAATATATCCCCAAATGATAAATAACAACATTGGAAGCAACAATTTACAAGCTCTACTACCCATGGGGCTCCACATACTCTACTCTTAGATCTTTTTGAATTGACCAGATCATTGTTATTTAAACAAGAGACAGGTTCAAGGTAAATAAGGTTTCATATAGAGATTGCAATCTAAATGCCCTTCATCCCTGCATTATTACATTCTGAGTGGGCAGGTCTTAGATTAGGGAGCTTTATTTGTAATTTGTGTAATTTATGCATCTGAATTATTGTCAATGTTAACACCTGTTACCAGGAGGCATGAAGTGTCTGGCTTTGAATCTGTTTACTTTATCACACATGACCTGAAGTAAGGAAATTTCTATAGTTTACAGTACATTTTGCAAAAAAGAAATACAATCTGGAATTTTCCATACTAATATGAACCTCCCTGCTCTTGAAATGACTAGTCACAGTATTGTGACATCTTTAGAAATCCCAATTGGCCTCTTGCTCCTGAATGTGCCTCCGCTGTATTCTTATAATACACATGGCCGAATCCCATGGAACCCCTGTGCTGTCAATAATAGAGACTATTGAGTGATATTGTTCTATATTATATCTATTGAGCTATTAAAATCCCCATCCTACTATTTTTAATACTCAGCATTTACCATATTTTTCTCCGTATAAGACGCACTTTTTCTTCCCCAAAACTGGGGGGAAAAGTCGGTGCGTCTTATACGGCGAATACACCCCTATTGCGGCGATCCCTGCGGCCATCAACGGCCGGGACCCGCGGCTAATACAGGACATCATCGATCGCGGTGATGCCCTGTATTGACCCTTCAGACGCGCCGATCAAAGCTGACCGCCGCGTCTGAAGGGAAAGTGACACTACAGGAGGGACCTTACCTGCCTCCTCGTTGTCTTCTCCTTTCAGGTATACCCTGTATGGCCGGCGCTCTCCTTCCTCGTCATCACGTCGTCGCGTACGTGCGTAGGCGTGCGTAATGACGTGATGGTGGCGACGGAGAGCAAGGATACCCGGCCGGCAGCAGAGACGTTCCGGAGCGACGGGGACACGGCGACAGCGCGACATCCAGGACAGCGGTGACGGGGACACGTGAGTATTACCTCCTATGCAGTGGTCTTCAATCTGCGGACCTCCAGATGTTGCAAAACTACAACTCCCAGCATGCCCGGACAGCCGTTGGCTGTCGGAGCATGCTGGGAGTTGTAGTTTTGCAACATCTGGAGGTCCGCAGGTTGAAGACCACTATTGGGTTCAAAATCTTTATTGTTTTAGATTTTGCACCTATAAATTGGGTGCGTCTTATACGCCGGTGCGTCCTATAGGACGAAAAATACGGTACAATCAGTAGTAAATACCATGTGGTTAGTTGCACGCTGGTCAGTTAAATTGTTTGCACAAGTAAAATGGAATGTCTATTGACCATGGAACGAATCTAAACACATATACACACACAGAAATGACAAATATGATTTTGACTGAAGAAATGTTTGTCTTTTTTTGCAAAAGATCAATTCTTCATGTGGTTCTGCCACCTGAACTCTAGTTATATCTGCAGGCTCCCAAGGGCTGTTCTCCACATGTAAAAACAGTGTAGATTCTGCATAAATAACTACCAATTTGAGGGTGGGCTGACTACATAATGTAGTCTCTTTAAGGGGACCAGATGTCATCTCAAATGCAAGATGTTTATAACTAGGAAAACAGAGTCATCAAATGGAATCCTGCAGAATTTGCCTTTCTTTAAAAGCATCTTGAATCAAAGAGCAGGCCCTCATGCATGCAAACCCTATCCCTCTCTCTTCCCCTCTTTCCATTATTCATGTCTAAACTAATTATTCTAAAAGAGAACGTTATTTAGAGTAGTTGATCACAACTTGGCATTTATAAAGATGTCCCGCTGTTTTTTCTGTGCTGCTTCAAAGAGATGATTCAGTTTCTCAAGGCTTTTGGCCAAACTAATTCTGGCATATAGCCATACAGTGTGCTTTTGCATATTCATGTTCCAAGAGGAGAGACTAGATTTGAAAAGCTTTATACATGAATTTCACTACTCAAGAAATGTGTGTAGACTAGAATGTATTAAATGTAAAAACACTTTCATACAAAGTCATTCGGAATAAAATAAGTAAACACTGAAATGATCTTTATCTTCTACCTCAGCTGTAACGCAAGCTAAAAGTACTAAAATAGATCTATCCGGATTCTCTGTCAGCAGCATATGTGTTCAATTTACATTATGTTTTGAAATATGCCTTACAGCTCATTCAGGCACATACTTCAAGAGGATTTTTATTCTTGCTGATCTCCATTTAGAATAGGCAGCAAGAAAAAATGGTGAGAAAATACATCAGACCCTGGGATCATTCATTACTGTGTTTACACAGAACTATACGACACATATCTACAACAAATGCTAGGCGAGCCAAATGCAAGAGACACTCTTCAAGCAACTATTATTTCATATTGTTTTCAAGGTCAACACAATCTGGTGTCTGTAGAGTGGTTTTATTGTATGTTCCTTAATAGAACATGACATACAAATCTTCTAATTGTTACTTTCCCTTTTTATCAAAATCATCATAGTATTACCATATTACAAATTCACAAACAATGGAGGAGATAAGTAAACACTGTCTGTTGCAAATGTAGACTAGAGTGCACCACATTTTTTATATAACTGTTTATTTATGCATTTTTAAAACAGTTTTTTCCATAAAATAATAGATAGAAAAGAACAAAGTAGATGAATATACATGAAGTACAATTAATGTAGAATATCAATACTTGCTGGTGCCGTAAAACGTCAGGTAAGTGAAAGGGTAGTTTTTAGGCTGATCCAAGGAGAGACCTACAGAAACTTGGCCTCTCGAGGAAGCATATAAAAATAGGCAGTGTCAAGGAACTATATAACAATTGTAAAAAGAAAATGTATTATAACGGGGTGCTGCATGCAAAATCACAGGGGTCCCCAATGGCGGGACCCCCGTGATCAGTGATCCTTTGGATAGGGGATAAGATGTCCTAGCGCCGGAGTACCCCTTTAACCCCTTAACGACACAAGACATAAATGTACGTCCTGGTGTTTTGGGCCTGATGTCCAGGCACCAGGACTTGGATTTATGGTGCTCGCTTCATGCACTTCAGGTCCAGGCTGCTATTAGAAGCCAGGTACTCCTGGTATTGGCGCTTTATTATATAGCGATTTAATAAAAAGCAATTGAAAGACACATATACAAAAATTTGCTCCCATACAGCCCCTTATAGTAAAAAGGTTGAAAGTTATAGGTGGTCAAAATAGGGCAATTTTGTGCTTTTGTACTGCTTTTGTACTGCTGTACTGCTTTTTTTTTTATTTATTTTTTTAAACAGTACAACAACATAAAAGTATATAAACATTGGTATTGTTTTAATAGTAATTTTTACCCTTCCACAATTTAAAAAATTGTGGTTTTCTTTTTCAATTTCCCCACACAAATAATATTTTTTGTTTTGTTTTGCTATACATTTTATGTAATTACAAAGCACAATTGGTCGTACAAAAAAACAAGCCTTCACATGGGTCTGTGAATGGAAATATAAAAGTTATGATTTTTAGAAGGCAAGGAGGAAAAAACTAAAATGCAAAAATACAATTGTCTGTGTCCTTAAGGTGGCCAAAATGGGCTGTGTCCTTAAAGGGTTAAGCCATGTCCTCTGTCTACAGGAGAAATTCCCACTATCCATTAAGCCTCGATCCTTTCGAGCCCAGCAAAAATCTCAATTGTTTTGTCTAATTTGGTTTGAAATGTTGTCTGATAATACATAATAAAAAATGACTGGGACCTGTCAGGTTCCGTTGATGTCCAATGCCACAACCTCCGCCCCAGTCTCATTATCAGTTGCTGTTACAGAGCTCCTGAACAGAGCTCCACAACGCTGCGAACATAGCCTAAAGGAAAAATGAGAAGTAATTTCTGAATTTTGCATTGCACTGTATATTAATCTATATGCAACAGTATCCAGTATACCAATAGCTACTAAGGAAGCCGTATAATTTATGAAGAAATTAATTCAGTTGTCGCTGATTAAATTGTACATCAATCTCCATATAGTGATTAAACTGCTACATTTTGCTCTCAATACAGATGTTAATATAGTATCATCTTGCAAAACTCAATTCTATAAACATTTCATTGCCTCTTCCATATGAAAGATATGACAATTATTATTTCTGGAAGCTTAACAACCTGTTTTGTAAATGTTGATTATTCAAATGCATAAAAACTCTTAAATCTGGCAATTCCAAAAGTAAGATTTTAATGTGTTACCTTTTTGGGCAGCTTGTTTGGTTGTTGAGAAAATCATTTGCATTTCTTTTACTAATACATACTGTATGTATGTATGTTTTGTTATTCAATAGTTTACAGTTTTCCAAGAAATCATGTTGATTTTTAGATGTTTAGACTCTATAGAATACTATTACTTCAGATTTTTTTAATAAAAGACAGAAAAGTATGGAAACATTTGTGACTGGTGGGAAAAAAAATGCTATAAAGTAAGAATGCTTTCAAAAATAGAAATGTTAATAGTTAATTTTTATCAATTAATAAAATGCAAAGTGGATGAACAAAAGAGAAATCCAAATCAAATCAATATTTGGTGTGACCACCCTTTACCTTCAAAACAGCATCAGTTCCTATAGGAAAACTTGCACATAGTTTTTGAAGGAACTCAGCAGGGAGATTGTTCCAAACATCTTAGATAACGGTCATGACTGACCGGGGGGGGGGGGGGGGGGGGGAAGGGAAAGTGAGCCCTAAACTGACCCTAAAAACACTCTCCCTGCTTACTTGCCCAAACACCCTAAGCAGTGAATAGACAACTTGGAGCCAGTCCCTCCCTGTGCTACAGAGCAGTGGCGTAAAAAAATATATATATACATAGTCGGTCAAAGGCCAGAAACAGAAACGGGAAAACTACCAGACAACCAGAACACATAAAACAGATAGGATACTAATACAAACAGGGCAGAATATAGTGAATAAGCAAACAGTTCACAAACCAGAATCAGATAAATGGCAGACATGGATAAAATGAACAAGAATAGGCATGGTACGAGTATACAGCAAAAACCAGGAGATGCAGGGGATGGACGGAAGAACTGAGAGCTAAAACACTCAACTGATCAGGTAATATGGGACACTGTTTACACTGGGACACAGAACTAACTGCTACATACTGCGCTCAGGCCACAGACACCAGCCGTGAGCGCAGCGTCCCCAACCGATAGCGGAGCCAGGATTCGCATAGCGGGACGTGCCCGCATGCGAATCCCGGCCTGTCTCTTACCTCACTCCACTCCTGCAGCTGCTTCCTCTCAACCCCGGTGCGCACATCCCCGTCCCATAGGGCCTGCGCGCCGGAGCTTTGAAATTTAAAGGGCCAGTGCGCCCATAATTTGTGAATTCACCTGTCCCCATGTTACAAGTTATTTGCATCTCCCACACCCCTCTGCCGAATCTTCAGAGAAAGCGTTCCCATTGCTTGTTTCCTGATCTTCCTGCTACGTTTTCTGACTCCGAACCTTTGCCGCCTGCCTAGACCTTCTGCTATGTTGACTATGCCTCCGCCTCATCCTCCGATACCCCGCCTTGTCCAGTAACCTGTGTGGTCGAGCCATGTCGGGGGTTGCTACCTGGGTGTCGCCTGCCGCAGCAAATCAATCCTGCTTTGCGACGGGCTCTGGTGAAGACCAGCAGCACCTTGGACTCCGCTCCCCAATACGGTCTGAGTCATCAGCCACACAGGTAGAGGATTCACATCCAGAACCAGATGAGCATAAATAGATTCCAGGATACTAAACAGGAATTATTACATACAGAGCACAGGTAACACTAGACTAACACAGTGTGAACTCAGACTAAGCAGAATGGACATACTAATCTTAAAACCGACAAAACCGACAAGACTAACCATGGCTAAAATTAAGAAAAAAATCACAAGAAAAATACAAAGTACATGCTCAAGCAGACTTGGAAGTATATTGCACAAAAATACATCATAGTAGCATTATTGCACAAAATAACCAGCAGCTAAAATGTAGGAGAACTCTGGTTAAAATAGACCCACCCAAGGTCTCATTCCTGCAGAGCATTAACTATTCCAGGGAGAATAGCAAACTGCTCAGAACAAACTAGTGTGTGAATACACAGCCAAACGGAAAAATACAAAGTCAAATAATTTGACATTACAGTACCCCCTCCCCTTTAAAGAGGGCCACTGGACCCTCCAAAAAAATCAAATAAGCATAAAATACATACCAGAATTGTTTTATTTAATTTTTTACAAAAAATACCACCTGGATTAAGATGCTTGGCTCAGGATGGAGTACGCCAACACTGCAGCAGATAGGCTGAAGGGGTCCTTGCATCTGGTCCACTTGAAACAGGATTCAGGTATACAGAAAGTGGCGCTAGATCAGGTAGGTGGACTGGTTATTCTCTCATGACCGACCGGGGGGGGGGGGGGGGGGGACAGGGAGAGTGAGCCCTAAACTGACCCTAAAAACAATCTCCCTGCCTACTTGCCCAAACACCCTAAGTGGCAAATTGACAACTTGGAGCCGGTCCCTCCCTGCGCTACAGTGCGGTGGCGTAAAAACAAATAATATACCGTATTTATCAGCGTATAACACGCACTTTTTAGGCTAAAATTTTTAGCCTAAAGTCTATGTGCGTGTTATATGCCGATACACCCCCAGGAAAGGCAGGGGGAGAGAGGCCGTCGCTGCCCGCTTCTCTCCCCCTGCCTTTCCTGGGGTCCCGCTGCTTCAGGCCTCCGGTGTGCGTCCCCTGCATCGTTGCTATGCGCTGCACGGCGCGGCGCATGACGTCAGTGCGACGCGCCGTGCAGTGCATAGCAATGATGCAGGGGACGC
Source organism: Hyla sarda (assembly GCF_029499605.1). Classification (NCBI taxonomy): domain Eukaryota; kingdom Metazoa; phylum Chordata; class Amphibia; order Anura; family Hylidae; genus Hyla; species Hyla sarda. Next base: position 483,116,167 of record NC_079189.1, read on the forward strand.
ACATCGGAGGCCTGAAACAGCGCGGACCTGACCCCGGCAACAGGTAATTATGCAACCGGGGATGAGGGGAGGCAACAGGGCAGCGGCGCCGGCAATGGGTGCCGCTGCCCCTTCTCTCCCCCTGGCTGGGGGAGAGAAGGGCCGGCAGCAGGGCTCTAGACCCCAGGAAAGGCAGGGGGAGAGAAGCCGGCAGCGACGGCCTCTCTCCCCTGCCTTTCCTGGGGTGTATCGGGGTATACACGCGCACACACGCACCCTCATTTTACCATGGATATTTGGGTAAAAAACTTTTTTTACCCAAATATCCTTGGTAAAATGAGGGTGCGTGTTATAGGCCGGTGCGTGGTATACCCCGATAAATACGGCACATAGTCGGTCACAGGCCAGACACAGAAACTGGAAAACTACCAGACAACCAGAACACATAAAACAGACAGAATACAAATACAAACAGGGCAGAATATAGTGAATAAACAAACAGTTCACAAACCGGAATCAGATAAACGGCAGACATGGATAAAATGAACAAGACTAGGCATGGTACGACTATACAGCAGAAACCAGGAGATGCAGGGGATGGACAGGAGAACTGAGAGCTAAAACACTGAACTGATCAGGTAACAGGACACTGTTCACACTGGGATGCAGAACTAACAAACTTGACACCCCACTCCACAAAAGGAGTAGCCATTATAATAAAGCAAAATAGACTACTGGCCAGCGGGCACACTCCAGGATGCTGACCTAGTAGGAAACATAAATATAATATATGAAACTCTACACCAGAATAGATATCAAAGTAGCATTATTGCACAAAATAACCAGCAGCTATAATGCAAGAGAAATCATTCATTCAGAACATTAACTATTCCCTGTTCAGGAAAAATAGCAAACTGCTCAGAACAAACTAGTGTGTGAATACACACCCAAACAGCAAAATACAAAAGCAAATAAACGGACATTACAATAAATAGACTAGACTAGACTTTCTCACATGCAGGATTGCTCAGATGATTCTTTCTCTTCATTTAATGTATACCTAAACTTTTACACATACAACTTGTGTAACTTGTCCTGTTTCCATGCATTGTTGTGTCATTTGTCCTTGTTTATTACATTACAGTTATGGCTTTTTGGCCACGATTCTTTAACAAAGACCACTCCTGTCAGCCTTTTCTAAATAGTAGGTGGGCTTATTTGAATCCCACAGTTTTTTTTTTTTTCCAGTTCTGAGCTAAGCTTTTTAAAAGAAGTGGTGATGGACCGGACAAAATCGGAATAGAAAATAGCTGTAAAAAAAGAATAGGAAAGATTGTAAGATTTTTTTTTTTCTTTTAAAAAGACTCAGTACAACTCCTTGGTTAATACCAGGGAATAGTGGTACATAGTAGCAAGAAACCCAGAACTCAAAGAGATAGCAGAAAGAAAACCTATTATTACATATAGGAAGAATAAAAGCGTAATAAAGGGTCAACCAGTTGAAATCAGGGCCGTCACTAGCTCAATGCTTCGAGCTTCTGGGTGACTGCCACTCTAAAACCTGAGGATACAGATACAGTAGGGTAGTATGGCAGAGCAGATAGCTATTAACTCCCTCTTTCACAATTTACACACATAGGCTTCAAACACCTCAGGCCTACAGACTGTGAGATGCTAAGATAGAATTCTCTGCAGAGGCAGCACTACGGAAAGGGGCTAGGTGAGAGAATATATTTATCTTTTTATTTGGCCAAAATAGATTAGCAATCAATGAAAAGAGGGGTATTATCAATAATTGTGTGGTATTAAGGGGTGTTATCAGTAATTGAGGGGCAATTAGAATGATTTGTCACTAATTGGAGAAATATAGGGAACAGAGTTTACCATGGGACAGTATGTTTGAACAGTGATATACTGATGATGTGGTACAAAAATGAATGTTTTCTCACCTTTTAGAGTTGTGTAAGATACACAACTACCTTAAAAAGCTTGATGTGCAGGTGACACGGTGCAGCCACCCGGGAATCAAAGCATGGATTATCCACGTCGATTAGGAACAATGCAAACACTGGTACAATGAACAAGGAAAAAAAATCCAGGACCAAAGGCACAATCCATGTAAGAAGGACAATAGTTCTGCCATAGAGTCTGTTTCTTCATTTTTCCAACCAGATGCGTTTCAAGACTATGTCTTTTTCTCAGTGAATAATGGCTTGACATACATGATACACATACAAGGTTTAAATACTAAAAGTCCTTCAAATAAAGAGGCCTTCAAAATAAAAAAAATGTAATCAATAAAATGCTTATAGTATAAACAATTTTGAAAGAGATGATGTGAATAGATGGTAGTTATCTCAAACAGGCCCACAAAGAGGTTTGCAAAACTCGGTGCTACCCGAGGCCCCATTGCGGTGCCTGTGTGCTGCGCATAAATCTTATTCGGAAATTGAAAATAATTGTGGGTTAAAATAAAACGTAGACCTTTCAGAATAAAATTATACTGGACATCAGGTACATCAGGGTCATTATTTAAAAAATGAGCTACAGCATTGATACCTAGTTCATGATTAATTACAATGTAAAGGGACGTAATGTACATAGTTATTAGAAAATACTCATCCTTCCAATCCAATTCGTACTATTTTTATGTTTCTTTGGCAAGTAATAAAATATTGGAAGGGCTGGTTCATTGATGAGTATAAAATCTCTTTCAGACTTGTTGAGTATACCAAGATGAAAACCCTCTGTGACTACTAAATCTTTTAATTCATTAGCATATTTCTTGGTAGGGTCAGATGGCAGGATATTGTAGTATTTTGGATCCTAGAGCAACCTGTTTGCTTCAGTGATGTATTCAAGGTATTCAAGTGAGGTATTCAAAATAACTATGCCACCGCCCTTATCCGCCCTTATCCGCTGGTCGGATAACTATCTCTCTGTTTGCTAATGATTTAAGGCTCCGCTGTTCTTGATGTGATAGATTGTTGGTATAGGAAGAACCGTTCTTAGCCAGTTTCTCCAGGTCCTGGGATACCAGGCTGGAAAAAGTTTCAAGGAAATTGCCCTTGGAGTGGAAGGGGTAAAATCCTGATTTGGGTTTAAGGTCAGTGTGGACCAGTGGGGATGTATTTGGATTAGGAGGCCCTATCTGTACAGGCCCCGATTCAGAGTCACCCTTAATGTTAAAATGTCTTTTAATAGTGAGTTTTCTAATAACATTTTTGACATCAAGAAAAAGGTCAAAACTGTTAGCTCGGCTTGTGGGACAAAAAGATAAACCACGCTTAAGTATATTGTTCTCAATATCATTAAGAATATATGATGACAATTTGGTGTCTAGACCGGTAGACCTTTGTGTGTCTTGTTGTTCATCTTGTTTCTTTTCCTCCTTTCCTCTCTTACTCCTCTTTCTGATATCCCCCCCCCCTTGCATCCTCGTCTCCACGATCTTCTCCTTTTAGACCCAGCGGTTGGGCAATCTTGACGTGTTTCATGGGAGGAACCAAATGGAGGAATAATATATAAATTTAGGTGCACTACTGTGGTAGATGTAGACAGTAACATGACTAACTCTCAAAATGATGTTAAAATTGAGACATTAGCCAGTATATTCTTATATGAAGGACATATCTGAGCCCGCACATCAACGCCAAGCTTTCTCAAGTGGCATGGGCCCCGTGCCACTTGAAAAACCTTGGCATTGGTGTGCGGGCTCAGGTATGTTCTTCATATAAGGATATGCTGGCTAATGTCTGGCTTAATGATATTAAATCTTCCTGGGATAGGGCTTATACTGGCTTAATGAAATTAAAAGATTTAGTCACAGAGAGTTTTCAACTTGGTATACTCAACAAATCTGAAAGAGATTTTATACTCATCAATGAAACAGCCTTTCCAATATTTTATAACTTGCCGAAGGTACATAAAAATAGTATGAATCCCCAGGGCCCTTCATAGTATCTGGGATCAACTCTGTATCTTCTAACCTGTTACATTACCTATCTTTTATTGCACAAGTATGTTTTAAGCTAGATTCATATGTTAAAGATACTACTAATTTTATATCATCTATTTTAAATGTGTATTGGAAGGATGAGTATTTTCTAATAACTACGGACATTACGTCCCTTTTGACCGTAATTGATCATGAACTAGGTATTACTGCTGTAGCTCATTTTTTAAATAATGAACCTGATGTACCTGATGTCCAGTGTAATTTTATTCTAAAAGGTCTGCGTTTTATATTAACCCACAATTATTTTCAATTTCAGAACAATATTTATGCGCAGCACACTGGCACCGCAATGGGGTCTCGCGTAGCACCAAGGTTTGCAAACCTCTTTGTGGGCCTGTTTAAGATAACTACCGTCTATTCACATCATCTCTTCCAAAATTGTGTATACTATAAGCATTTTATTGGCTATGTATTTTTTATTTGGAAGGGCTCCCTGGTTTTATTTTATGATTTTTTATCTCCTCTTAACAATAATACATGGGGTCTTCAGTTTACACAGAATGTTTATACGGACAACGCTGAGTTCCTGGATGTAGTAGTCCACAATGGCCTAGGTAAATTGAAAACTAAGACTTATTTTAAAAAAGTCAATAGCAGTAGCTATCTTGATTTTAAAAGTTCACATTATAAGAAGTGGCTGACTAATGTCCCTTACGGACAGTTTAAGCGCATTAGGGGTAACTACACCTCTGACCATGACTTCAAAGCCCAGAGTAATATTTTGAAAGTGCGCTTTAAGGCCAAAAAATATCCTAGAACCATTGTGGAGGCCTCATTCAAGTGAGCTAGTGCCCTATCCCAGGAAGATTGTCTGATTAAGAAAAATACTGACAATACTGATCAAAGGTGGAACACCAACTTTATCTCCACATATACCCGGGAACACAAGAACATCAAGGATATTCTACAGAAATACTGGCCTATTCTTTTAAGTGACCCATTCTTGCAATACTCTTTCCCTGCTAGACCTGGAATTACCTTTAAGGGAGTACTCCGGTGGAAAACTTTTTTTTTTTTTAAATCAACTGGTGCCAGAAAGTTAAACATATTTGTAAATTACTTCTATTAAAAAATCTTATTAGCTGCTAAATACTGCAGAGGAAATTATTAAATTTTTGGAACAAAGTGCTCTCTGCTGACATCTCGTGTACAGTGCTCTCTGCTGACACGTCTGCCCATTTTAGGAACTGTCCAGAGCAGCATAAGCTTGCTATGGGGATTTTCTCCTACTCTGGGCAGTTCATAAAATGGAAAGAGATGTCAGCAGAGAGTACTGTGCTTGTAGGTACAAACTAGACCGGTCCCAAGACAAAAAGTCAGTAACTGTTCACACAATCCATGAGGTGCTGGGGGTGCAATCGACCTTGTGCCTACCCGCCTGTGCCCTGTACCGATGTATCAATAAAGTCTTCTGCTATCAAGACTCCTGGGTGAGTGCATCCTTTCGCTTTCTACCGTCCTGGTTTAGTACTGTGCTTGTGATGTCAGCAGAGAGCTCTGTGTTCCAAAAAGAAAATAATTCCCTCTGTAGTATTCAGCAGCTAATAAGTACTGGAAGGATTAAGATTTTTTAATAGAAGTAATTTACAAATATGCGATATGTTCTTATGAAATTATAACAATTTTACTATTTATTAGGTCATTTGCATTTTTAGTTTTTGCTCATATTCTATATATCTATATTTATCTATTTCTCTGTATTGTAGTAATTTTTTGTTTTTTAGTATCCATGTTACCTCATAGTTTTATGGATTTTACAGATATTTATATGGTTATATGTGTATTATATTTATAATATATAATATATTTATGGTAGTCCATTAAACAACCTATCAGTTTTCATTACTTATACTATTGTATACTTATATTAATTTATTAGGTGCATCCATATTCTATTTTCCAATATTAACTGCTATATATCACGAATATTTTTATTCATACAAGTCGTGTATTCTACTCATGCTGCAAATTCATATATAGGCCATATTTTATTGGCCATATATTTTATTTGTATATTATTTACATTACATTTTTACATTTTTAATTTATTAGATTTTTTCACATTTTCATATCACTACTCATTGGTAGTCAGTTGGTTTACTAACTCCATAACAAATAATCTGGTTTAAAGTCTTATTTCCCTGCAAAGAAATATTTTAACTTATTCATTCATAAATTTCTACTACTACTATTGTTTACACTGGATATGATGTCACAATTGGTAAGGGAGGGACTATATGTATATATATATATATATGCGAAGATACTGACCCCCCACATATATGTCCATTTAAGCTGCTGAAGAAAGGACCGAGAAGGTCCTGAAACGCATCCAGCGACCCCCCCGGTACCCATTATTGAGACCACTCATAATTACCTGTAAGCGCAAGTCACCTTATAACTTTCTAACATCAAAGACAGATGCCTGTCAATCACCTTTCCCATGCAGCGCGCGCAATCCTACACGAGGACGCTGCCTGGGACTTCACTAGTGGATGCAGTTTGAAGCACTGCAGTCCCCAACCTCCTTGCCCACGGCTGTGCCGCACCGCGACTTAGGAGAAGGCAGAGTCTCCAGTGGTGTGTCCGCATCGTATGCACAACAGCAAGAGATCCTTTTTGTTCCAGTGTCATCGGTAACCTACACCGGGAGATTGCAACTGCAGGACTAGAAGCCACCGGAGATCGCAGTATCTGTAGCCAGAGGGACCGGTGAGCATATATACACACCTAGTGTGTGTTGCATCTTTCATTGCCATTTCTGCCAACACCGATCATTGCATTACCCTAACTGTTATACCTGGATATTATAAAGACTATAAGCGGCCTGTCAGCGCAGCAGACCCAGCTATAGGACATAGTTACAGTGACATAGTCAACTTGCTATATTACTGTTGCACCATTGTTCTGCATCATCAAAGACTTTTTTCCACTGTCAGCATAGCAGACCGTGTCAGTGAACTTTAAATTGCTACAGTAACGGATTTCCAGATTGGTGATTGCTCAAAGAAACATTGTTTAAGTCATTCTTACAGGAATCAATCTACTTTAATACAATGTATCCTCATTGAACTTTGAAGCTTATCTAGGGAGACAAGTACCTAGAATTCATTGAAGCCTTTTTTGATCTTGTTCATTTGCAATTACTGGATACATTTTATGACATATTTTTATTGGTCTCAATTAAGTAGTTTTACTACGTTTTAACATTTTATCATTTTATTATTAATGCTAATATATTGTTCCTGGTCACTCACAAGGGCCCTGTGAATTCCAGATATTATAGCACATATTTGTATTGAATTCATTATTTAAATACATTTGTGGACCAAAATCTTTGACCATGAGCCCCAACATTTTTTATGGTATATTTTATGTTGTAGACACTGTGGGTATAAGTGTCAGATTGGGTAGCCCAGGTCATTTTGATAGTTAGATAGACAAGAGCCTCTCCAATATATATTTTTATAATTTACAAATCTGTTTAACTTTCTGGCACCAATTGACTTTAAAAAAAAAAGTTTCCCACCGGAGTACCCCTTTAAGAGGGCAAGAATACTCCACAATATCATAGCGCCCAACCGACTTAAAACCCAAATCCCCTCCATTGGTACGTTCTTATCCGTTACTGAAGCTTTCAAATGTGGTCATGCTCGTTGTAGATGCTGTTTCAATATTAACCATTGTGCCAAATCCTTTGTCTCCAGGAGTACTGGAAAATGTTTTCAAATTAAGACTCTCATTAACTGCTCTACACAATATGTAGTCTATCTTATTTGTTGTGCTTGTGGGATCCAATATGTGGGTAGAACTATCAGGTGCCTTCGAGAGAGAGTCACTTAACACAGAAATAACACAGAAAATGGCTTTTTACTGCATAGCGTCTCAAGGCCCCTGACCCAACATCATAATCAGGATTTTAACTGTATTATTAGTGTGTTGAAAGTATACCAAAAGACAACCCTCAACATTTTAACACTCTCCGGAAATGTGAAAACTGTTGGATCTATAAATTACAGACTTTGGTCCCCTTGGGCCTGACTGAACTCATAGAGTGTTCCCAGTGATCCTTACATTTTTATCTCGTTTTATTCTGTGTCTCTGCTTTTTTATCATTTATATAATTTTTAGTAACCCCTTTTTTTATATACTTATTTTTTTTTTTTTCAAAATTCGTTTTTATTAAAGTTTTCAAATACAAAATATAGCCAGGCATACCCGGCTCAAACAGGAAATCATACATAAGTGCAACAGTGTATGAAAGAACAAAACAGAAACCAAAAAAAAAAACTGTCCTTAGTCAAGTCATAAGGGTAAGTCAATTTTCATATCGGAACTGCCAGGTTCCCTGTCTATGCTTATAGAGACTGTCGGGGAAGAACCAATAATGCCAAAGGATATGCATTGGATGAAAGCAAAGTGATGGGAGAGAAAGGGAAGAGGTGAGGGGGTGGGGGGAGATAAGGGGAGAGTGATCATAAAGTAGTGGGCAGATAGGTGTGAAGGAATCAGTCTTGGAGGATGTTCTTCATTGTGATGAGCTGGCATATTTTGATTTCAGCCACTGTGACCATTTATATAGAGAGGTTTGGTGAGTGGTATTACCAAAAGAAATTATCTTTTCATAGGAGCAGGTGAGATTAATAGCTGTAACTACTTCCTGGATATCAGGAACGTCTGGAGATTTCCAGTTCCTCAGTAAGACAGTTTTCACTACTGCATATATTGTACAGGCTAGGCCTCTGTATTGTTGTGGGAACTGATCTACTCCCAGTAATAGAAGTGTAGACTATCAGGTCCAATGAAAAATGCAGGGTAATTTTCTGGCAGCCAACCCAGTAATTATGAATCATAGGGCAATTCCATAATATGTGTAATAAAGTGCCCTTGCAACCACAACCTCGCCAACATCAATTAGACACTGAGGGGTAAATGAGAGAGAGTCTATCGGGTGTATAATACCATCTCAATGTAGTCTTTACCACTGCCTCAATGTGGAAAGTGCATTTAAGATATTTATGTGAGACTTTGAAAGCAGATGTCAAACCTTCATCGGGGTGAAGGTTTTCTCAAGATCTCTCTCCCAGCAGTGCAAGGAGTGAAACTTGTGGAAGTGAGCCGTATGTTGAAGTATATCATACAGAACCTTTAAGCCCTTCCTTTCACTAGATACCTGAATAAAGGCTATTGGGTCTCTCTTCAAGTCAGAGTGTTGTAAAGTGTTCACCAGGTGACGTAACTGGAGGAATTTATAGAAATGAGATGATGGAATAAAGTATGTCGTGCAGATTAGCTGGAACGGCTTCAAACCCTCAGGGTCCATCAGATCATTTAGTGTGGAAATACCTCGTGTTATCCAAGAGCTGAAGTCGGTGTCGGGGAGCAGTGCCTGTAGGAAAGTCAAGGACAGGGAGTTTTTCAAGGGTGGTCTGTCAGCCTCCACAACCCGGTGAAATTTAGACCAAGCAGCTAGAGAGGCCGACACTACTGGGCCTTTGTCAGTAGGTGTAGTCATTCTCCAAAACGGTAGCTGTAAGAGATCAGGTAAAGAAAATGGCCAAGCCATAACTCCTTCTAGGTGTATCCATGGAGTAGAATCAGTCAACCTAAACCACCACTTCAGCGTGGATACTACAGTCAATAAATAATAGAATTTCAGGTCAAGTAAGGCCAATCCTCCTGCAATTTTGTGTTTGGAGAGTATGGAACAAGCGATTCTGGGCCTTCCACTAGCCCAAACAAAACTAGTGAGCATATTGTGTGCTTGCGTGAAAAATTTATCAGGAAGCAAGAATTTCGGTAGCAAGAGCATCTTAAACATGGCAATTCTAACAGTTCAAGATATATCATGTTTTGTAAGGCGAGTCATGTCTGTTTGTTTAATATCAAGAAGGGGAACATAATTTAATATATTTAATTGGGAGTGGGATTGAGTCAAGGAAATACCCAGGTATTTAATGCTGTGCGCCTGCCAATCAAAAGGATATTTAGTTTTCAACGTAGAAGTGAGGTGGGATGGGATATTTATGGGGAGGGCATGAGTTTTAGAGGAATTTAGGTGGTAATAGGAGAGGGAACCATAGTGCATGATGTGTTCCATTACTGCTCGAAGTGAGCATTCCGGGTCTGTGAGTGTCAGGAACACGTCGTCCGCATAAAGAGATATTGTGTGTGTTTTACCTCCTATGTCTACTCAACCCCTTAATGACATGCACCGTAAATGTAAGGCACTGCATAGTGGCACTTAACGCACAGAACCGTACATTTACGGTGCAGCTGTGACACGAGCGCATGAGCTGCGCTCGCTTCATTCCCGATGAGTCCCGAATGTCAGAACTATAAAAATATAATGTTAATGATCCCTACGGCGAACGGTATAAACGTAAAAAAAAAGCACATCAAACTGCAAAAAAACTTAATAAATAGCGATCAAAAAGTCACATATATGCAAACGTCAAAACAAACTACAGATCATGGCGCTATGAATTTTAGGAGGCGAGGAGGAAAAAACAAAAACACAAAAATAAAACTGTCTGTGTCCTTAAGGTGAGTCCTTAAGGGGTTCATGATTGAGCAAACAAATCTATATGCCACACAATTTATAGATTCCAATCCAACTTCCCAATATGCTAGACCAAATGTGTGGCGCCTAGTGGATGAGGCAGAGATTAAAAAATTTTGAGGCCTCGTACTTAATATGGGAATTATTTAAAAAAATGACTCTGAGGAAATACTGGTCGGAAGATGTTCTTTATAATACCCCCTTTGTATCGCTTTGTGATGCCTCACCGGCGTTTTGAAGCCATATTATACTTTCTCCATTTTTGCAACAATTCACAGTGCCCCCCAAGAGATGATCCCAATTTTGACCGGCTTTATAAAATACGGCCACTGGTCAATTATTTCAGTGAAAAATTTGTGATATATACCCCTGAAAAAAACATCTCTATAGATGAGTCCCTTGTTCTTTTCAAGGGACATCTATCTAAGCTTTCGACAATATATTCCTAGTAAAAAGGCACGTTTTGGCTTGAAAGTTTACAAATTATGCGAAAACGAATCTGGGTACACCCACAGGTTTCAAATTTATGACAATCAATTGACCCCCCCCCTGAATGTCCTCCCTCCCTCAATGTGGCTGGAAAAGTTGTGTGGCAACTTATTCATCCCCTTTTTGACAATGGGTATAATTTATACACAGACAGTTATCATACTAGTGTATCCCTTTATCAAAATCTTGCCAGAAGAAAAACTGTTGGATGTGGCCCTATATGCCGAAATCAGAAAAAGCTCCCCAAACCGCTCGTTCGCCAAAAGCAAAGGCGTGGGGAAATCAGGGGCCTCTGTAGTGAGGGAATGCTGTTTGTAAAGTTTAGGGACAAGAAGGATGTCTGTTTCTTATCCACAATACATCCGGATATATGCATGGACATTCTGGGTGGCACACCAGTTCCACTGTCCACAAGCCATCCTGTATACAGGAATACAACAAAAATATGGGTGGGGTGGACCTGGCAGACCAGTTACTGCAAACCTTATAATGCAGTCAGGAAATCCTGCGTGTGGTATTAAAAACTTTCAATAAACCTCATGCAGGGGGCCCTCTGTAACTCTTTCACCCTTTTCAAAAAATCCAGGAATCAAGGAACATACCTTGATTTCCAAGAAAAGGTGATAAAAGATTTTTTGTTACAAGGTCAGGCCCAGTGGGGGAGGGATGAGCAGCCTTCTACTAGTCAGGCTAGCCGTATAGTCCCAGGCCAACATTTCCCCTCTGAAATACCCCCTACCCCCAATTAAACCAGACCCTTCAAAAGATGTTGGATGTGTGCCAAGCATGGGAGATGGAGAGAAAGCAGCTACCAGTGCAACACATGCCCTGAGAAACCCACTCTCTGTATCAAGGAATGTTTCAAATTGTTCGATACATCCCCTTGATTACTAATTTATTTTCATATCCCCATTATTCATCCCTTTTCCTCTTTTTTTTCATTATCCAATTGCTCCTCATAACACATATCCCACTCCAGTAACTCATTGTCCCTCTACATGTACAGTGGGGATCAAAAGTTTGGGCACCCCAAGTAAAAATTTGCATTAATGTGCATAAAGAAGCCAAGGAAAGATGGAAAAATCTCCAAAAGGCATCAAATTACAGATTAGACATTCTTACAATATGTCAACAAAAGTTAGATTTTATTTCCATCATTTACACTTTCAAAATAACAAAAAACAAAAAAATGGCGTCTGCAAAAGTTTGGGTACCCTGCAGAATGTATAGCATTCACTACCCCCTTTGCAAAGCTGAGACCTGCCAGTGTCATGGATTGTTCTTAATCATCATCAGGGAAGACCAGGTGATGTCAATCTCAAAGGTTTTAAATGCCCAGACTCATCTGACCTTGCCCCAACAATCAGCACCATGGGTTCTTCTAAGCAGTTGTCTAGAAATCTGAAACTGAAAATAGTTGACGCTCACAAAGCTGGAGAAGGCTATAAGAAGATAGCAATCAGATGTCAATATCCTCTGTTTGGAATGTAATTAAGAAATGGCAGTCATCAGGAACAGTGGAAGTTAAAGCAAGATCTGGATGACCAAGAAAAATATCAGACAGAACAGCTCGCAGGATTGTGAGAAAAACTATTCAAAACCCATGTTTGACTGCACAATCCCTCCATAAAGATCTGGCAGACACTGGAGTTGTGGTACACTATTCCACTATAAAGAGATACTTGTACAAATATGGTCTTCATGGAAGAGTCATCAGAAGAAAACCTCTTCTATGTCCTCACCACAAAAATCAGCGTTTGAACTTTGTAAATTAACATATAGACAAGCTTGATGCATTTTGGAAACAAGTTCTGCTGACCGATGAGGTTAACATTTTACTTTTTGGCCGGAATGAGCAAAGGTACGTTTGGAGGAGAAGGGGAACAGAATTTAATGAAAAGCACCTCTGTCCAACTGTTAAGCATGGGGGTGGATCAATCATGCTTTGGGGTTTTAATGCAGCCAGTGGCGCAGGGAACATCTCACGAGTAGAAGGAAAAATGTATTCAATAAAATTTCAGCAAATTTTGAATGCTAACTTGATGCCATCTGTGAAAAAGCTGAAGTTAAAGAGAGGATGGCTTCTTCAAATGGATAATGATCCTAAACACACTTCAAAATCCACGGGGGATTACATCAAGAGGCATAAACTGAAGGTTTTGCCATGGCCTTCACAATCTCCTGACCTCAACCTAATTGAAAATCTATGGATAGACCTTAAAAGAGCAGTGCGTGACAGACAACCCAGAAATCTCAAAGAACTGGAAGACTTTTGTAAGGAAGAAAGGGCAAAGATACCTCAAACAACAATTGAAAGACTCTTGGCTGGCTACAAGCTGTGATATTTGCCAAAGGGGGCAGTACAAGATATTAACTCTGCAGGGTGCCCAAACTTTTGCAGATGCCATTTTTTGGTTTTCTGTTATTTTGAAAGTGCAAATGATGGAAATAAAATCTAACTTTTGTTGACATATTAAAAGAATGTCATCTGTAATTTGATGCTTTTGGAGATTTTTCCATCTTTCCTTGGCTTCTTTATGCACATTAATACAAAGTTTTACCTGGGGTGCCCAAACTTTTGATCCCCACTGTATACCGTGAGGTAGAACCTCACAAACTAAAACAACCTTCTCATTATCCCTCTACATGTATACCGTGAGGTAAAACCTCACAAATCTTAGACAGAACTTTCTCATTATCCCTCTACATGTATACTGTGAGGTAAAACCTCACAAATATAAAACAACCTTCTCATTATCCTTCTAAATGTATACCGTGAGGTAAAACCTCACAAATCTAAAACAGAACCTTCTCATTATCCCTCTATGTATACCGTAAGGTAAAACCTCACAAATCTAAAATAACCTTCTCATTATCCCTCTACATGCATATCGTGAGGTAAAACCTCACAAATCTACAAAAGAACCTTCTCATTATTCCTCTACATGTATACCGTTAGGTAAAACCTCAAAAATCTAAAACAGAACCTTCTCATTATTCCTCTACATGTATACCGTGAGGTAAAACCTCACAAATCTAAAATAACCTTCTCATTACCCCTCTACATGCATACCGTGAGGTAAAACCTCACAAATCTAGAAAGGAACCTTCACATTATTCCTTTACATGCATACCATGAGGTAAAACCTCACAAATCTAAAACAACCTTCTCATTATCCCTGTACATGTATACCGTGAGGTAAAAACTCACAATTCTAAAAGAGAACCTTCTCATTATCCCTCTACATGTATACCGTGAGGTAAAACCTCACAATTTTAAAACAGAACCTTCTCATTATCCCTCTACATGTATACCGTGAGGTAAAACCTCACAAATCTAAAGCAACCTTCTCATTATCCCTCTACATATATACCGTGAGGTAAAACCTCACAAATCTAAAACAACCTTCTCATTATCCCTCTACATGTATACCGTGAGGTAAAACCTCACAAATCTAAAACAACCTTCTCATTATCCCACTACATGTATACCGTGAGGTAAAACCTCACAAATCTAAAACAACCTTCCCATTATGCCTCTATATGTATACCGTGAGGTAAAACCTCACAAATCTAAAACAACCTTCTCATTATTCCTCTACATGTATACCGTGAAGTAAAAAATGTCATATATAAAAGTAATTTAACTGAAATGGTATTTTTTTCACATTTTGAACCAAATTAGATCGTTATATATATTTTTCTTTCTCCAGTTATTATATGTCATGCCATATGAAGCAGTAATTTTTTTGAAGTACCGCCTGGTGGCATGGGCAGAGTTTTTTTGTATTTGGAGGGTACTCAATACTTGAGCTATTCCTGATCAATAAAACAAGGGCTGACAGGATCCTGGGAATCAGTGATCCTTTGATGTTATATACCATAGATGGTGCTGGACACATCTTCATAGTATGTTTGAAAGGGGAATGGTTGTTTTGCGCTCATTCTGGTTCCTACCTTGCCGGGCAGGAGCTATTATGCCACGTCACTTGGCATGTCTGTCTTTTACATAGGGATTGACTCTGCTAAAGAGACATTGTACGATCAGTGCCTTAGTAAAAAGAAAGAAAAAAGTGACAAATAGCCCTGCAGATGCGCTTTCATCCTGTGAACTTGTCCATGTTTGCAACATTGTTGCTTCTTTTCTCCACCTACCAACTGCCCCATCTGTTACTATACTGTACAAATAGCAGGACATAGACATATGTTCTGGGAGATGTTCTTTTGGGGACATTTCCTTGAGAAATATGAATTTTTACTTCGTTTTAGTCTGCTACCACCAGTATGCTGCATATTTTTTAACACAGCACCAACAAGGTAATTTTTTTTCTGTTGCTAAAAGAAAAATCTAAATTTTGTGGAAAAAAATACCTTTCAAATCTCTCTCTGACATAAACTTTGTGACACACATGCACAATAAGCCTGTAGATGAATACATTTTATGGAGTATGCTTTAAAAAGGGGTGACTTGTGGGGGTATGGTATGGTTCTGACAGCGGAAATCCTTTCCAGGCATGGAGTGCGGCCTACAATTCATATATTGAGGTCCTGAAATCTAAATAGCGCTCCTCTCCTTCTGGGTCCCACCATGCGGCCACTGACTTCAAAACGTTTCCAGCCACACAAAAAGGACTTTTTAAAGTTGAATACTTTAGGGGGTCTTGTTTCCAAAATGGGGTGACTTGTAGGGGCACGGTATGGTTCTGGCACCTAAAACCCATTGCAGGTGTGGAGTGCCTTCCTCTGGATCAACTCAATAGGGATTCATTAGGGATATAGGTTGAATTTGATGGACTTTGGTCTTTTTTCAGCCTTATGAACTACGTTACTATGAGTGCACCCTACAATATTTTTGGCCTAAAATGAGGCCCTGAAAATCAAATGGTGCTCCTCTCTTTCTGGGTCCCACCATGCGGCCAAACAACCAAATAGGGCCTATGCGGGGGTATTTCCAAACACGGGAAAAACAGCAGAACAACATATGGGGTGCATTTCCTCCATTTCTAAAGGGATGTGTAAAAAATGTGTCCCACAAATTATGCATTTATGAAAAAAAAGGAAATTTTATTTTTTTCCACTGACTTTATAAAAATCCCTGCCAAAAACAGATGGCGTTAAAATACTCTCTCTACCCCCTGGTGAATATCTTATGAGGTCTGGTTTTTTAAAATGGGGTCATTGGGGCGGGAGGGGGGGATTTCCCTATGTTCTACCACCTCTCAGATGCTGCAAACCTTGCTTAGCACATATAAAAAAAGGATGTTCTTTTCAAATTTCCAAAATGTATAAATATATGCAACCTATTAGTGTCAAAATAACAAAAAAAAATCTTTTTTAGAAAATGTCATGATTTTTTGCATTGTAAATAAAAAATACTAATTATATCGATTTACTTTTACTATTTACATGTAGTACAACTTGTGATAAAAAAATGTCAGAATTGTTTTCATAGGCAAAACATTACCAGAGTTATATTCTAATAAAGACATACATCCCAGATTTGAAAAAAACAGGCCCTGTCTTTTAGGGGCATACAGGCTTAATAAGCTTGGTCCTTAAGGGGTTAAACGGAACCTCACCATAGCCCAGGAGAAGGCCATGAAGGGCCCAGCTGAAAACAGAATCACATCATTATCCGCAACGTGGATAAGGGAGGCGGTATGGTAGTCCAAGACCAAATTACTTATTTGGCCAAAGCATTTAAGATCATATCCGATCAGGACTATTATATTGAATTACCCAATGATCCTACGAAAATCTACATGCAGGAAAGTAACCAACTCATCGACCATGCATACAACAAGAAAGAAAGAGATTACAGCAAAATAAAGAATCCGAGGACATTAGTATTTTATCATCTTCTGAAATTGCACAAAGATCCAATCAACCCCCCTGGAAGTCACATTATTTCCGGAGTTAATTCAATCACAAGTAACCTGGCAAATTATGTAGACATATTGCTACAAAATTACGTAGTGAAATTGCCATTTTACCTCAAAGACATGCCGACTCTCATCGAATTGCTGAGTTCACTCGTGTGGAGACCGAATTAAAAATGGGAGACACTAGATGTGTCCACTCTGTATTCAAACATTCCTCACCAAAGAGGCATTGACATCAGGAAATCAGTTTTGTCCCTTGATACTACAATTTTTTTACAGACAACAGGGACCGCCATGGGGACACATTTTGCCCTTGCTTTTGCCAATCTGTATATGGGGGCATACAAAAAGGAGTCGATGTATTGATTTTTACAGACGATACATCGACGACTTACTCTTCATTTGGGATGAATCGGAGGAACAGTTTACTGATTTCACCAACCACTTGAATTCCAATGATTCAAATCTTAAATTGTCCGGAAAGTGTGCAAGCGATAAAATGGATCTTGAGCTGACATCAGAAGGATACACCATCATAAATAAGGCCTACTTTAAAGCAGTAGACTGTAACAGTCTACTTGACTTTAAAAGTTGCCACTTTCAAAAATGGAAGAACAGCGTGCCCTATGGCCAGTTCCATTGGGTCAGCCGCAACTGTTTAAAAAGTGCGGACTTCCAATTGCAATGCAAAATCGTGACAAGAAGACTGGTAAAAAAAGGGTACCCAAACAATATCATTCAAACTGCATGAAAAAAAGCAATAGCATCCGGTAGGAAGATGAATGTCAAAAATTTTGAGAAGAGAGAACTGACTGATTTTAAGTTTAATATCATCACAGGCTATTCAGCAGGACACAAATTAGACATGTATTTAACACCCACTGGAATAAAGCATGATCCTATCCTCAAAAAAATTCTTCCTGCAAAACCAGGATTCACCAATAGGAGAGCAAGGACGATCAAAAATAATGTCGCCCTGAGTGGCCACAGATTTAACATCGTACATCAATTCACCAAACACAGCGTATCACATCATGCGATGGAGAAGCACAATAGTAACTTCCAGGACTTTAC
This sequence comes from Hyla sarda, assembly GCF_029499605.1. Lineage (NCBI taxonomy): Eukaryota > Metazoa > Chordata > Amphibia > Anura > Hylidae > Hyla > Hyla sarda. Next base: position 483,134,171 of record NC_079189.1, read on the forward strand.
TGTCACAGCACTTGAACAGATAATGGAAGATGCAGATGATCGCTTTTCAAAACTATGTAGGTGAGAATCCTACTGGATCAATAAAATGAACACCCTATACCTGTTGGGGCTAAATGAATGTCTGGAACATGTATAATGTTATAATCAGGAAAACCCTCAAAAACTTAGTATGATCCAGAAACAAGAATTATTTTACTGACACAGATAGAAGGAGCCCTTGTTTTAAATCTAACATCTTACTGTGGCAACTTATACATCAAATAAAGGTCTCCATCACACATAGATGACACAGGAATACACCTGTGTATATCTAAGAGATTTGTCATCACATGCATGCAATATAGGAACACATCTAAATACATATATATATATATATATATATATATATATATATATATATGTATGTATTTTCATGGTAAGATTATACATACTATCCTTACCATCCAATACAGTCTTTGATGTTCATCTTTTCCATCATCCAAACATCTTACATATATGGCATATATAACACATATAGCACATGATGAGATCTATATAATGTAGAGAGCCATAATAAATATAGTTCCTTCATATTAGAACTATTTTATCATGTATTTCCTTTATAATTCTCTTGGGGTCTAGTTTAAGCATATACTGTCACTGTTTGTGCATAGTCAAAACCTGTAACATAGATACTGCCATCCTTTGCGCATTTCCAGCAAACATACTCATAACCCAGCAATACAATATTTCCACAACTTCATCTGTTTTATATGAGGAGTTTGACTAAACTGACAATTATATGTGTAGAGTAAGAAAAAAGTCGGCGACTCACCAGAGCTGGTTTTCAAGCAGTTTCTTCTTTATTAGTACTCACATGCATGGGGAGAGAAAAGACGTACAGGGGGTACAGCTGTCTGGCTACGGGACCGTTTCACATGTTCTACATGCTTCGTCTGGCCTATGCTGAATGACTAACTCGTTGCTCTAAATACAGGTGAGGGCTTCTTCCTAACCTATCCCCTGATGACACGTAGTTAGTAATGGGAGAGATGGGTGGTAACCTAATAAGGTAATGGTCCATCTATAGAAATAAAATCATGAAATACAAAAATGTGTAGATACGTAACTTTAAAAACATGGGGCTAGATCAACTCGATCATTAAGACCCAAAGGGCCAGTTGCTTCTGTTTTTAAAATCCAGTAGGTTTCTCTCTGAAGTAAATACTTGTCACGTAGTATACCTGGTCTATGCTCCACCCTTTCTATTCCTGCAAAAGATATGGCTTCTGGATTTGCTCCGTGCGCTTCAACCATGTGGTTTATCAGACGCGGCGCACCTTTTCGGGTGCGTAAAGAATAGATATGTTCGCGTATGCGATTGAATAAAGGTCTGATAGTTTTCCCCACATAAAAAAAGCCGCACGGGCAGAATATTACATACACGACAAATTTAGTGCGACAAGTAATGAGAGTTTTTACTGTGTGGGTTATGGGTCCAATGCGCATAGTTTTTAGACCATTGTTTAATTTACAATAATTACAACTTCTGCATTGGTGGTTACCTACAGGAACCATATCTTTAAACCAGGATCCTTTTGTAGTTTTGGGTTTATTTGTATGATTTTTCAAAACGTCACCTAATGTTTTATTTTTTTTGTATGCTATGAGTGGTTTCCTTCTTGCTACATTTTTCAAATCCTCGTCTCCTTCTATTATAAACCAGTTACTCCTAATCGCTTGCTCAATGACTTTGTTCACTGGTGAATTTTTAAATGTGAAAATAAACCTCTTATCTTCTTTATTTTTCTTTTTCCTATTTTTGCACTTTAGTAGGTCCTCTCTGTGTAAGTTGTCTGCTCTGTTTCTAGCTGTTATCAACATGGTATCTGGATATTTCCTTTCTTTTAATCTATTTTGTAATTCATCTGCTTGGATTTTATACGTGTTGTCTGATGTATTATTTCTTTTGAGCCGGACAAATTGTCCGTATGGAATTCCCTTTTTGACACAATCTGGGTGTGAGCTTTCGTAATGTAGTATTGTGTTTTTAGCTACACTTTTACGATAACCTTCGCTTATTATATTATTATTTGTTGCTATCAAGCGGACATCTAAGAATTCGATTGATACTCCCCCTATTTGAGACGTAAAGGACATATTCATGTCATTAATATTATTTAGATATAGAACGAAATCTTGAAACTGGGACTCTGTCCCTGACCAAACTATCAGGATGTCATCCACAAATCTCGAATATGACTGAATATATTGAATGAAAGGGTTATTACTAGAATAAACGTAATTATTTTCTAATATCGCTAGGAAGATATTTGCATATGTACAGGACACCGATCTATCAACGATCAGAGCACACGAAGATGTCTGTTACAAAGCCACAAAACACGGACATGGAAGTGGAAGGGATTATCGCTACTATGGAATCTGCTATACTCACGGGGAGAGAAGACGCGGGGGTTTATTTCACGGAGTGCAATGCTAAACAAGATTATGAAATCATGAGCAGTAAAGCACTAGAACATAAGATCATGAATCTGTCTGAAAAGGAAATCTCTCTATTTTGGACGATTAATTCTTTACAGTCTTATGTCCAATGCGACCGTACACCGAGAGGATTAAGGTCGTATAGAGCACCAGCACTTTATCTGGATGACCAAGAATTTGTGGAAACGTGGAAAAAAGCGCATCACGACCATGCAAAAAATCTAATGCAGATAGTACTCAACAGGAATTGTATCGAACATGAGAAGATAATAGAAGAATTGAATAAAGTCAAGCAAGAGTACAACAATAAAGCTACACCAGAACAAACTCGTCAATTCTATGAAAAATTACAACCCAAATTAATATCCCTACAAGAAGAAACGAAAATAAAGAAAAGGGAGAAATATATGAGAGATAAACGAGATTACTCCAATAATCAAGCATTTACATGGTACACCAAAACCATAGGTTCCTCCTCCAAACGACAAGCCTCTCATACACTAGCATATCCCAAAAAAAACAAACCAGAAAATCGCAATGAAGACGCAACTACAACTCTACAAAGTGAACAGAATCCACGTCAAGCTGAATTCCCTTTAGGAAGAAACACACAAGGAGGAGCAGGAGAAAGAATATCAAAAGATCAGAAGAAGAGAAAGATACCCCCCTGGAATCACCAAAATTAATATCTAATGTAATTAATCTAACCGAAGAAAAATTCCCGGACGAGGTGATATCTCTGTTATCAAGAGGATTGAACTTTGGACTAACTGAAAGTTTCGACGCAGTACAATTTGAAATAGATTTAGCCAAGTCCCTTAGAGACATTAATCTACATAAGTTTTTCGTTAATAAAAAATCATATGAGCATGATAAATGTGAAGGTGACTTACCCGCCTGTATAGGTGATCTAGGTTTTTTCCCAGGTGAATGTAGTGATTTAGAAAGAGAATGTATAGGCTTTTTAGCATCTGATTTTGCAGATATAGAAATTAAGAATACAGTAGAAATACAAAACTTCAAAAAAGGAAAAAAGTCAAACTTTAATCCCCCCATTCAACCAGGTGGCCACCTAGACCTATTTAAAAATGCAGTGATGAAAGACGTGAAATCTTTAATCTACAAGGAGAAACACCCTAATTTGACACCTAAAGAAACACAAGCCATGAAAGCTTTAAAATCAAGGGACGATATAGTCATTATAAGAGCAGATAAGGGAGGGAGCGTTGTCCTTATGTATAAAGAAATGTATAATAAAGAAGCCGAAAGGCAATTAAAGGACACTTCTACATACACCCCCCTTAAAAAAGACCCCACATTTAAAATACTTAATGATTTAAAGTCATTCTTACACAAAAAAGTTACAGAAGGTATATTATCTAAAAAAAATGCGGAGAAACTAATTCCAGAGTCACCTAAATCACCATCATGGTACCACCTCCCCAAAGTACATAAGGGACAAAATCCCCCCCCGGGCAGACCAATAGTCTCGGGGGTAGGCTCAGTCACCGAACATTTATCCCACTATACAGACTGGTTATTACGTCCTGTATTAACAGCCATACCTGCTTATATTAAGGACACTCAACACCTACTGCAGTTAGTGGGAGACTTAAAATGGGAGACAGGATGGATATTATGTTCAATCGATGTCGTAAGCTTATATACCCGGATCCCCCACGCAGCGGGAGTCAGGGCAGTACGACAGTTTCTGGAAAACACAGACAAAACAACAGAGTATATTAACTTCGTCTGCGAATCCCTTAACTTCATTTTGACTAATAGTACATTTAAATATGGGGAGGAGTGGTATAGACAGGACACCGGGACCCCGATGGGGACACCGGTGTCCTGTACATATGCAAATATCTTCCTAGCGATATTAGAAAATAATAACGTTTATTCTAGTAATAACCCTTTCATTCAATATATTCAGTCATATTCGAGATTTGTGGATGACATCCTGATAGTTTGGTCAGGGACAGAGTCCCAGTTTCAAGATTTCGTTCTATATCTAAATAATATTAATGACATGAATATGTCCTTTACGTCTCAAATAGGGGGAGTATCAATCGAATTCTTAGATGTCCGCTTGATAGCAACAAATAATAATATAATAAGCGAAGGTTATCGTAAAAGTGTAGCTAAAAACACAATACTACATTACGAAAGCTCACACCCAGATTGTGTCAAAAAGGGAATTCCATACGGACAATTTGTCCGGCTCAAAAGAAATAATACATCAGACAACACGTATAAAATCCAAGCAGATGAATTACAAAATAGATTAAAAGAAAGGAAATATCCAGATACCATGTTGATAACAGCTAGAAACAGAGCAGACAACTTACACAGAGAGGACCTACTAAAGTGCAAAAATAGGAAAAAGAAAAATAAAGAAGATAAGAGGTTTATTTTCACATTTAAAAATTCACCAGTGAACAAAGTCATTGAGCAAGCGATTAGGAGTAACTGGTTTATAATAGAAGGAGACGAGGATTTGAAAAATGTAGCAAGAAGGAAACCACTCATAGCATACAAAAAAAAAAAAAAAAATAAAACATTAGGTGACGTTTTGAAAAATCATACAAATAAACCCAAAACTACAAAAGGATCCTGGTTTAAAGATATGGTTCCTGTAGGTAACCACCAATGCAGAAGTTGTAATTATTGTAAATTAAACAATGGTCTAAAAACTATGCGCATTGGACCCATAACCCACACAGTAAAAACTCTCATTACTTGTCGCACTAAATTTGTCGTGTATGTAATATTCTGCCCGTGCGGCTTTTTTTATGTGGGGAAAACTATCAGACCTTTATTCAATCGCATACGCGAACATATCTATTCTTTACGCACCCGAAAAGGTGCGCCGCGTCTGATAAACCACATGGTTGAAGCGCACGGAGCAAATCCAGAAGCCATATCTTTTGCAGGAATAGAAAGGGTGGAGCATAGACCAGGTATACTACGTGACAAGTATTTACTTCAAAGAGAAACCTACTGGATTTTAAAAACAGAAGCAACTGGCCCTTTGGGTCTTAATGATCGAGTTGATCTAGCCCCATGTTTTTAAAGTTACGTATCTACACATTTTTGTATTTCATGATTTTATTTCTATAGATGGACCATTACCTTATTAGGTTACCACCCATCTCTCCCATTACTAACTACGTGTCATCAGGGGATAGGTTAGGAAGAAGCCCTCACCTGTATTTAGAGCAACGAGTTAGTCATTCAGCATAGGCCAGACGAAGCATGTAGAACATGTGAAACGGTCCCGTAGCCAGACAGCTGTACCCCCTGTACGTCTTTTCTCTCCCCATGCATGTGAGTACTAATAAAGAAGAAACTGCTTGAAAACCAGCTCTGGTGAGTCGCCGACTTTTTTCTTACTCTACTGTTATAAGACTGCTGTACCACGTCCAGTCAGAGCACCACCAAAGTTTCACTGAAGCAGCCAAGCTAGCTACCCTATGCCCACAAGTCCTAGTGTTACAGACTAAGTAGTGCCGATCTATCTGTCTACTTTATTTGCGGTGACAATTATATGTACTACTGCCTATTGTCATGAATATCCACCTTATCCATATCCACCTCATGCATATCCACCTTATCCACCTTATCCAGTCATCACATTCATATACTGTCAGCACACTCACCCCTTCATTACTCCTTATGTGGCTTTAGCCTGCTGAGTGCAGCGGCCGGTCCTCCCAAAAATCAGTGCACAGACGCACTGCCCGTACGAACTGTCATAACCCCACAGAGGTATAGCTCTGAGCGCATGCGCGGAGTCCGGTTTCACACTCCACACTGATCCATTTGTTATGTCGCTGGATGCATCTAGCCGAACTCTGGAAACACTGCAATCACCAAGAAGCACAACTCGTGCCCTATTTTGCCAATCTTGAACCCATACTTTTTAACTATTTTACATCTACCTATATATATATATATATATATATATATATATATATATATAATTTATTTAGTTGTTTTTACCCAGCCATTTTAGTATAAGCACACAGTAATGTGTGAATTTAATGGGACATAGGATAATATTGTGTTATATGTTGTCTGGTATATGTTTTAAGACATGACAGTTGAATTTTTGTATATGAAGAAAGCGCAACCTTGGCAGGCGCGTCATTCACACCAGGTGGCCTGTCAATCAACAAGCCCGCACACTTTTAGTATTTAAACCTTGTATGTGTATCATGTATGTCAAGCCATTATTCATTGAGAAAGAGACATAGTCTCGAAACGCGTCTGGATTGACAAAATAAAGAAACAGATTCAATAACTGAATCATTGTCCTACTTAGGCTGGGTTCACACCACGTTTTCTTAAATACGGCTCCCGTATACGGTTGGGAGGAGGGGGGGCGGGGCTTAATCGTGGCGCCCGCACTCAGCCGTATTCGGGAACCGTATTTAATGTATGTCTATGAGCCGACCGGAGTGAACCGCAGCCTCCGGTCGGCTTTGTTTTCGTCCGTATGAAACCGCATACGGCCGAAAACTAAGCCGACCGGAGGCTGCGGTTCACTCCGGTCGGCGCATAGACATACATTAAATCCGGTTCCCGAATACGGCTGAGTGCGGGCGCCGCGATTAAGCCCCTCCCCCCCTCATTCCAACCGTATACGGGAGCCGTATTAAAGAAAACGTGGTGTGAACCCAGCCTTACACGGTTTGCGCCTTTGGTCCTGGATTTTTTCCTTGACTAATTGGGGGAAAGTATAGGGGCAATATTACTAATTGGGGGCCATACTATGGCATTAAAAATATTCAGGGGACAATAATGGGGCATTATCACTAACTAGGTGGACAAATAGAGGACATTATCACTTAGTAGTGGAAGCCGTCTCATAGACAGAGTCCAAGCTGGGGTATAGCATTAGCCCCAAAGCAGAGTAGCGCAAATTAACTGAACATTTTCTGAAAATTTGACAAGCCCAATGGAAAGTTTACTGTTTAGCTGTCACCTTTTTAGTTTTTGAAGCATATCCGCAACATCATTCTGGTCACACTGGAAGCTGTAGATTTATATCCTAAACACATTGTATAAATTGCTGACTAAAATCAAAAAGAAAACCTGAGTTACTGAATGAACTGTTACGCCGAGCGCTCCGGGTCCCCGTTCCTCCCCGGAGCGCTCGCCTCATCCTCGTTGCTGCAGCGCCCCGGTCAGATCCACTGACCGGGTGCGCTGCGGTACCGCCTCCAGCCGGGATGCGATTCGCGATGCGGGTGGCGCCCGCTCGCGATGCGCACCCCGGTCCCCGTACCTGACTCGCTCTCCGTCGGTCCTGTCCCGGCGCGCGCGGCCCCGCTCCCTAGGGCGCGCGCGCGCCGGGTCTCTGCAATTTAAAGGGCCAGTGCACCAATGTTGGTGCCTGGCCCAATCTTCCCTATTACCAATTAGTGTGATCACCTGTGTACTTCCCTATATTACCTCACTTCCCCTGCACTCCCTTGCCGGATCTTGTTGCCTTAGTGCCTAGTGAAAGCGTTCCCTTGTCCGTTCCTAGCCCGTGTTCCTGACCTCCTGCCGTTGCCCCTGACTACGATCCTTGCTGCCTGCCTCGACCTTCTGCTACGTCCGACCTTGCTTCTGCCTACTCCCTTGTACCTCGCCTATCTTCAGTATCTTCAGCAGCCAGAGAGGTGAGCCGTTGCTAGTGGATACGACCTGGTCACTACCGCCGCAGCAAGACCATCCCGCTTTGCGGCGGGCTCTGGTGAAAACCAGTAGTGTCTTAGAACCGGTCCACTAGCACGGTCCTCGCTATCCCTCTCTGGCACAGAGGATCCACTACCTGCCAGCCGGCATCGTGACAGTAGATCCGGCATGGATCCCGCTGAAGTTCCTCTGCCAGTTGTCGCTGACCTCCCTACGCTGGTCGCCCAGCAAGCTCGTCAGATCGCCCAGCAGTCGCAACAGATAGCGCAACGAGATCAACAGCTGGCATACTTGACCTCCGAGGCACTGCGTATTCAGTCACAGATACAGCAGCTGCAGCCGCAGATACAGCAACAGCTACAGCTGCAACTACCATCTCCTCCGCCGGCTCCTGCAACTCCTCCGCAGCAACCGGTCCTTCCTAACCCCTGCTTGTCCCTGCCGGACAAATTTGGCGTAAAGATCGCCCAACGAGATCAACAGCTGGCATACTTGATCTCCGAGACACAGCGTCTTCAGTCACAGTTACAGCAGCTGCTGCCGCAGATACAGCAACTTCAGTCACAGCAGCTGCTGCCGCAGATACAGCAACTTCAGTCACAGCTACAGCTGCAACAACCATCTCCTCCGCCGGCTCCTGCAACTCCTCCGCAGCAACCGGCCGTTCTTAACCCCTGCTTGTCCCTGCCGGACAAGTTTGATGGGGACCGCAATGATTCTGCCACAGCCACAGTCCAGTCCTTCTTCGCTGAGGTCCGTGGTGTCTTCGAGGAGCCTGCCCGAGCTTCTTCTGCCGAGATTGCCCTGCTGAACCTGGAACAGGGTGTTTCTTCCGTTGGCGAGTACGCCATTCAGTTCCGTGCTCTTGCTTACGAGTTGTCCTGGAATAGTGAGGTTCTCTGCGCGACCTTTAAAAAAGGCCTATCCAGCAACATTAAAGATGTTCTGGCCGCACGAGAGACTCCTGCTGACCTACATGAACTCATTCATCTTGCCACTCGCATTGACATGCGTTCTTCCGGATGGCGTCTGGAGCTCCGCCTGGATATGGACTTTGTTCGCACGAAGCGTTTTTTCTCCCCGGCTCCTCTCTCCTCTGGTCCTCTGCAATCCGTTCCTGTGCTTCCCGCCGCGGAGGCTATGCAAGTTGACCGGTCTCGCTTGACACCTCTAGAGAGGACACGACGCCGCATGGAGAATCTTTGCCTGTACTATGCCGGTACCGAACATTTCCTGAAGGATTGTCCTATCCGTCCTCCCCGCCTGGAAAGACGTATGCTGCCTACCTTCTCCTTCTCTACTTTGGTCTCCTTGGATTCCGGATCTGCAGGAAAATTTTTTTTGGCCTCTCCTATCAACAGGTTCTACGTCCCTGTGACCAGTCTCGCCAGACCCCTCTACATCTATTGTATTAACAATAAAAGATTGGACTGTCTCATGCGTTTCCGCACAGAACCCCTCCTAATGTGCATCGGACCTCATCACGGAAAAATTTACTTTTTTTTCCTCAGGTTCTTTGGCCCCAAGAAGAGGGGGAGACCCAAGGGGGGGGGTACTGTTACGCCGAGCGCTCCGGGTCCCCGTTCCTCCCCGGAGCGCTCGCCTCATCCTCGTTGCTGCAGCGCCCCGGTCAGATCCACTGACCGGGTGCGCTGCGGTACCGCCTCCAGCCGGGATGCGATTCGCGATGCGGGTGGCGCCCGCTCGCGATGCGCACCCCGGTCCCCGTACCTGACTCGCTCTCCGTCGGTCCTGTCCCGGCGCGCGCGGCCCCGCTCCCTAGGGCGCGCGCGCGCCGGGTCTCTGCAATTTAAAGGGCCAGTGCACCAATGTTGGTGCCTGGCCCAATCTTCCCTATTACCAATTAGTGTGATCACCTGTGTACTTCCCTATATTACCTCACTTCCCCTGCACTCCCTTGCCGGATCTTGTTGCCTTAGTGCCTAGTGAAAGCGTTCCCTTGTCCGTTCCTAGCCCGTGTTCCTGACCTCCTGCCGTTGCCCCTGACTACGATCCTTGCTGCCTGCCTCGACCTTCTGCTACGTCCGACCTTGCTTCTGCCTACTCCCTTGTACCTCGCCTATCTTCAGTATCTTCAGCAGCCAGAGAGGTGAGCCGTTGCTAGTGGATACGACCTGGTCACTACCGCCGCAGCAAGACCATCCCGCTTTGCGGCGGGCTCTGGTGAAAACCAGTAGTGTCTTAGAACCGGTCCACTAGCACGGTCCTCGCTATCCCTCTCTGGCACAGAGGATCCACTACCTGCCAGCCGGCATCGTGACATGAACCAAGTAATATAAATGTTCCTGTACACTGGTTTTATGGACACCAGAAGAATGTGCATAGTAATGTAGATGTGAAAATATACAAACATGATTCATACCAGCTGAGTATCTGTTTTTGTGGAGGTAACTTGTTGGTTGGCTTTTTGCCATCATGTAGCAGTATGTACCTGATTCAGTTTCCAGTAACATAATGTTTTATATGTATTTTGAAACGCAGTATTTAGCCTTTTTTAAGATAACAGTAACTGTGAACAAAACTAAGGATCAGAATCATGCAGGTGGAAGTCTTTTTTGTCAAGAATACATAACTCGTAGACAAGGCTTAATGTGGAATAAAAATGATTCCACATTCAATGCTTTTTGGAAAGAAGTGTTTTTCTGTAACACTTATTTCATTTGAGGAAATATACCCTACATTATATTTAATGTATATGCGAGAGGGATGACACAAACTAAAGATACTAAAGCTATTGGCATATATTCACATGCAGAGAAGTCAACAGAAAATCATAGCCAGTCCTTAAGGGTACATTTATAAAAAAAAAGAGTAGTAGATAAGACTAAATAACTTGTGATAGCTTTCAAATCAAGTAGCATTGCATTTATAATCACATGAATTTCAAAAGGTCTGCTGCAGGGCCCTTGCCCTTATATATATAAACATTAAAAATATTAAAAATGATAAGAAATCACTATGACCACCTTATTAATGATATGTACTTTTACATGAACATGATGTGCTTTCAGTACTGGAAATTATATTCCAAATACTGTGAATAGGTCTGCATTACTTAGAAAGAAGCATAGGTGATGGCCATCACGCCCCCTCCCATAGACTTGCATTGAGGCGGTGGGGCGTGATGTCACGAGGAGGCGGAGATTGCGTGTGTCCCCAGCGACGGGACCTCCTCGATCAGACATATTATTTCCTATCCTTTGGATAGGGGATAAGATGTCTGGGGCTGGAGTACCCCTTTAAATCTCATCCTATATTTGTAAGGCAAGCATTAAAGTTTGAAGCTCTATTCATATTCATTCCAGTTAAAGGGGTTATCCACCATAATGTGATTTTAGTACGTACTTGCCAGACAGTAATGGACAGGCTTAGGAAGGATCTGTGCTTGTCTTGGGGCTACCTTTTTTGTGGCTATCTTTTTGTGACCTGGCTAATTCCTGTTTGAGTTTCCTTCTTCAACTACAAATCCCATAGTTCCTTGTTTGTAAGTGTGATGTCACTTTCCTCCCTTCCACACATCAGCCACCCCACCTATTGAAACACAAATGAGATGCAATCCATTCAAATTACAAGTGTTTTCTAACCAGGTTGCCTCCAGCTGTTGCAAAAATACAATTAGTTGCAAAATGATCTTTCTCACACCCAGCAGTCGCTTCACCCATGGAAGCAGGACAGGCTTCCTTTTCACATCTGAATAGTAATGTCATGTCTCGGCCGCACTGCAACCTGGGAAAGCCTGAGACCTGAGTAATTTTGAATGCTGTCAAAAATAAATATTGGGGTGAAAATTACAGAATAATTGTGAGACCACCGTTACACACAGGTACAGACACTAAATTATGAACTACACTAACTTTACAGCACCTGTAGCATAATCAAATAAGAAAAACACAGAAAACACAATAAAATCAATACAATAAAATTCTGGGAAACTGTGCTTTTTACCTGTATGTCAACAGTTTAGAGAAGGATATTTTTCTGTTTGCTGTCACGATTGACACTCACAAATAAACTATAAATGGTTAATCTGCTTGCCTCATTCACTCTATCATTTTGGGCTAAAAATTAGTAAAGCATACTGTCTACATATCCATACTAAAATTATGGCTACCACGGGTCATTGCTATGGTTTTCAGACTCTTTCACTTTTATCACATTATTTTTATGTTGCCACCTTTTGCTAAAATAAAAAAAATGCAAGAAGCGCCTTTGGCATTGGTTACAGCCTTCATCCTTCTTTGGTATGATGCCACAAGGTTTGCACAACTGGATTTGGGATTTTCTGTCATTCTTCTCTGAAGATCTTCTCTGTCAGGTTGGATGGTGACCATCAGTAGGCAGGCATTTTCAGGTCTATCCAGAGATATTTGACAGGGTTCACAACACCCCCACAGCATTCTGTGTCCACCACCATACTTCACTGTAGGGGTTGTATTGAGCAGGCAGTTTCTGGTTTCCGTCAGACATGATGCCTAAAATTGAGGCCACAGAGTTCAATTTTGTTTTAATCACATGCAAGAATCTTATTTCTTACACTATGGAATTCCTTTAGGATAATTTTGGCAAACTCGGTTGGCTTTCATGTTACTTTTACTGAGGAGATTTTGTTTTCCATTCTGCAATAAAGTAGGTTGGTGGAGTACTCCAGTAATTGCTGACCTTGTGGAAGTTCCTCCCATCTGCACAAAGTATATTTGGAGCTAAGCTACAATGACCAATAGATTATTGGACACCTCCTTAATCCCTTAAGGAGGCAGTACGTACTCAAACGGACCCTTTTCCGAGTCCTTAAGGACTCAGGACGTTTTAGTACGTCCTGTCAAATCCCGGCCCCCCCACCGCTAGCCGGAGGGGAGCCGTTGCCCGATGCCTGCTGAAATCGTTCAGAAGGCATCACGGCATATCGCCCAGGGGGGTCATGATGACCCCCCATGTCGGCGATGGCCACAGATCACTGGACAATTCAGCCCAGCGATCTGCGGCGGATTCCGGGTCAATCGGGTCTCCAGTGGCCCGGAATTACATGCTGTTCGGGGCCGTTTCTGACCGCCCCGAACAGCCATAGCCAGCAGGGGTGAGGTGGCACTGGTGCCACCTCACGATCGGCCTTATTCGTCGGCCAGTAAGGGCACCTGCTGCGGGTGTCACTCCCGCAACCCGCTCCACCCCTTTCCGGAGCACGTGAGCGGGTGCGGGACGTGGACCATGGGAGCTGGGGACCCCGATCCCCGGCTTCCCTGTTGGGATCGGGGCCCCAGGAGTGGCGGCGGCGAGGGACTGACCTGGGGAGCAGCAGTTGGACGTGAGTGACAGCCTCAGCAGGAGGCAGACCACCACAACTCCCAGCATTCCCTTATGGGCATGCTGGGACTTATAGTTTTGCAACAGCTGGAGGCACATTTTTTCTATGGAAAAGTGTACCTTCAGCTGTTGTATATCTACAACTCCCAGCTTGCATGCTGGGAGTTGTAGTGGTGCATCTGCTGATTGCATAACTACAACTCCCAGCATGCCCGTTGGCTGTCGGTGACTGCTATTGAGAGTTGTAGTTTTGCAACAGCTAAAGGTACACTGGTTGTGAAACTGGTTGTGACGTCACGCCCGCCGGCCGCGAACACGGAAGCCCGCACACAGCGTTCGGAGTAATGAACTTCAGGACGCTGTGAGCGGAGCTCCAAACTGTAGGGCACAACCCCTTTAAAAGAAAGACTAGCAATAAACACGCCTTCTGTAAGACGGTGTATTTCTGTGAGGTCCCAGCAGTTTGCGGAATGTCCGCACAGAGATTATCTATGCTGACACTCCATCGTGTGAACATAGCTTTAGTGTTCAGCTGCACAAGGAATATGAGGCAGGGTTCATTTATGAGGCACACTTTAGGGATGATCTTTTGAGGCAATGTTGCACCAGGATTATTTCCTCTCGGTGAACTTGCAAGATTTCAGGTCTCTCTGTGTCTCTTGCCCGTGTCGGATAATGTAATACAGTGGTCCCTCAACATACGATGGTAATCTGTTCCAAATGGACCATCGTTTGTTGAAACCATCATATGTTGAGGGATTCATGCAATGTAAAGTATAGGACAGTGGTCTACAACCTGCGGATCTCCAGATGTTGCAAAACTACAACACCCAGCATGCCTGGACAGCCAACGGCTGTCCGGGCATGCTGGGAGTTGTAGTTTTGCAACATCTGGAGGTCCGCAGTTTGAAGATCATTGGTATTGGAGGTTATACTCACGTGTCCCCGCCTCTCCAGACCGTCACCGCTGCCCTGGATGTCGCCTTCCATCGCTGCTCCGGCAAGGCCTCTGCTTCCCCAGCATCCTCGTCCTCTGTCGCCGCCATCATGTCGCTACGCACGCCGCTCCTATTGGATGATGAGACGGCGTGTGTAGCGACGTGATGACGATGATGGAGGGCGCCGACGATGCAGGGGATCCCGAAGAGGACGCACCGGAGCCCCGAGGACAGGTAAGTGATCTTTAGCAGACCACACGGGGCACCGTAAATGGCTATCCGGTGGCAGCTGAAGCAGTCTGCGCTGCCGGATAGCCGTTTATGCAATGGCCCCGACATACAAAAGCATCGTATGTTGATGCTGCCTTCACCATGCCTCTGAGAGGCCATCGTATATTGAAATGATCGGATGTCGGGGCCATTGTAGGTCGGGGGGTCACTGTACTTCCTATAATGTGCAGCAGACACCTAGTTTCTCCCTCTCCTGGCTATGTGGCACTCTCTTCCTCTTCCTGCATGACCTCCTCCCCCAGGTCCTTAGTCAGCCAATCAGTCATCACCTGCAACTCTTCCTTTTGGATTTTTGAGGCATACAGAAGCAAGAGGAAAAGAAGTGTTGATACCAACTGTTGTCAGTTCTACTTTGCCCCAGCTGTAGATGCTGTGCATCTCATAAAGCATAGCCAATATTTAACAAACAAGTTCCAATTCTTAACCATTGAAAACCAGCCAGTTAACTTCTATTGAATTTCGATAATGAAAAGTAGCCAAGAAAAATTTGATTTCTATATCACCCCAACCCCTTTTTAGTTTCTAGCAGATAGCAATATTTTCTTTATTCTTATATTTGTGCTAGTGCGGTACATTTAGTATTAGTATGAAAGATAGTATCACAGGACAATGACATAATAACAAATTGGAATGATATCTGCTACTTTGTTGAAAGTCATAAACTTGACGGACTGATGAAATAATTTGCTCAAACATAGTAGCCTATAATTGTATGAGCTGCTGCATGTACATTAAAATGTATTTGTTCTAAGTCAACAATTCGCACTTGCTGAATAAGAGAATATCTGTAACAGAAGTGACAATGACAAATGAGATCAGGATATTTTTCTTGCTTGACAGCATTTTCCCACAGCATATGTTCTTAGCAATGAGGGTTATTACAAAAATACAAAAAAGATATTGCTTAATCAGGAAGACAGGCAGACATGATGTACCATATGTTTTTTCACTTAATGGCAAAGGGGATGTGACAATCATTTGTAAACATGTTAAAATAATATTCTTCTATGTCAATGTGATTAGCAGGACCACACACCTCCAATTAAATGGAATTATGAGCATAAGATTACTATATTAGCAACATTACAAGACGTTGTTCATGCTTTCTAAGGTTGTACTTTTACTGGATATCATCTCCACTTTACTTTCACCTGTATCACCTACTTAAACATTGTTGCTGACCAAGTACATCCCTTAATGACAGTGACTTTTTACAGTTGAAAATTGTGCCATTCGACCTTGTAAAAATCATTCATTAACCCCTTGGAGACCGAGCCTATTTTGACCCTAAGGACCAGAGCATTTTTTGCAATTCTGACCACTGTCATTTTAAGCATTAATAACTTGGGGATACTTGTACTTATGAATTTAATTCAGAGATTGTTTATTTGTGACATATTCTACTTTATGTAAGTGGTAAATTTTCGTCAATACTTGCACCATTTCTTGGTGAAAAATGCAAAAATTTGAAAATGTGAAAAATTTGAAAATGTTGCATTTTTATAACTTTTAAGCTCTCTGCTTCTAAGGAAAATAGACATACCAAATAAATTATATATTGATTCACATATACAATATGTCTACTTTATGTTTGCCTCATAAAGTTGACATGTTTTTACTTTTTGAAGACACCAGAGGGCTTCAAAGTTCAGCAGCAATTTTCCAAGGCGAAAATGCTAAATCTTCATTTTTTAGACTAACATGTTCTTGTAGACCCATGTTTTTTTATTTTTACAAGGGGTAAAAGGAGAAAAAGCCCCCCAAAATGCGTAACTCAATTTCTCTCAAGTAAGGAAATCCCTCATATGTGGATGTAAAGTGATCTGCATGTGCACTAGAGGGCCCAGAAGAGAAGGAGCGACAATGGGATTTTGGAGAGCGAATTTTGCTGAAATGGTTTTTGGGTGCATGTCTCATTTAGGAAGCCCCTACGGTGCCAGAACAGCAAAAAACACCCCACATGGCATACTATTAGGGAAACTACACCCTTCGAGAAACGTGAGCCTTAACACCCCACAGGTGTTTGATGAATTTTCAATAAAGTTGGACGTGAAAATGAAAATTTTAATTTTTTTCACTAAAATGCTGATGTTGCCCCAAATTTTTCATTTTCACAAGGGGTAATAGGTGAAAATGTCCCCCAAAATTTGAAACCCCATTTCTCTTGAGTAAGGAAATACCTCATATGTGGATGTAAAGGTATCTACAGGTGCACTAGAGGGCTCAGAAGGTAAGGAGCGACATTCGGCTTTTGGAAAGCGAATTTTGGTGAAATGGTTCTTGGGGGGCATGTCCCATTTAGGAAGCCCCCATGGTGCCAGAACAGTGAAAAACACCCCACATGGCACACAATTTTGGAAACTACTCCCTCAAGGAACGTAACAAGGGGTCCAGTGAGCATTTACACCCCACTGGCGTTTGTTAGATCTTTGTAACAGTGGGCTGGGCAAATTAAAAATGACATTCTTTATTTTCATGGACCACTGTTTCAAAAATCTGTCAGTCACCTGTGGGGTGTTAAGGCTCACTATACCCCTTGTTACATTCCATGAGGGGTGTAGTTTCCAAAATGGGGTCACATGTGGGTATTTATTTATTTTTTGTTTATGTCAGAACGGCTGTAACCACCAGCCATCCCTGTGCAAATCACCAGTTTAGGCCTCAAATGTACATGGCGCTCTCTCACTCCTGAGCCTTGTTGTGCGTCATCAGAGCATTTTACATCCACATATGGGGTATTTCCGTACTTGGGAAAAATTGTGTTACAAATTTTGGGGGTCTTTTTCTTCTTTTACCTTTTAGGGAGTTGTAGTTATGCAACAGCTAGAGGCACACTGGTTGGGATTGGGAAACCCTGAGTTAGGTAATAGACTACCGCAGTGTTTCCACACCACTCTCTGTTTCCTAACTCAGTGTTTCCCAACCCATGTCTCTGACAGCTCTGTTCATCCCTATTTTCCGGGCTATTGGGTCATCAGAGACCCGATCAGCCCGGAATAGCCGCGAATCGCCGATCTGAATTGATTGGCGATTGCCCTCATGGGAGGGTCTCAGGACCCCCCCAGGCATATGCACGGGATGCCTCCTGAATGATTTCAGCAGGCATCTCATTCCGATCCCTGTCCAGCTAGCGGCGGGCATCGAAATTCCCACGGACGTACAGGTATACCTTTGGTCCTTAAGTACCAGGATGCAAGGGCGTATCCATACACCCGTGGTTCACAACAGGTTAATAGTTTGAGAGGCATATGAAAGGAAATCTTTCACCAGCATCACCTGCTGCTGCTGATGCTGTTCATTAGTTATGCCCAATAATAAAATATGGAAATGAACTGCATTGGGGCACTTGGGGCATTTCCAGCCCTTTGGTGCACTCTTATACTCTAAATATTCATGGCTCTTCCTATAAGCACGAAGTCAATACATGCTGTAAGATCTTCTGCACTGCTGGCTCATACCACCACTTTTCATGTGCAGCTTCTATGCTAGTTCCGGAAGTGGTGGATACATGGTGCTGGTAAGGGTTATATTT
This sequence comes from Hyla sarda, assembly GCF_029499605.1. NCBI lineage: Eukaryota > Metazoa > Chordata > Amphibia > Anura > Hylidae > Hyla > Hyla sarda. The sequence continues at coordinate 483,152,426 of NC_079189.1, forward strand.
AAAAATGTTGATCTGACCTCCAAATTGCCCAGATCTCAATTCTATAAAGCATCTGTGGTATTTGCAATAAAGAGATCCACCATTTACTAAAGCCGTACCTTAAAACTTAAAGAGGTACCCTGGTGGTTAATTTTTTTTCACTATATGGCATCTTCTTTTTAAGTTTTGTTTTTTTGCAATATACATGTGTTATATGTTTTGGCAGCATGTGTGTGTTTTTCTTACCTGTTTGTTGGGCAGGAAGTTCTGGAGTTCAGAGGGTTTTCTTTTACTGTTGTCCACAGTTCTGAGTCTGTTGTGGACAAGATGTCACAGCTTTTTTCTTTCCCTATGTCTGTATGAGAGAAATAAGCCACGCCCCCTCATCTCATCCAGCTGAGTACACAGCTCCTCCCCTCCCCCTGCTCTGTATTCTATGGACGCAGGTCTGCACAGGAGAAAGAACACAGAGAAGATAAGTGTTATCTGAAGGGGAGGATGACAAAGTGCACGGGCTGGGGATGTATGGACTGCAGGGGAATAAATCACACACTGGGAATGATCTCTATATGTGAAGGGGGAGGGGGCACTCCTGAATGACACATGCTGGGAGTTGTAGTCCATGTTGTGTGTGTGTATGCTAGTGTTTACAAACCAGTGTGCCTCCAGCTGTTGCAAAACTACAACTCCCAGCATGCCCTGACAGACTTTGGGCATGCTGGGGGTTGTAGATTTGCAACAGCAGGAGGCACACTGGTTTGGAAACCCTGTTCTAGCCTATTCAGCATACACATTATGTTACACGAGTGTTTCCCAACCAGTGTGCCTCCAGCTGTTGCAAAACTACAACTCCTAGCATGCCCAAAGGCTGTCGGCATGCTGGGAGTTGTAGTTTTGCAACACCCGGAGGCACCCTGGTTGGGAAACACTGGTGTATGCCCTACAGAGGTGTGGTGAACTACAACCCCCAGGAGACTACAGAGGCAGCATGCTGGTATTATACCACAGACTGAAGACTCCTGAATGACACATGCTGGGAGTTGTAGTCCCTTTTGTGTGTGTATGCCAGTGTATCCCAACCAAGGCTGATTTATATTAGTGTGCTGTGTATAAGGGGGCCGACACGGTAAAGTAGTAGGTTGGGTAAAGGGCGGAACAAACAAACAAAAAAAAATGAGCCGCCCCAAACCAGCAAGGCATGGGGCATGCTGGGATTTGTGGTTTTCAGCACAGCAAGAAACAGGAAATAGAAGCAAAGATAGGAAAACAAAGTGGGGGATAAAAAGACAACAAAGAACGGAAATAGAGTAGCCTAAACAACAAGAATAGAAATGAAACAAAACAAATAGGGTAAGTCACAAATGGAAAAACATGTTGACCACCGGAGTACCCCTTTAAGGAACTTAAAGCAAACTTGTACATTCAAATGTATCTAAAATCCTGCAGGGATTTGTCACATTAACCCTTCAAATTGTTGAAAAGGTGATTTAGTGCTTTAGTGCTCTCATTTTCTCCATTTCAGGGGGCACAAACAGAGATGGGTTGATTGCCAGCAATACTTTCATCTGGACTTCCTTTCCCATACATCTCTGACCATTACCAACTCACAAGCCCCCCTCTCTTCTGTGTCATTACATAGTTAGTGCCCTGTTTAGACTGAATAGGCTAGCACTGAGCTTATGATAATTTACAGTATATATTGTAAATGGCATTTTCGAGGAAGGGGGCTAGTAATGTACTTCTATGCCAGGTACTATGTATCAGGGGTGTGTAAGTGTAATAAAAAAACGACTTGTCCACGGGACTAAAACAGAGCAAAATCTACTTGTCCCTCATGACAATCCACTTTTCCTGGCCAATTTTCACTTTTACACTCTCATTTTTTCCTCCTTGCCCTATAAGAGCCATAGCTACCTACTATAATGACACCTTTCAATTTTTCAATAGCATATTCTCCGAACCAAAAATTATATATATATATATATATATATATATATATATATATATATATCGATGAAGTGAAATTGAAATAGTAAGATATAATTTTGAAAATTTGGTGGTTTTCTTTTCTACACCATTTACCTTGTGATTGAGCTAACATGTTGTTTTGATACTTTAGGCCGGCCTGATTACAGCAATACCAGATTTGTATAGTTTCCATCATGTTTTACTAATTTAAACAAAATTCCAATTTTTTTGAATTTCTTAATTGCTATTTTGTGACCCCTGTAGCTTAGTTTTTTTTTTGTTTGTTTCACATACCAGACTGTATGAGGGCTCATTTTTTGAGCCATAATCAATTTTTTGTATTGGTACCATTTGGTATTGATCTGACTTTTTAATTGCTTTTTAACTTTTTTTTTCTGGGATATTATGAAAATTGTAATTCTGTGGTTTGGTATTTTTATTTACATTTATGTCATTTACTGTACAGGATACATAATGTTATATTTTAATAGTTTGTACAATTATGCATGCAGTAATACCAAATATATTTATTTTTATTATGTTTACATCATATCAATGACAGAGCCACAGACACCAGGGAAGCAGAGGTAAACTCTCCGGCTTCCTCTAAAGTTGTTCTTCCCCCCGCGATCACGCTGTGGGGGGGGGGGGGGGGGTGATCAACCCCACTAGCCCACCAGGGAGCATTCACATGTCCCTTTAGACGCCGCTGTCAGCTTTGTCAGTTGCGATTTAAAGGGTTAATAGCAAGCCTCAGCAATCGCCGCATGCTGGCTATTAGCGGCAGCCGCCAGCTACTGAGAATGGCTGAGGACTGCATAGTATGGAGCGGGCAGGAGTTGGGAGCCCGCTCCATACAGACTGCTGAGCGCCGCCGCCCTTGTCAGGTCTGGCCCTGCTTACCCCAAGCAGGGCTAAGGGTCGGTAAATTCACCTGCCTGGCGCCTGGAAATGCATGTCCCGGGCGTTGGGCGATGGGAATTCCTCATCTCTGATGTAAGCAGAAAGGAAGCCAACAGTAGGAGAACCATATGTTTGTACAAAATGGCCAATGACCTTTGCTAGCATCCATATGCCATGGCATTTTAAGAAACAGCTGCAATCAAGGTCTGGTTGGTCATCATATATTTGAACAACAGCAGCAGAATCACAGAAAGAAAAATCAGCCCTGGTCTAAGCAGTCAGCTGTTGCTGATTATGACAAACTAAAAGGAGGAGGGGAAATGGAAAACAAAGAATATCCTTACGGTAGCTGATATTATTCAACAAGTTAATAACAACTATCTGTTCAAATTAACAGTCTATAGACAGCAAAAATAATAAGTTCCAAACTTAAAGGAAAATATGTCATGAACAATTTCCAATAAAAAATATATACACATTACACATTTTATACATAACACATAACCCAAATAGACCTTACACAGATGGATACACAAGACTCTTCTGTGGACGAATGGAGGTGAGGCGGGAAATCCCGGTGCTCTGAAAAATTGGACCCAAAAAGTTATTCCTCTCTGAATAAACAGTATAATAGCAAGTATTAATAGATACTTCTACATGTATAAGTACTATGAATATATAAATAAATTACAAATCGTTGGGTCAACAAAACACATTTTGAAAAATCGACGACCAAAACCACTCTCCACCATTTATAACTGATGCATGTTAAATTTTATTCCTCAATACCATTTTCTTACAATTTATTTTCTCTCTGTGTAACATAATAATTGTGACATGTGAACAAACATGTCATGCATTAATGAAAACATACACTAACAGTTAAGTGTATTGACCGATTTATATTACATTGGTACTTAATGCACAGAAATTTTTTTGTACATGTTATTACTGTAAATGTTAATATTAAAAAACAAATTAAAAACAATTCAAACTAAAGGGAATAACAGGGGAGACATAGGGGGATATTTATCAAAGCTGTCTATGTCCCGCATCAATATAGACCAAACTACAAAGGGTTAGATTTGTCTATTGTGTGCCTAATTTATCAAAAGGCGCACGGCTCTTGATAAATTCTGCGCACAGACTTTGGGATCTATGCTTTAAACCTGCTCCAGCATGGTCTGACATTTCGGCGTACTTTCAGCCGATGCGACTTGTCGCGGAAAAGTCACTTTTGATAAATTCAGCACCAATGCATTTTTCTGTCGAAAATAGACTAGCACACATCATGTTCTAAAAATCCTCTAAAAATAGGTAGGGTCTTGTTAGTATAGGTACTCACCTGTATCCGTCTTCCCCTCCCAATTGTCATCTAGTGGTGCTGTTTGTTAAGTTTTATTTCTATTTTGAACCTCATTGGCGATTTCCTGTTTTGAGCTATCTACAATATTTTGTCACCAAGGGACATACTATCATATAGGTCCTAGGTACAGTGTATTGATTTCCTGTCAGATTCTTTGTTTTATATAATTATAGTAATATATTCTGATTTAAGTCATAGCTAGGGGTTAAGTATGGTTGAACACATCAGAAATTGAGTAGTAGAGGCAAATTCTAATCTTTTTAGTTATAAATCAGGGCTGTGGTTCAGATTTTTACTGTAGTTGGTGTGACTGTATATAATCTTTCTTACTCTAATAATCAAATATACCAATTATCAGGTTACCATGTGTGCTAGAAGTTTTTAATATGCAAAACTATAGATTCCAGTATGACTCAAACAATAATAATGGTCATCTGGTAGTTGTTTGATATTACACAGTCAGAGTGTATAACATATTATAGACTTTATATAATATAAACCTTAAATGCATAACAAAGTATAAACCTTAAAGGGGCTATCCAAAGGAAGTATTAAAAAAAAATAACTTTTTGTTATAGACAATAGACTTTGACCTACCTCCAGCGGTGCCTCTGGTGTGCCACTCTGGTCCCTGGATTGCTCCTCATTCACTCAGAAATTGTAATGCCTGGATCTGGAGTGATGTCGGGGCCAGAGTGTCACACAGCTGCAACCAGTGATTGGATGAGGGGCAATGTCCTGCCTGGGCCATTAATTGGCTGAGGGGCAGTGCGTAACTGCCAGTGCTCAGGTGGAGGAGAAGCACAGTCTGGGACCGGAGCGGAACACCGGAGGCACCGGTGGAGGTAAGTAAAAGTTAATTTTAAAGTGGACAAAGCTGTCAAAAAATAAATAAACTCCCTCCCGCTAGATAACCCCTTTAAAATATATCCATATCATGGCCTTCTGAAATTGGAATAAAGAATAAAAAGCATTTACTCATGAAATCTGGATAAAAAAATTACTTAACTAATAATATTACCTTTATCATTATTAACATTAAATGTACATTTGATAATCAGTTTTATATAGAAAATATTAGAGTTTAACATCCATTAAGCGATAAGAGCCTGGCAGAAATATAAAACAATCCTTCAATTTATAGAGCATCAAGAACATCATTCATTATCATCCACCAGTATCACCTACATAATAAAAGATATTGATCCTTCAGGAGATTATTAAAAGATTATTTTTCGATGAGGCATTCCTTCTTTCAAGATGATGTTATGCAGGTAATTGCTCATGCAGCACATTTACAGGAAGCTTTCAGTACATTGGCAAAGCAGTTCATCTTCATTATGTTACTGTATTTAAGGACTTTCAGTGGGTCATTTTAAGTTCAGGAATTGAACTCACAATAGAACAGCGTAAAAAATTATTAAAATGATTCTCTAATTTGAAAAAAAAAAAATAGAATAACACATGACAAGGGCTTATCACGTCAAATACACCATAAATCTTATAATGGTGGAACAAGACTACAGTAACACAGGTTCACATTAAAGTGAAACCTGTTAAAAGATCATTTGTTTTTTTCTTTATCATTTTGAGTTTTTATTTAAACCTTTTAAACCTCTTGTCTCTCCTCTTATAGGGCAGATATAGGTTATGTCTTCTGTAACCTACCCTAACAGCTATTGACATGAAAAATCCGTCAAGCATATGTTTCCTTCCTTCCTTTTCCTTATTGTAGTTTCAAGGATCTCAGGTTAAATGGTTTGTATTGCATCCATCAGTATCCATCTGTGAATATTTCATCTTCTTAAACCTAATTTTCACTTGCACATCCTTAGTCGTGGCTTGTCAAAGAGGTTTGTTCTGTGTCACTTAATGTCTAGAAATTTCAGTTAAGACACTGAATTTTCTTGTTCTAATCACAATAAATACTTTAGAAATTAGGATTTTTTTGAGGAAAATTTAAAATACACTGTTTGAAAAACAAACATTTGCAAACACTAGTATCATTTAGTAAATAAGCATTAGTAATATGTAACGTTGTATATGTATACAGTATATGAGTAAAATAGAGAAAGAAAGATCATAATAAAATTTACATTTATGATCATTTATTTTAAAAGTAATTTAGCATGTTGGCTATAATATTAGAGGAAGCTGAAAAATATCAGTGATCTAAATCACAAATTGCTTTTTATTGATTTTAATACAAATAAATAATTTGATTCATGATTTCAAAGCAAAAACAAAATGGGTAAAAACAGTGTTGTTTGCAAAATGGGGGTGGAGTATAGCCGCACATGGAGTAGCACACAATTTCTCCTGCTCTCCTCACGGACTTGTTTCCATAGGCTTCTTAAGTGCACTTCTTGACTTCAAAATGAGAGCTACAATGAAGGACAAGAACAAAAACTTTCCTTGAAACCCTAGGGTCAAAAAAAGCCACATTGAAATGAAGCAATTCCTCCAAAACAAGATCACCTGTTCATCTCCAAGCCAAGATGCCACCTGCTAGAAGACAGCCTGATACCTCAGCCTAGTCAGATAAAAAGAGCACAGCTGGCTTCTTGGATGCTGAGGCAGTTGAAAACTCTGATACTGGTCCTATTTGTGGCTTTATAAGAAAGCTAATTACCCCAGTCATAAAGGAGCTTACATATATCTGAACAGTTGTCCAACGTTATATAGTTCAACACCGCTCTGGTTAGACAGTTTGGTGCCTACAGAACCCACATTAATTAAGCACTTCTGGGAATCGAAGACCAGGAGAATTGAAGAAGAAGGAGAAATATGTGCCTTTGAGGGCTATTTGAAAGCCATGCTTGTGCACCCTACCAAAGCTAAATATTCTCATCCTTACTGAGTGAAGAGAGTCAACTACCTGCATTGAAAGAATTCATTGAGCCCTTTGGCCAAAACCTGCTATGTACCCTACTATAAAAACCCTACTATAACACAATAGGGGAAAAGGTAGCCCACATATACTGAATGGAGAAATTGGCAAGCTGTCATAACATGTTAAGTTTCTAAAGGTTTAGGCCTCATGGATGGAGTGCAGAGCTAAATGGCACCACACTTAGATCATTCACTGGAGCTTCATTCATGGCTTTGGGTCTTACACTGGGTACGGTTTCACAGGAGACCAGTGCAAGGCTGCAATGGAGATTGTGGAGGGTCCTAGCAGTCAGAGTCCCCAATCATCAGACACTTATCCCCTTTCCTTAGGATATGGGATACATTTAAGTCTCTGGATAACCCGTTTAACTGATTCTCTGATGATAACTTGAGGTTGACGTGTTACACCTAATCCTGCAATAGCTGTATTTGTTCTACAGTACTTCTAGCCCCTATATATTTTGCCCATCATTTGGGCTTATGAAGGAGGAGATTACCTCTCTTTCATTCTTTGATAATCCAGAAAACAGTATACAAGTAAATGTTATAGACATCTAATTCAATTTCATTTACAATGTCATGGTAAAGCAAGAGTCACTGGATCATACTCAAAACTTTGTCTCACCCTTTTTGCAATAAGTGTATAGTTGATTGAAAGCTTCACGAAATTGACGGTTTGACTTTAGCACTTCAAAAATAGTAACATTTGAACAATATACATGATTCAGATTTGTTTAAATGCTCTAGCTCTATCTTATAGTAAGATTCTCTTTGTTGCCCATAGCAACCAGAGTTCAGCTTTAATTTTACCAGTGGAATATGAGAATGAAACCTGATTGATTGCAATGGACAACAAGGAAAATGTTACTATAAGACAGCTTGATAAATTTTCTCCAAAGTGTTATTTATACTACACAATTAATGGTATTAAATATAAAAATAAAAACATAGACGGGATTGCTATTTTTTTTGTCTCACTTACCACAGAAGGGATTAAAATTAATTAATGAGTAATAGGTACCCCCCCCCCCACAATTTTTTTTTTAAATTAGCCTCAGCTCTTGGGAAGCAACAATAGAAATGAAATGAAAATGAACCCCCACCCCCTCACCCCCCCCCCACCCCCCCCCAAAAAAAAAAAAAAACTGTGTTGTTTCAAAGGACTGTTTAAGAAACAAGAAAAAAAGATATAGCTCTGTAAAAAGGTGCAGTATTGGGGGGCAACACATGATGATTTTTTTATTATACTTTCATGTTGCTTCAGTGGCATTGTTCAATAAACATGAAGTATTGCAAAATTGATTATATTATTTTTTATTTAAAATTCCTGGTGAATACAAATGACAAGCAGATGGGGTACCTTTACTTCCTATAATGGGTAAGCCCCTTAAAGTAAAACTGTCAGCTTGCTGCCCCCGCACTAACCAGCAGTGATGGCAGATAGTGCGGGCGACACTGATCAGTTTGATGCTTACTGTGCCCGGATCCGCCTGGCCGTTCTGCCGATATCTTCATTTTTCCCTTTATGCTAATGAAGTGCTAACTAGCACACTCGGCGTTAACTGGCACTCTGATTTCACCGCCGCCAGCCGCCAGCCGCAGCCTCGCCCCGCCCAGCTCATCAATATTCCTCCCCTCCCTTCACCTCTCCCTCTTTTCCCCTGTAATGAATAATGAAGAGGGAGAGGCGGAGGGAGGGGAGGAATATTGAAGAGCTGGGCGGCGCTGCGGCCGGTGGCGGTGACATCAGAGTGCCAGTTACCCCCGCCTGTGCCAGTTAGCACTTCATTAGTACATAGGGAAAAACGAATATAAAGGCAGTAGATCCAGGCACAGTAAGCATCAAACTGATCAGCGTCCCCCGCACTATCAGCCAGTACTGCTGGTTAGTGCGGGGGGAGCAAGCTGACAGTTTTCCTTTAAGACAATGCCAGGATGAACCTACTTTTGTTTTCCTTCACATGTTTTAACACATTCTGACATGTCGTAAAAGTGATACAGTACATGGTTTAATAAACATGGCATTACGGCTTGAATGACATAGTTTGTAAATACATCAATATAATACTCCCAAATATTTTCACAATAGGACATGGGTTTTTAAAAACAATGTCGGCCTTGTACAATACATTTCTTGGAGTGAAACCCCTGTATGATAAAAGAAAAGAGACAATTTAATTTTATTTTCAAACTCTTCATCTAATCTTCTTTTTCTCTATATTTTTATATATTTTGTGTAATTTGTAATTTACATAAACATATATAAACATATATATATATATATATTTTTATTTTTTTTTCATTTTTTGTAATAATGTCCATAGAGGAAACATGTGAGTTACAGTCCAATCATGTTGTCCTAAAATTGGATTACGTTCAATGGCTGCATCCAGCATTTGCTCCCTTTGTATTCCTTCAATTATGAATCATCCCTGTGTTTTCCTCTCATTTATATTCTTGCTAATTATAATTCTAATCACTATGACAGCCAGAGGAAGAAAGACTCACTCGCCCATGCTCTAGAAGGTAATTTCAAGGTGTTTAGCTGCAAAGAAACAAATGGGAATTAAACAAAGATGCTCCAGTACTAGTCATTGGAGGACAGATCTGTTTCCATTTAGGCTATAATATTTTGAATAAGATCTTTTTGGTTTATATTATTCTGCATACAGTCAGGGGCAAGTCTGACAAGGAAAGTCATTTCCTTTTTGATGTTTAATTGTAGAGAAGGGGAATGTATGTTAATATATTACACATTTCTGAGTTAGTGTATTACTGGCTTTAAAACAAACAATTGAGTGGTTTTGTTTACATAAATGTTTTCTTTTTATAATCCTTTCTTATGTATTATACATATATATGGAGATACATTGTAATAATAATGGATACCTCTTTTTCTGCAGTGTTTTGCAATCCTTTTCCTAAAATGTAAAACCTAAAATCCCAAGCAATAAAAGACGCACAGACTCAATAAACAAATTATCTTCATTGGCATCTTTAACCTTTAACCCCTTAAGGATTTTTCTGTTTTTGCACTTTAGTTTTTTCCTCATCACATTCTAAAAATCATAACACTTTCAATTTTGCACATACAGACCCATATGAGGACTTTTTTTTTTTGCACCACCAATTTTACTTTGTAATGACATCAATCTTTTCTCCACAAAAAACAGGGAAAAAAGACAGAAAGAAAATATTTGTGGGGCAAAATTGGAGAAAAAAAACCCCACCATTTTGTAACTTGGGGGCTTCCGATTCTATGCAGTGCACTCTCTGGTAAAAATGACACCATATCTTTATTCTGTAGGTCAATACGGTTACAAAGATACCTAATTTATATAGGTTTTATTTGATTTTACTACTTTAAAAAAATTACAACTACATGCACCAAAATTAGTATGTGTAAAAGTGTCATCTTTTGACTCCTATAACTTTTTTTTTTCCATATACAGGGCGGTATGAGAGCTAATTTTTTGCACCGTGATCTGAAGTTTTTAACAGTATCATTTTTGTTTTAATGGGACTTTTTGATAGCTTTTTATACATTTGTTTAGGGTATACAAAGGGACCAAAAATATGCAATTATGGACTTTTTTTTATGTGTACACCATTGACCGTGTGGTTTAATTAACATTATATTTTTATAGGTCAGACATTTACGCACGCAGCGATACCACATGTTTATTTTTATTGTGTTTACATATTTTTTTATATGGAATGTGGGAAAAAGGGGGGTGATTCAAACTTTTTATATGGAAGGGGTTAATGTGTGTTTTTTTTAAACTTTTTATTTAACTTTTTAATTTTTTTACACTTTTAGTCTCCTTAGGGGAATCAGTAGATTCCTCATATAGATCAATGTGATTCCATAGAACCACATTGGCCTGTGTGCTCTGCGCTTGATTGATGAAGCCTGGTTCAGCTAGGTTCTATCAATTACAGAGCTGGAACAGCCACAGCAGGAGAGGTGAGCCTTCTGGCTACTTCCACAGTGGATCGATCACCCCCCCTCTGCATGATCGCGCTGAAGAGGGGCGATCCACCTCACTAGACCACCAGGGATGGTTTAAACATTTAAACCATCCCTTGGTGGTCCAACTTTGACAGCTTTAAAATATTCAGTGCAGTAAATTAGAGGTTAAAATTGATCTTCAGACATCTATAACATAAAGATTGCTCACATTCCCCTAGGATTGCTGGTGGACGGGACTGGGGTCTGAGGGAGGTCATTTACTTTTGTCTCCCAAGCTAAAGTATTATGACTGCAACTGTCAGACATAATAAACCAGTGCACTCTAATATTCTCCGGTTGTAGCCCTATGGATCCACTGTCACTTACTACAGCTTACAGACTTATGGCACAATTATCAGTGTAAAACTTCAGGCCTGTGATCATGCAGGTCAAAAATATCACTTAGGCACCATGTGTAATCTCAAGACATACACTTTACATAGTGTCTCCGAAGTAGACATGCTTTCTAACCTCCCCTGAGATGAAAGCCTCTATAACCAAACTATCAAAGTTTATAAATTTGCCTTACACACTCCAGCCTGCAGTTCTCTTGGTTGATGTACCCCTGGCTATAATCTTCCATCTCATCAGGTGCATCTCACCTGGACATCTTTACCACTTAAATCTATATAAAGCTACTCTGAGTCTTTCCTTTTTTCAGACTGTTTTTGGGAACTACTTTATCCCTCTTGTTAGGATTCGGCAGGCTGGAGGTGGATCCTCTGTGTCAGAGAGGGATTGGCGTGGACCGTACCGGTGGACCGGTTCTAAGTTGCTACTGGTATTCACTAGAGCCCGCCGCAAAGCGGGATGGTCTTGCTGCGGCGGTAGCAACCAGGTCGTGTCCACCGGTAATGGCTCAACCTCACTGACTGCTGAGAGTGGCGTGGGACAGGAGGACTAGACAGAGGTGAGGTCAGACGTAGCAGAAGGTCAGGGCTGGCGGCAAGGTTCGTAGTCAAGGGCAACGGCAGAAGGTCTGGTAACACTGGTAAGGCAAACACAGAAACGCTTTCACAAGGCACTGAGGCAATAAGATCCGGCAATGCTGGGATAGGGGAAGTGAGGTAATATAGGCAAGGAGCAGATGGGAGCAATTACACTGATTGGGCCAGGCACCAATTAGTGGTGCACTGGCCCTTTAAATCTTAGAGAGCTGGCGCGTACGCCCTAGAGAGCGGAGTCACGTGCTCCAGGACGTGACAGCCGGGGAACGGGACAGGTAAGTGGATTGGGATGCGACCCACGAGCGGGCGCATCCCGCTATGTGGATCGCATCCCCACCGGCAGTGTCAGTGCAGCGCTCCCGTTCAGTGGGTCTGACCGGGGCGCTGCAGAGAGGAGAACGCCGCGAGCGCTCTGGGGAGGAGCAGGGACCCGGAGCGCTCGGCGTAACACCTCTGGCCTAGATTTCCTCTATGTACAGTGACAGCCACACACTTACTTACTTCTATCGAGCAGCTCCCTTATATAAGCTTCTCTAATATCCCAGTATAAGATCTCATACATAAAATGACATGCCAACAACATGAAGGGATTAATCAGCAAACATACACAAATGCTATTAAATATAGTTAAATATTTTTTTTACAAAAATGTATTGACTGACAAGAAATGTATCCAAAGGCATAATATGAAGATATTTAGCACACATGTAAATTTTCTACCAGCCTCCAAAGCATCATATGGTATGCAATTTATACCGCTACTATTATTGTTATACAACTACCACATCTATGATGTCTACTTCCAGTATTGATTTTCAAATGTAGCAAATGTTCTTTAAAAACCCTCAGGCATCAAGGTCCATGTGTGCCGACAACTTCAATGAATCTGTGAGAAAAAAGAAGAGGTGAGTAAACAAATTCAAAATAATGCATAGGATAGGTTATTAAATATTGACATGATAACTAAAGAATTCTTTAACAGCTTACGGCAAAAGTATATAATGCAATGCAAAACATTATATTCCTAAACATTAATTGTCATTAATTTGCAGCAGATTCAGCAATACATTTATTGTGTGATTTGGATTTGGCTAAATTTGCAGTCAGGATAATTTTAGGTTCACATGGAAATTTCCTAAGCCTGTAAATCATTTTTGAAAAATAAAAAGGATTAGATTAGAAAAAAGAAATTGTGTTTATTTTTTTTCCCTCTTCTGATGTGGAATAAATGGAATTTTATGAGGCGTAATTGAAGAAAATTCTGAAAGAAGTTGTGTACAGATTACTGAACTATTAAATCAAATCCTTTGTGTTTAGAAAACTTAGAAATGCTTCCTAGCTGAAATAATTTGCAGAAGAGTGCCATCAACTCATAAATTTTAATAATTTTATAAACATTCTGCTAAGTTGGGCAAGCAGCCAGAGCCTAAGGCTGTGGGAATATAGTGTGTCATAATATAAATATATGGGATTTAGTTTACCTGGCATGGATCAGCTGTACTCAAAGATAACTTGTGTTGATTGGTCATTAATTTTAACGAAATGATAATGGGAATTCATTTCTCATGTCAAAAGATTATTTTCAATCTACATCCTACTCCTTCCCATCTGTTCAAAAGAAATATTTTATACTTGTAAATCCTCATTGTCTGCATGTTTCGACATCTCAGATTTTTTTCCCCTACAGCTAGAATTAGCATAATTGATGCTTAAAGGGAAAGCAACCAATTGCATTATTCTCACATTGAAAATTTTATTGCATTAAACAAGAGTGAAAAGAACAAAGAAATAGTCTAAGCATTACAAAATACCTAAAAAGACCAGGACTGTGATTGTATTATTTTAAGACATAATTTAAGACATATCTTAAATGAGATATAGCGCTTAGACTCAATATACGCTTGTGATATTTTCCATATTTTAATTTCAACAATAATATAGTCAGCCGTGTTATTCTTGCCGTGTAAAACACCTAAATCCCAAAGTAAACTTGTTGACACCAATGTAGTCAATGGGATCTGTCAAGATTTCCTTGCATTTGTTTAATGACAATTTGCTTATACCTTTTCCGAAACTAGAGTTTAATATACAGGGTGGGCCATGTATATGGATACACCTTAATATAATGGGAATGGTTGGTGATATTAACTTCCTGTTTGTGGAACATTAGTATTTGTGGGGGGGAAACTTTTCAAGATGGGTGGTGACCATGGCGCTCATTTTGAAGTCGGCCATTTTGAATCCAACTTTTATTTTTTCAATAGGAAGAGGGTCATGTGACACATCAAACTTATTGGGACTTTCACAAGAAAAACAATGATGTGCTTGGTTTTAACGTAACTTTATTCTTTCATGAGTTATTTACAAGTTTTTGACCACTTATAAAATGTGTTCAATGTGCTGCCTATTGTGTTGGATTGTCAACCCTCTTCTCCCACTCTTCACACACTGATAGCAACACCGCAGGAGAAATGCTAGCACAGGCTGAGCATGCAACATACCCGGTGGGTCCCGGTTGCTATAAGTAACCAGGACCCAAGGCTAATGCCGGACATCGCCAATGGGGCTGATGTCCGGCATTAACCCTTGTTACACCGAGCGCTCCGGGTCCCCGCTCCTCCCCGGAGCGCTCGCTTCACTCCCTCCGCTGCAGCGCTCCGGTCACGTCCTCTGACCCGGGGCGCTGCGATCCTTGCTGCCTGCCCCGACCTTCTGCTACGTCCGACCTTGCTTCTGCCTACTCCCTTGTACCGCGCCTATCTTCAGCAGCCAGAGAGGTGAGCCGTTGCTAGTGGATACGACCTGGTCACTACCGCCGCAGCAAGACCATCCCGCTTTGCGGCGGGCTCTGGTGAAAACCAGTAGTGGCTTAGAACCGGTCCACTAGCACGGTCCACGCCAATCCCTCTCTGGCACAGAGGGTCCACTACCTGCCAGCCGGCATCGTGACAGTAGATCCGGCCATGGATCCCGCTGAAGTTCCTCTGCCAGTTGTCGCTGACCTCACCACGGTGGTCGCCCAGCAGTCACAACAGATAGCGCAACAAGGCCAACAGCTGTCTCAACTGACCGTTATGCTACAACAGTTGCTACCACAGCTTCAGCAGTCATCTCCTCCGCCAGCTCCTGCACCTCCTCCGCAGCGAGTGGCCGCTCCTGGGATACGCTTATCCTTGCCGGATAAATTTGATGGGGACTCTAAGTTTTGCCGTGGCTTTCTTTCCCAATGTTCCCTGCATCTGGAGATGATGTCGGACCTGTTTCCCACTGAAAGGTCTAAGGTGGCTTTCGTAGTCAGTCTTCTGTCCGGAAAAGCCCTGTCATGGGCCACACCGCTCTGGGACCGCAATGACCCCGTCACTGCCTCTGTACACTCCTTCTTCTCGGAAATCCGAAGTGTCTTTGAGGAACCTGCCCGAGCCTCTTCTGCTGAGACTGCCCTGTTGAACCTGGTCCAGGGTAATTCTTCCGTTGGCGAGTATGCCGTACAATTCCGTACACTTGCTTCAGAATTGTCCTGGAATAATGAGGCCCTCTGCGCGACCTTCAAAAAAGGCCTATCCAGCAACATTAAAGATGTTCTGGCCGCACGAGAAATTCCTGCTAATCTACATGAACTTATTCACCTAGCCACTCGCATTGACATGCGTTTTTCTGAAAGGCGTCAGGAACTCCGCCAGGATATGGACTCTGTTCGCACGAGGCGTTTCGTCTCCTCGGCTCCTCTCTCCTCTGGTCCCCTGCAATCTGTTCCTGTGCCTCCCGCCGTGGAGGCTATGCAGGTCGACCGGTCTCGCCTGACACCTCAAGAGAGGACACGACGCCGTATGGAGAACCTCTGCCTGTACTGTGCTAGTACCGAACACTTCCTGAGGGATTGTCCTATCCGTCCTCCCCGCCTGGAAAGACGTACGCTGACTCCGCACAAAGGTGAGACAGTCCTTGATGTCTACTCTGCTTCTCCACGTCTTACTGTGCCTGTGCGGATGTCTGCCTCTGCCTTCTCCTTCTCTACAGTGGCCTTCTTGGACTCTGGATCTGCAGGAAATTTTATTTTGGCCTCTCTCGTCAACAGGTTCAACATCCCGGTGACCAGTCTCGCCAGACCCCTCTACATCAATTGTGTAAATAATGAAAGATTGGACTGTACCATACGTTTCCGCACGGAGCCCCTTCTTATGAGCATCGGATCTCATCATGAGAGGATTGAACTTTTGGTCCTCCCTAATTGCACCTCGGAGATTCTCCTTGGACTTCCCTGGCTTCAACTTCATTCCCCAACCCTGGATTGGTCCACTGGGGAGATCAAGAGTTGGGGGTCCTCTTGTTCCAAGAACTGTCTAAAACCGGTTCCCAGTAACCCTTGCCGTAACTCTGTGGTTCCTCCAGTAACCGGTCTCCCTAAGGCCTATATGTACTTCGCGGATGTTTTCTGCAAAAAACAAGCTGAGACTCTACCTCCTCACAGGCCTTATGATTGCCCTATCGACCTCCTCCCGGGTACTACTCCACCCCGGGGCAGAATTTATCCTCTCTCTGCCCCAGAGACTCTTGCCATGTCCGAATACGTCCAGGAGAATCTAAAAAAGGGCTTTATCCGTAAATCCTCCTCTCCTGCCGGAGCCGGATTTTTCTTTGTGTCCAAAAAAGATGGCTCCCTACGTCCTTGCATTGACTACCGCGGTCTTAATAAAATCACGGTTAAGAACCGCTACCCCTTACCCCTCATCTCTGAACTCTTTGATCGCCTCCAAGGTGCCCACATCTTCACTAAATTGGACTTAAGAGGCGCCTATAACCTCATCCGCATCAGAGAGGGGGACGAGTGGAAAACGGCATTTAACACCAGAGATGGACACTTTGAGTATCTGGTCATGCCCTTTGGACTGTGCAATGCCCCTGCCGTCTTCCAAGACTTTGTCAATGAAATTTTTCGTGATCTGTTATACTCCTGTGTTGTTGTATATCTGGACGATATCCTAATTTTTTCTGCCAATCTAGAAGAACACCGCCAGCATGTCCGTATGGTTCTTCAGAGACTTCGTGACAACCAACTCTATGCCAAAATTGAGAAATGTCTGTTTGAATGCCAATCTCTTCCTTTTCTAGGATATTTGGTCTCTGGCCAGGGACTACAGATGGATCCAGACAAACTCTCTGCCGTCTTAGATTGGCCACGCCCCTCCGGACTCCGTGCTATCCAACGCTTTTTGGGGTTCGCCAATTATTACAGGCAATTTATTCCACATTTTTCTACCATTGTGGCTCCTATCGTGGCTTTAACCAAAAAAAATGCTGATCCCAAGTCCTGGCCTCCTCAAGCAGAAGACTCCTTTAAACGACTCAAGTCTGCCTTTTCTTCGGCTCCCGTGCTCTCCAGACCTGACCCTTCCAAACCCTTCCTATTGGAGGTTGATGCCTCCTCAGTGGGAGCTGGAGCTGTTCTTCTACAAAAAAATTCTTCCGGGCATGCTGTCACTTGTGGTTTTTTCTCTAGGACCTTCTCTCCAGCGGAGAGGAACTACTCCATCGGGGATCGAGAGCTTCTAGCCATTAAATTAGCACTTGAGGAATGGAGGCATCTGCTGGAGGGATCAAGATTTCCTGTTATTATCTACACCGACCACAAGAACCTCTCCTACCTCCAGTCTGCCCAACGGCTGAATCCTCGCCAGGCCCGGTGGTCTCTGTTCTTTGCCCGATTTAATTTTGAGATTCACTTTCGTCTTGCCGATAAGAACATTAGGGCCGATGCTCTCTCTCGTTCCTCGGATGCCTCAGAAGTTGATCTCCCTCCGCAACACATCATTCCACCTGACTGCCTGATCTCCACTTCTCCTGCCTCCATCAGGCAGACTCCTCCAGGAAAGACCTTTGTTTCTCCACGCCAACGCCTCGGAATCCTCAAATGGGGTCACTCCTCCCATCTTGCAGGTCATGCGGGCATCAAGAAATCTGTGCAACTCATCTCCCGCTTCTATTGGTGGCCGACTCTGGAGACGGATGTTGGGGACTTTGTGCGAGCCTGCACTATCTGTGCCCGGGATAAGACTCCTCGCCAGAAGCCCGCTGGTTTTCTTCATCCTCTGCCTGTCCCCGAACAGCCTTGGTCTCTGATTGGTATGGATTTTATTACTGATTTACCCCCTTCCCGTGGCAACACCGTTATTTGGGTGGTCGTTGATCGATTCTCCAAAATGGCACATTTCATCCCTCTTCCTGGTCTTCCTTCTGCGCCTCAGTTGGCTAAACAATTTTTTGTACACATTTTTCGTCTTCACGGGTTGCCTACGCAGATTGTCTCGGATAGAGGGGTCCAATTCGTGTCTAAATTCTGGAGGGCTCTCTGTAAACAACTCAAGATTAAATTAAATTTTTCCTCTGCATATCATCCCCAGTCCAATGGACAAGTAGAAAGAATTAACCAGATCCTGGGTGATTATTTGCGACATTTTGTTTCCTCCCGCCAAGATGACTGGGCAGATCTCCTTCCATGGGCCGAATTCTCGTATAACTTCAGGGTCTCTGAATCTTCCTCCAAATCCCCATTTTTCGTGGTGTACGGCCGTCACCCTCTTCCCCCCCTCCCTACCCCCTTGCCCTCTGGTCTGCCCGCTGTGGATGAAATTTCTCGTGACCTTTCCATTATATGGAGAGAGACCCAAAATTCTCTCTTACAGGCTTCTTCACGCATGAAGAGGTTCGCGGATAAGAAAAGAAGAGCTCCCCCCGTTTTTTCCCCTGGAGACAAGGTATGGCTCTCCGCTAAATATGTCCGCTTCCGTGTCCCTAGCTACAAGTTGGGACCACGCTATCTTGGTCCTTTCAAAATTTTGTGTCAAATTAATCCTGTCTCTTATAAACTTCTTCTTCCTCCTTCTCTTCGTATCCCTAATGCCTTTCACGTCTCTCTTCTCAAACCACTCATCCTCAACCGTTTTTCTCCCAAATCTGTTCCTCCCACTCCTGTTTCCGGCTCCTCGGACGTCTTCTCGGTCAAGGAAATTTTGGCTGCCAAAAAGGTCAGAGGGAAAAATTTTTTTTTTAGTAGACTGGGAGGGTTGTGGTCCTGAAGAGAGATCCTGGGAACCTGAGGACAACATCCTTGACAAAAGTCTGCTCCTCAGGTTCTCAGGCTCCAAGAAGAGGGGGAGACCCAAGGGGGGGGGTACTGTTACGCCGAGCGCTCCGGGTCCCCGCTCCTCCCCGGAGCGCTCGCTTCACTCCCTCCGCTGCAGCGCTCCGGTCACGTCCTCTGACCCGGGGCGCTGCGATCCTTGCTGCCTGCCCCGACCTTCTGCTACGTCCGACCTTGCTTCTGCCTACTCCCTTGTACCGCGCCTATCTTCAGCAGCCAGAGAGGTGAGCCGTTGCTAGTGGATACGACCTGGTCACTACCGCCGCAGCAAGACCATCCCGCTTTGCGGCGGGCTCTGGTGAAAACCAGTAGTGGCTTAGAACCGGTCCACTAGCACGGTCCACGCCAATCCCTCTCTGGCACAGAGGGTCCACTACCTGCCAGCCGGCATCGTGACAACCCTTTAGACTCAGCGATCAAACTTGATCTCCGCGTCTAAAATAAAAGTAAAAATTGCCGGTTAGCTCAGTGGTGCTGTTTGCGGTGAAATTGCGGCATCCTGTACAGCTTGAAAGATGCAAGGAGGAATGTCCGAACTTTAAAAATATATCATTAATTAAACCGCATGGTCAATGGCGTACACATAAAAAAAATCCAAAGTCAAAATTAGCGAATTTTTGGTCACTTTTCATGCCATAAAAAAATTTATAAAAAGTGATCAAAACAAAAATGGTACTAATAAAAACTTCAGATCACGTCGCAAAAAATGAGCCCTCATATCGCCCCTTATACTGAAAAATAAAAAAGTTAGTAGTAAAATAAAATCAAACCTATATCAACTGGGCATCCTTGCGACCGTATGGACCTACAGAATAAACATAAGGTGCACCGAAAGCTGCACTGTGTAGAAACGGAAGCCGCAAAAAATTACAAAATGACTTTTTTTTTCAATTTTGCCCCACAAATAATTTTTTTCTGGTTTCGCCGTAGATTTTGTGGAGAAATCATTAATAGTATTACAAAATAAAATTGTTTGCTCAAAGAACAAGCCCTCATATGGATTTTTAGGTGGCAAATTGAAAGTGTTATGATTTTTAGGAGGTGAGGAGGAAAAAACTAAATTGCAAAAATGAAAAATCGCCAAAGAGGGAAGGGGTTAAACTAATATAATAAAGAGCTAATTTTTCTATCTGGGAAATAGTGTCCATTATGAACGTTGATACAAATCTACTGTCCTTCAGACAGGATGAGAATTAATGAGTGAAATCCAGGAGCAAAGAAGAATAATGCAATACTAGACAACTTCAACTACAATTATATGTCAGAGATACTAAATTAACTCCTTAGGCAAATTTCACCTTTTATAGGTTTTGGTCTGTATTTTGCATCACCATTTGTAAGACAAAACTAGGAGTGATACATGATAAATGAATGCGCACAAGGTCCTGGGCATGTGATTGATTCTTCCAAATTAAAAATATCTTGTGTATTTGCATCACATGGATTTGCAGAACTGTAGGTTGTGGAGTTTGCTACAGATTTGGATGTGGATTAGCCTCACAAAAATAGAGATAATCTCCAGTTTCCCCATAGAAACGTATTAATAAGTGGCATGACCATTATCTTTTCTTCTTAAATCTAATTCATATATTTATAAGGTGGATTTCGATAAAAAATCATAGAATGTAGTGTGGGAGTCGATTTCACAAGTATTTTGTCGTAGACTATGCATGGATTACATACTAAAATAAAATTCTGTGAATGTATGTATAACCTCATGAAACGAGTTGTACCACTTCTGTGATTTGTCTTCTACGCCTCGTCCTGTGCACATTGATACAAAAAAACAATCTCCCATGGAAAACGGGTTTTCTCTGTTTAAAGGGCATCTGATCTCTTGTTCACCTGATCTAAACCCAATAAACAGGGTTATATTGTGGGTGAACCTGATTAAAAAGTGGTATAACTCACCTGGATCCAGGTTGTATACCGGCACCATTACTAATATCCCCTGCTCAATGGAGACAGGAGCCTCTGTCCTCTCTGCTCTTATATGCCTGCCCAACTCATAAATATTCACAGACCCTTCACTCATGTGCATATTGGAGCATAGAGAACAGAGGAACGGAAACTCTGTATACTGGCTCCCAGGGATGTGCACACATAGACTGGAAGCGGGGCTTTCTTGCCCTTTTGAAGCCTCCCCCTTAGGTGCCCTTTCGCCCTTTTTCCTGGACAGTCTGCTGCTGATAGCAGTAATATCTAGGTAAATGAACTGCCCGTATTTTCACTTGGGCCCCTGCCTCCCAAAATGACTATGCACGTTCCTGCTGGCTCCTAGATCTATTACATAAATTTTTGGACAAATTGAGGAAAGAGCATTGCCAGTGGTTTTCTTTTATGTACAGTGCTGAGTGTTGGGTATGTAGCAATGGACAGGAATTAAGTTGTAAAAAAAAACTCTCCAGGGACCTCTCCTGCCTCAGTTGCAGCAGCAGATACTTTAAACCTTCCCTGTGCATCTACAATAATGGATTTTGTGCATCTACAATGATGTCTGTATTTTTTAAGCACAGACACATAGCGCATGGTTTATAATGGGTTAATAGAAGTTTAAAATAAAATATACTTCTGCTGAAACTTTAGTTAATGCAAATAAACATATATTCTTCTGAAAAATTATGACTCTTATTTTTATTTCGTTCTTAAGTGTATTCCCTTATCAATGGTGAAATGTTGTTTTATGGAAAGAACATAGGTAAGAAAATCCTCTGGAGCATTAGTTCCATTGTAAACAAATATAAGTGCTCTCTATGCTCTCACTATTTTCAAAATAATTAAAAAGGATTATTTCTTGCAAGTGCTCAGGGCTCTTTTCTTTTATCTTCATTTACCAGTGAGTTCATGCATTACTTATAATAATTGTAAGTCATACTTGTATTTATTTAGTGTAATTCATTAATGTCCAGTTTAGGCGGCATGTTCATTATTTTTACAGCTCATATGCTCTGCTATTTTTCTATGAATAAAATCTAAGACAAAAAAATATCTTGCATTTTTAAGGAAGAATGTAGGCATAACGTTTTTTTGTACAAATAAAATTATTATAATTTTTTTACAGGAAGCTTTTTAACCCCTTAAGGACCGGGTTTTTTTTCCGTTTTTTGCATTTTCGTTTTTTGCTCCTTGCCTTTAAAAAATCACAACTCTTTCAATTTTGCACCTAAAAATCCATACGATTGCTTATTTTTTGCGCTGCCAATTCTACTTTGTAATGACGTCAGTCATTTTGCCCAAAAATCTACGGTGAAACAGATAAAAAAAATCATTGTGCGTCAAAATTAAAAAAAAAAAACGCCATTTTGTAACTTTTGGGGGCTTCCGTTTCTACGTAGTACATTTTTCGGTAAAAATGACACCTTATCTTTATTCTGTAGATCCATACAATTAAAATGATACCCTACTTATATAGGTTTGATTTTGTCGTACTTCTGGAAAAAAATCATAACTACATGCGGGAAAATTTATATGTTTAAAATTGTCATCATCTGACCACTATAACTTTTTTATTTTTCCGTGTATGGGGCGGTATGAAGGCTCATTTTTTTGCGCCGTGATCTGAAGTTTTTAACGGTAGAATTTTTTCATTGATAGGACTTATTGATCATTTTTAAATTATATAAAAATGACCAAAAATGCACTATTTTGGACTTTGGAATTTTTTTGCGCGCACGCCATTGACCGAGCGGTTTAATTAACGATATATTTTTATAAATCGGACGCGGTGATACCATATATGTTTATTTTTATTTTTATTTACACTGTGTTTTTTTTTTTATGGGAAAAGGGGGGTGATTCAAACTTTTAATAGGGGAGGGGTTAAATGATATTCATTCACTTTTTTTCCCACTTTTTTTTTGCAGTGTTATAGCTCCCATAGGGACCTATAACACTGCACACACTTTATTATTGATCACTGGTTTCTCATAAGAAACCAGTGATCGATGATTCTGCCGCTTGACTGCTCATGTCTGGATCTCAGGTGCTGAGCAGTCATTCGGCGATCGGACAGCGAGGAGGCAGGTCCTGTAAGCTGTTCGGGATGCCGCGATTTCGCCGCGGCTATACCGAACAGCCCACTGAGTTAACCGTCATGATATTACTTTTAAACCTTTGCCCCTCTAATTTAAAACTATGTCCTCTTGTCTAGTTTTTCTTCTTTTAAATATGTTCTCCTCCTTTACCATGTTGATTTCCTTTATGTATTTAAAAGTCTCTATCATATCCCCTCTGTCTCTTCTTTCTTCCAATCTATACATGTTAAGGTCCTTTAACCTTAAATTTAATGGAACTGAGTTGAAAAATCCACACCAAAGCTGTACATTAAGCTGTACAATTAAGATCAACTGTCCACTTGTATCAATTTGTATTTATTTTTAAGGAGTTATCCAGCATTAGATAAACAGAGCTGATTTCTTTAAAAAAAACTGCATCACATTTTCTGCAGCTTTGGCGTGGATTTTTCAACTCAGTTCCATTAAATTTAAGGTGGACAAGTTGTAATACCACACTCAACCTGGGGACAGGTGTGGTGCTGTTTTTGGAAGATATTAGCTCTGTTTTACTCTTACCGTATAATCACTTGAAAAATAAAATGTGATACTGCGCCACTTGTGATATGTCGCTTGTAACAGGGTAAAAATGAGGATAGCTAAGTGCTGGGTGGTGGCTACTTGGCTGGCTATTAGAAGGTCAGTGACACTAGGAGTGTGGTGTGAATTGATGTGTGAAGATGGTGGAGGCAATGGTCCTGCTAATTTAGTTTACTTTCTCCAAAATTCCAAAAGAAGAATTCATCGGTATCCATGCACCGAGAAATAATCCCTAACAGTCAATAGTCAATAGGATTTTTCTAATAGCCGTTTTAACCTGTTATCGCCCGTTATTAATAACGTGCATGCATGTATTATTCCTCCCGTTAGTATCGCCCATCACAAAATAACGGCCGTTGTTAATAATGGGCGATAACAGGTTAAAACGGCTATTAGAAAGATCCCCTAGACTATAATGGGATTTTCTAACGGCCGTTAGGGATTTTCTAACGGCCGTTTTTATGATGGACTTTCATTACGAATAAATTTTTATAGTGTGAAAGGCCAACCAAAAGAACACACCTGCTGCTGTTCTAGATAAATACTGTTTAAGCATGGTGGAGCATATTGTACTCCCCTCATAAGTGCATACCACGTATGTACATCTACGTGGTGTACCATTTTTTTCCTGTTATAGTCCTAAGGGCCTAGTTACTGTGAAAGGCCAGCCAAAAGTACCTGCTGCTGTTCTAGACAAAAACTGTTTTAAGCTTAGTGGAGCGTATTGTCCTCCCCTCATATACGCACTATGTATGTCAGGCAGAGAAGTGCCAGGACGTGCACAGGGGAGTGGCATATGCCTAAATTCATCAGGCGCAGGCAGAGGTCACAGCAGACTAGGGGCGAGTGGCAGCAGGAGTCGCAGCGAGAGGCCTGAGCTCCTGGTATCCGCTAGCGGTCGTGTCTCGACCAGCAACCCATCTGCTGTCATTGACTGGTTAACTGTGTCATCCACTTCATCACAAGTGACATCTGAAATCCCCAGTCAACAGTTGGTGGGTTCCTCAGGCACAACCATCAGTTGGCATGGCCCGGTAGCAGTCCCTGTCCTCCAATTGCCTCTGTCCTATGCTGTTCCCTCCCCCATAGAAGTATCCTATGCTGTAGGTTCAGCTCCACTTTTTAGTCAGGACGATCTACTAGAGGACAGTCAGCAGCTACTGCCCAGCCAATAAGTGAAGGAGACATCCCCTGCCTCCTTCACTAGGCGGTCAGGTAATGATGAGGAGAGTGGCGTGTTAGGTGGTGTTGGGAGCGTTCAGGCTCCTGAAGCACACACTGTGGAGGAACCTGAGGAGGACAACAGTGACGTGCAGACACAACTCGATGGTGATGAAGCCGATTGCACTTGGGATCCGGGTGCAGAAGGGGCTTCATCATCATCAGGAGAAGAGGGTGGCAGGTTGCCTATGAGGCAGCAGTTGAGCCAGCAAGGTGGTAGCATGGTTGGGAGTCAGCATGGTGGCAGCAGCGGGAAGTCTAGAGCCAAACGGGCCAGGGGTAGACCACCTGCTCAGTGGCAGCCTACCTGCCCGGGAGGTAGTGGAACAGGGGCCCCTGGAGCAGTCAGTCAGTGTGGACTGTTGGGCAGGAAATCAGCTACTCTCCAGTGTGGCAGTTTTTTCACCAAGTATCCGGAGGATGTTAACATGGCCACATGTAATTTAAAAAAAATATCTTTAATCTTTTAAATTGTAAGACCCTTTGGTCTGGTCAGGCTGCCACCACCTCCAGGCTGTGTCATTCTGTCACCATATGGTCTCTTCTTGCTGCTGCCACCTCCAGGCTTGGTCATTCTGCCACATTTTGGTCTCCTCATGCTGGTGCCACCTCCAGGCTGTGTCATTGTGCCACCTTGTGGTCTCCTCATGCTGCTTGCACATTACATAAATTTTTTTATATTAATCTATTTAACTCCTTAACGACGCAGGAGCCCGCGTCTTATCGGGTCGGTCCCAGTGGCCATCAATGTTCGGGACCTGCAGCTAATATCGGACATCACTGATAGCGGTGATGCCCAGTATTAACCCTTCAGATGCGGTGATCAAAGTTGACCGCCATCCGCCGTGTATGAAGTAAAACTGAAAGCATCCTGGCAGCTGTTCGGGACCGCTGCAGTGAAATCGCGTCATCCCGAACAACTTGCAGGACACCAGGAGGGTCCCTACCGGCCTTCTGTGTGTCCGATCGCTGAATCACTGCTCTGTGCCTGAGATCCAGGCAGGAGCAGTCAAGCTCTGAAAACACTGATCAATGCCATGCTATTGCATGGCAGTGAACAGTGTAAGAGATCAGTGTGTGCAATGTTATAGCCCCCATGGGGGCTATAACATTGCAAGAAAAAGGTGGGAAAAAAGTGCTAATGAATGTGATTTAACCCCTTCCCCAATAAAAGTCAGAATCACCCCCCTTTTCCCATAACAAAAACTATGTAAATAAAAATAAATATAAACATGTGTGGTATTGCCGCATGCATAAATGTCCAAACTATAAAAAATATATAATTAATTAAGCCGCATGGTCAATGGCATACACGTAAAAAAATTCCAAAGTCCAAAATAGCGTATTTCTGGTAACTTTTTATCCCATTAAAAAATGAATAAAAAGCTATCAAAAAGTCCAATCAAAACAAAAATGGTACTGATAAAAACTTCAGATCACGGCTCAAAACATAAGCATTCTTACATCCCCATATGCGAAAAAATAAAAAAAATTTAGGGGTCAGAAGAGGACATTTTTTTAAACATATAAATTTTCCTGCATGTAGTTATGATTTTTTTCCAGAAGTTCGACATAATCAAACCTATATAAGTAGGGCATCGTTTTAACCGTATGGACTTACAGAATAATGATAAGGTGTAATTTTTACCGAAAAATTCACTGCATAGAAACGGAATCCCCCAAAAGTTACAAAATTTAAAGGGTTATGATTTTTAAAAGGTAAGTAGGAAAAAAAAGAAAATGCAAAAACTGAAAAACCCTGAGTCCCTAAGGGGTTGAAATCTTCAATTTAAATTAAAAAATGTATCTTTAATCGTTTCAATTGTGAGGCCCTATGGTCTCCTCATGCTGCTGGCACATTACATAAAATGTTTTATGTTAATCTATTTAAAATCTTCAATTTCAATTTTAAAATATATCTTTAATATTTTCAATTTTGAGGTCCTATGGTCTCCACTTACTGCTGCCACCTCCAGCCTTGGTCATTCTGCCATTTTATGGTCTCCTCATGCTTCTGCCTCCTTCAGGCTGTGTCATTCATCAAGAAATTGAATCATGGCTTACTCCACGAAAACTGGAAATGGGAACCATGGTGACCGACAACAGGAAGAACATCTTGTCTGCGTTGCTTCAAGGCAGCCTGAGCGATGGGCCCTGTATGGCACACGTGTTCAATCTGGTTGTCAAGGGATTCCTGAAGTGTTACCCCCATCTGCAGGACATCCTAAAAATGGGAAGAAAACTTTCAGACACTCGTACACAGCAAAGCACCCCCCCCCCTTGAGCTTCATCGTCAGAACGGCATCCCCCAACATAGTCTGATTTGCGACGTTTCCACACATTGGAAATCCCCCCTCCATATCTACGAACAGAGAATAGCCATCACCAATTTCTTGATGATCCAAGCGGATAGCGGGACTCCCCTGTGTAATTTCAATGTCAACCAGTGGCAGCTCATATGTGACACCTGCCGTTTGCTCAGGCCCTTTGAGGAAGCCACATTATTAGTCAGTCACCAGGATTACGGGATGAACAACGTCATTCCACTGCTTCATATTCTACAACAAGTATTGGAAATGATGGCTGGTGAGGGCACTGGAGACGTGGCGCCTACATCTCGAGACCACATGAGCCCTCTGGGGGCTGAACTAGAGGAGTAGGTGGAGGGGGACAGTGGAGCACAGGCAAGGTTTTGCGAAATGGACGCTTTTAATCGTCATCTGACAGGAGAGGAGGAGCAGGAGCAGGCTGTGGAGCTACAGGGTGATGAGGAAGACGAGACAGAGAACGCAGACACACCGTGGCCATGTGGTCTCCTCATGCTGCTGGCACATTACATAAAATGTTTTATGTTAATTTATTTAAAATCTTCAATTTAAATTTTAAAATATATCTTTAATTTTTTCAATTGTGAGGCCCTATGGTCTCCTCTTGCTGCTGCCACCTCCAGCCTTGGTCATTCTGCCACTTTATGGTCTCCTCATGCTTCCGCCTCCTTCAGGCTGTGTCATTCATCGAGAAATCGAATAATGGCTTATTACACGAAAACTGGAAATGGGAACCATGGTGAGCGACAACGGGAAGAACGTCTTGTCTGTGCTGCTTCAAGGCAGCCTGAGCCATGGGCCCTGCATGGCACACGTGTTCAATCTGGCTGTCAAGCGATTCCTGAAGTGTTACCCCCATCTGCAAGACATCCTAACAACTGAAGAAAACTTTTCATGCACTTCAGCCACTCGTACACCGCAAAGCACGCCCCCTTGAGCTTCTGCATCAAAATGGCATCCCCCAACATAGTCTGATTTGCGATGAGACAGAGGACCCAGACACACCGTGGCCATGTGGTCTCCTCATGCTGCTGGCAAATTAAATGAAACTTAATCTTAATCTATTTTAAATCTTCAATTAAAATTTCCCAAAATATCTTTAATCTTTTCAATTGTGAGGCCCTATGGTTTCGTCAGGCTGTTGCCACCTCCAGGCTGGGTGATTCTGACACTATTTCTAGGCTGTGTCATTCTGCCACATTAATGTCTCCTCATGCTGCTGCCACCTCCAGGCTTTGTCAGTGTGCCAACCTATGGTCTCCTCATGCTGTTGGCACCTTAAATTAAACTTTTAAAATTTTAATCTATCTAAAATCTTCAATTTAAATTTTACAAAATATCTTTAATCTTTTCTACTGTGAGGCCCCATGGTCTCGTCGGGTGTCTTCCACCTCTAGGCTCTGTCATTGTGCCACTATGCGACTCCTTGTTATATTGGGTTTTGTGGTCATACAGTATTAGTAAATGCTTTGAGCACCCGGGACATTAAACTTGTAAATTGAATCAAAATCTTAAATTTAAATTTAAAAAAATCAATGTAATCTTTTCAAGACTGAGGCCTTATGATCGTCGTCATATAGTACCTGTGGAATTACCACAAGAATCCAATGAAACAGGTTGGAGCAATAACAATGAACCATAACTGATTAACGGAAACAATCACAGTTCCACACAAAGTAAGAAAGTCGGGGGGGGGGGGGGGGATGGGTTGGCAGAGGATGGAACAGGTGGCAGCTGCCAGCCTCTGCCGCCAGCTCAATGCTCATCAGAATGGGTCCTCAAAAAAGGATTTTCAAAAATGAAAATAAATTCAAATTAAATTAAGTACAAATTACGTAAAAATATCTCTTTAATCTCTTCCACTGTGAGGCCATATGGTCTCCTGACCCTTCTGCCACATCCAGATGCTCTGCCGCAGTGATTCTAATAGCGATGCCTGTAATCTGCATTACAGTCATACTGAATGACAGTATTATTTCACTCACACAGCACACTCCCTATGCGTTTTACGACAAGGCAAAGAGTTCTACAACCCTATTGAGGCTCTCTGTAGGCCAGAAATAGCCTTTTTTAATAGAGATTCGCTGCAAATCAATTCGGACCAAAACTATTTTTTGTGGGGGAAAATTTGGCCAAATAAAATATTCACTTATCTCTAATGATCACCCGTCTCCCCATTCATTCTCTATGGCAGTGTTTACCAACTAGTGTGCCTCCAACTGTTACAAAGCTACAACTTCTAGCATGCCCAGACAGCCAAAGGATGGGAAACATTGCTCTATGAGATCTTCATACATTCATGAGTTCAGTGCTCAGCAATGTTTATAGGTCCCATAGAGAATGAATGTGCGCTGCTGCTCCATTTACCTTGAGGACAAGGAACCTCATTTCTCATTATTGATGGTCCCAGTGGTCATATCCCACCAATTAGAAACGTATCACCTATCACATGGATAGGTATTTACTTTGAATCTTAGATTATGCACCAAAGATCAGACCAATTGCTTAACTAAGATGGCTTGAGGAGGAAGAGGGCAATAATATTAATAAAAATAATATTTTACCTTTTTGCAGTACAAAGGATACATATGAAAGAATATAGGTGTTTGAAGTTTGTTTCATATATGCTTTAAGCACACCTATTGCTGTACCAAGTTTCACAGAAAGGCTTCAAAAATATATGTATTCTTTGAAGTTTTTTGCTTCTGTACACAACTCTCCCTGGTAAGCCAAATACAGCTAAGGTGCTTTTCTAAAAAACAAGAAACTTTGAATCAGTATCATATTTCATATTTTATTTGATAAAATATTGTACAAATATCCAAAACTAATATTAGCATAATGGCACTGATATGATATTGTACAGTAGCTAATATTATGACTATTATTATTTTTATTAATATAATGCAGTGTGGCATGTGTAATATACAGTATAGACTACTTGGGTTTATTAACCCCTAAATGCAAAGTCAAAACAAAGGCATAACTTTTATTTTAACATCTATGTAGCCATGAAGGCTTGTATTTTGCAGAACCTATTTTACTTTGTAATGAAACCCTACATCTTACCATGAAATGTGCGGCCAAGGCGAAAAAATATTAGTTGTGTGATGAAATTGAAAAAGAAAGCCACAATTTAACAACATTTGAGATACTTTATTTTTACATAGTGCACCTTATGGTAAAACGGATACATTGGGGTTCATGTTCAAAACTTTTCACATCAAAACTATTGTGCTAAAAAGTTTTCATCAGATATTCAAAGGGTTTTACATGAGAATGATCCAAGGCTTACACTAGTCACACCAGTTTTGCAAAAGTGGGTGTGGTTATGTTAATTATTTTTTAGTTTTTTTCTGCACTCCCACTCATGTTTTATTTATACAGTTATCTCTTGTATGGGCACCAGTTGTAACGGAGCTGGATGTTGATCCTCTAACCTGTGTGGCTGATGACTTGGACCGTATCGGGGAGCGGAGTCTAAGGTGTCGCTGGTGTTCACCAGAGCTCATCGCAAGGCAGGATAGGCTTGCTGCAGCAGGTGACACCCAGGTCGCTACCCCCGACATGGCTCGACCACACAAGTAGCTGCGCAAGGCAAGGTACAGGAAGATAAGGCAGTAGCGTAGTCAACATAGCAGAAGGTCAGGGCAGGCAGCAAAGGTGCAGAGTCAAATAACGTAGCGGAAGGTCTGGGTACACGGGCAAGGCAAACAGGCTATAGGGTACGCTTAATCTCAGGCTAGGGGCACTGAAGATCCAGCAGGGAAGTGTTGGAGGTGCAGAGACTTTATAAGGTAGTGTCAGGTGCAAACAGTAATTATGGGCGTACTGGCCCTTTAAATCTCAGCGAGCTATGCCGAACGCCCTAGGAGACGGGGGGCACGCGCGATGGAGCCGAGATACAGGAGCGGAAGCGGCAGCAGTACAGGGAGAGTGACGGGCCAGGATTCGCATTCGGGCGCGTTCTGCAATGTGCATCCCGGCCCCACCGGGAGCAAGGACAATGCGCTCACGGCCGACATGTGCGGCCGGAGCGCAGGCTATAACACCAGTAATCATGGAATATCATGTGTGATGCTTGTGCTAGAATTTTCTGTGATTCAAAATTTGGTGCCAAAATTGGCAATTTTGAAAAAAATAAAATAAAAGTAAGGTGGCAGTAAAAAAAACCAAATGCCTCTAAAATCCGCAATTTTGGTGCGAAAAAAAACCCCATATTTTATATTTCAAAGAAGCAAGAAAGACCTTTGAAAGTGTGATGAGAAAGAAAAAAAAAGTGTGATTAATATAGCTGGAACAGAAATTACATTAGTTTTTGAATATCTCCCCCATTATCTTTAGTTTGTTGGTCTCTATAAATACATTGATATCCAATTTACATAGGTTTTATTATACTTCACTATGTTGGCTCTGTGACACGCCCCCGGCTCACACAGCAGGCTGATTGACAACCCGGAAGCATGCACAGAGCCCTGCTTGTCCCGCCCACACTTCCTGTATTTTGTCTCTGCACAGACACACACAGGCAATACCTGCAGGGATAAGATAGCATTTTTTTCAACCAAAAATATACACATTTTTTAACCAATGTATAATACAAATATACATATAATGTTATTGTTTAAATTATATCAAAAGTTTTTGCAAAAGATAGACACACTTTAAATAACTGTTTAGGTCTAATGGGTCAAGAACACGAATGCTTCTGTTAAGCCATTTCCTTAATGATGCTGTCTTAGGGCAAATTTTACTCAATTATTATTTCAATAAACTTGCACTTGTTCTCTGCTAAAACACAATTAGCAGTAGATCCCAGTTATGGCTTATTTAAAGCAAATGACTCCAAATCACCAGTGGAAAGAATTGCATGTTGTGTGATTTACCACCAGTGGCTGCTATAGTGTCGGCTGTATTATAATCTTCCATAATTCATCTTGAGTTCAGAGAGAAAAAAAAAAATACCACCATCAAATAACATGTACTGTGTTAGCAAACAAAAGGGGATTGAAATGCGGTTGCTAAGAAACAATGTATCCCATTGCTATTACTGTTGATTTAAAAAGCTGCTAGAGCCTCTGTTATTACAGTGGGAAGGCAATTGATATTAACTTTAGTTTTTTTTTTTTTTTTTTTATCTTGCATGGATTTCAGCATAGAGATTTGTTTAGAATTTTATATAATTGTGTAATTATCGTACAGAGACACTCAATGGTTGGCAATATCTGTTGAAATCATTGTTTCTTAACCAGGGTGTCTCCAGCTGTTACAAAACTACGACTCTCAGTATGCCCGGACAGCCTTCGGCTGTCCGGACATGCTGGGAGTTGTAGTTTTGCAACAACTGGAGACAGCCTGATTGGGAAACAATGATTTAAATAAACATACCAATTATTGAGGTACTAGAATCAAGGTTGACACATTATTGCCTTTATTATTTTACTTCAATAACAAACTAACACTATAGGCGAGTACTGTTTTAAAAGCAAAGATATTATCTTAAATCAATAGGTGCCAGAAAGTTAGACAGATTTGTAAATTACTTCTAATTAAAAATCTTAATCCTTTCAGTACTTATCTGCTGCTGGATGCTCCAGAGGAGGTTGTGTAGTTGTTCTCAGTCTGATAACAGTGCTCTCTGCTGACACCTCTGTCCATGTCAGGAGCTGTCCGAACAGCAGAGGTTTGGTATAGGGATTTGCTCCTTCACTGGACAGTTTCTGACACAGACAGAGGTGTCAGCAGAGAGCAATGTGGTCAGACTGGAAAGAACTACACCACTTCCTGTACAGCATACAGCAGCTGATAAGTACTAGAAGGCTAAAGATTGTTTAAATAGAGGTAATTTACAAATATGTATAACTTTCTGCCACCAGTTGATTTGAATTTTTTTTTCTTCCAGACTACCTCTTTAACCTCTTAACTCCTTGGGGACGGAGCCCATTATAACCCTAGGGACGGGAGCATTTTTTGCACATCTGACCACTGTCACTTTAAGCATTAATAACTCTTTTACTTTTCGTTCTGATTCCAAGATTGTTTTCTCGTGACATATTCTACTTCATGTTAGTGGTAAATTTTTGTCGATACTTGCATCATTTCTTGGTGAAAAATTCCCAAATTTCATGAAAAAATTTAAAATTTTGCATTTTTCTAACTTTAAAGCTCTCTGCTTGTAAGGAAAATAGACATTCCAAATAAATTATATATTGATTCACAAACACAATGAGGGACATTTATCAATGTTTGCTTATGTATTCCTTTTTTTAGTAATTTTTTCCTTACTTTTTTTTGCTTATGTGTGACTTATTTATCAACTGGTTTCAGCCTGTTGATAATTTTCTTTCACGTAAGCAATTTTTCCTTTTTTTACTTTGGTAGTAGCTTTTTCTGCTCCATGTTTGAGCTGGAGTAAATTTAGTCAATTTTTAACCCTATTGCGACTGTCGCAGTTAATAAATACCTGACTACCCGTAGTCCATTTTAAAATTATTACTTTGTAGTTAATTTTTGGAAAACTTGCTTTTCTCGCTTTCCAGTCAAAATCAGACTTTTTCCAATCAGAAAAATCGTGTTGCGACAATTTTGGGACAATTATAGTAAAGAAAACCTGACTAAACCCGTTGATAAATGTCCATAAATATGTCTACTTTAGGTTTGCATCATAAGGCTAGGTTTCCACTTGTTTTTTTTTCTGGCAGTTTTTGGAATACTGCCACTGCAGTTTTTGAGCCAAAGCCAGAAGTGTATTCAAAAGGAATAGGACATATAAAGGAAGGACTTATACTTCTCCTCCATTATGGATCCACTTCTGATTTTGGCTCAAAAACTGCATTGGCAGTTTTCTAAAAACTGACAGAAAAAAAACCAAGCGGAAACTTAGCCTAAAGTTGACATGTTTTTACTTTTGGAAGACACCAGAGGGCTTCAAAGTTCAGTAGCAATTTTCCAATTTTTCACAAAGTTTTCAAAATCTGAATTTTTAAGGGACCAATTTAGGTTTGAAGTGGATTTGAAGGGCCTTCATATTAGAAATACCCCATAAATGACCCCACTATAAAAACTGCACCCCTCAAAGTATTCAAAATGACAAAGAAAAGAAAGAAAGTTTGTTAACCCTTTAGGTGTTTCACAGGAATAGTAGCAAAGTAAAGGAGAAAATTCAAAATCTTCATTTTTTACACTCGTTTTTACACTTGTAGAACCAGTTTTTGAATTTTTACAAGGGGTAATAGGAGAAAAAGCCCCCCAAAATTTGTAATCCAATTTCTCTCGAGTAAGGACATATATGTGTATGTAAAGTACATATGTGTATGTAAATTGTTCAGTGGGCGCAGTTGAGGGCACAGGAGCGAAGGGGCGACAGTGGGATTTTGGAGAGTGAATTTTTCTGAAATGGTTTTTGGGGGGCATGTCACATTTAGGAAGCCCCTATGATGCCAGAACAGCAAAAAAACAAAAAAAAACATAGCATACTATTTTGCAAACTACACCCCTCAAGGCACGTAACAAGGGGTCCAGTGAGCCTTAACACCCCACAGGTGTTTGACGACTTTTCATTAAAGTTGGATGTGTAAATGAAAAAAAAAAAAATTCACTAAAGTGCAGTTTTCCCCCCCCAAATTTACCATTTTTACAAAGGGTAATGGGAGAAAATGCCCCCCAAAATTAGTAGTGCAATTTCTCCCGAGTACTGAAATACCCCATATGTGGCCCTAAACTGTTGCCTTGAAATACGACAGGGCTCTTGTAACGGCCAGCGCTCCGGGTCCCGCTGCTTCCCCGAAGCGCTCGCGGCGTTACTCTGCTTGCAGCGCTCCGATCGGCGCTGCTGACCTAGATCGCTGCTACTCTGTCACCGGAGGGGATGCGATCCGCGGGTTAGGACGTGCCCGCTCACGGATCGCATCCCATGTCTCTTCTCACCTGCCTCGTCCTTCCTCTGTCCCATCCCAGCGCACGCGGCCCCGCTCTCTAGGGCGCGCGCACGCCGGCTCTCTCAAGGGCCAGTGCACCACTAATTGGTGCCCGGCTCAATCAAGTCCAATCACTGTTTTCCCTATAAAACGTCACTTCCCCTTCCTGTCCCTGCCGGATCTTGTTGCCTAGTGCCTAGTGAAAGCGTTCCAGTGTGTCCTTTGCCTGTGTTTCCAGAATCCTTGCTGTTGCCCCTGACTACGAACCTTACCGCCTGGCCTGACCTTTTTGCTACGTCTGACCTTGCCTTGCCTCGTCCTTTTGTACCGCGCCATCTCAGCTGCCAGAGAGGTTGAGTCGCTACCGGGTGGAACGAACTGGGGGTTACCTGCTACAGCAAGTCCATCCTGCTTTGCGGCGGGCTCTGGTGAATACCAGTAACCCCTTAGACTCCGTTCCCCTAGTACGGCCCACGCCATCACCTCTCTGGCACAGAGGATCCACTTCCAGTGTTCTCACCCTCCGCCAGTCCAGACCCTGACAGCTTTGAAGTGAGAGAGCGCCATGTGCATTTGAGGCCTGAATAAGGAATTTGCAATAGGGGGGGACCTGGTTACCTACAGTAAAACCCTACAGCAGTGTTTCCCAAACAGGGTGCCTCCAGCTGTTGCAAGACTATGGCTGTCCGGCAATACTGGGAGTTGTGGTTTTGCAACAGCTGGAGGCTCTGTTTAGGAAACACTGCCGTATGAGATGTTTTTCATTTTTATTGGGGGGGACGTGTAAGGGGGCGTATATGTAGTGTTTTACTTTTTATTATTTGTTAGTGTAGTGTACTGTAGTGATTTTAGGGTACATTCACACAGGCGGGGGTTCACAGTAAGTTTTCTGCTGGGAGGGTGAACTGTGTATCCTGTACATTCACATGGGGGGGGGGGCATCCCAAACCTTCAGCTGTGGCAAAATTACAACTCCCAGAATGCACTGAAAGACCGTTCATGCTGGGAGTTGTAGTTTTACAACATCTATAGGCACACTGGTGGGGAACCACTGAGTTAGAAAGCAGACTCTGGCTCAGTGATTCCAACCAATGTGCCTCCAGCTGTTGCAAAACTACAACTCCCAGCATGTACGGTCTGTCAGTGCATTCTGGGAGTTGTAGTTTTGCAACAGCTGGAGGCACATGGGTTGGAAACACTGAGTTAGGAAACAGACTCTAGCTCAGTGTTTCCCAATCAGTGTGCCTACAGCTGTTGCAAAACTACAATTCCAAGCATGGCCAGACAGTCAGGGATGCTGGGCGTGTAGTTCTGCAATATCTGGCACTTCAGATGTTGCAGAACTACAACTCCCAGCATGCCTGGACAGTCTGGGCATGCTTGGAGTTGTAGTTTTGCAGCAACTGGGGAAGAACAGTTTGGAAACCGCTAAGTAGTGGTCTCCAAACTGTGGCCCCCCAGATGTTGCAAAACTGCAACTCCAAGCATGCCCAGACTGTCCAGGCATGCAGGGAGTTGTAGTTCTACAACATCTGAATCGCCAGATATTGCAGAACTACACGCCCAGCATCCCTGACTGTCTGGCCATGCTGGGAGTTGTAGTTTTGCAACATCTGGAGGGCTACAGTTTGGAGACCACCGTATAGTGGTCTCCAAACTGTGCCACTTCAGGTGTTGCAAAACTACAACTCCCAGCATGCCCAGACAGTCAGTGCATGCTGAAAGTTGTTGTCTTGCAACATCTGGAGGACCACAGTTTAGAGACCACTATACAGTGGTTTCCAAACTGTGACCCTCCAGATGTTGCAAAACTACAACTCCCAGTATGCCCGGACAGCCTTTGGCTGTGTGGGCATGCTGGGAGTTGTAGTTTTGCAGCTTTTAGAAGGCCACCGAGAAGATCACTTACCACGATCTTCACTGCAGCCTTCTGCACGCCGCACTTTCCGGCTGCTCCAACTGCTGTCGATGCCGTCGCCGCCGCCGCTGCCACTGGTCCAGGATGCCTCCACCGGTCCGGGTAAGCCAGACCATTCTTCCCCCTCGCCGCACGTGTTCCCCCCTGCTCTGCCCCGACTTCGGTCGGTGGGCAGAGCGGGGGGAAATTAACTCTAACCCCCCCGCCCCCCTCCTGCCATTGGTGGTCAGCCTGACCGACCAATGGAAGGATAGGAAGGGGTGGCAACACTGCCACCTCGCTCCTATCCTTTAGGATGGTTGGAGCTGGTCTGAATTGGACCCCCTAGGCATTGCCACGGGATGCCTGCTGATAGATATCAGCAGTCATCCCGGTCCAATCACAGCAGGCATCCCGTGGCAATGCCTAGGGGGGTCCAATTCAGACCAGCTCCGACCATCCTAAAGGATAGGAGCGAGGTGGCAGTGTTGCCACCCCTTCCTATCCTTCCATTGGTCGGTCAGGCTGTGATTGGTCAGGCGGTGATCAGAAATGCGGAGGGTGTATGGATACGCCCTCCGTCCTTAAGTGACGGGACACGAGGGCGTATGCATACTCCCTCTGTCCCCAAGGAGTTAAGGAACCATGACGTACCAGTACGTCATGAGTCCACTCCCGTTCTATAACGCGGGGCCACGGCAATGGCCAGGACCCGTGGCTAACAGCGCTATTAACTCTTTAGACGCGGTGTTCAAAGTTGATCGCCGCGTCTAAAG
The DNA here is from genome assembly GCF_029499605.1 of Hyla sarda. Classification (NCBI taxonomy): domain Eukaryota; kingdom Metazoa; phylum Chordata; class Amphibia; order Anura; family Hylidae; genus Hyla; species Hyla sarda. Next base: position 483,190,360 of record NC_079189.1, read on the forward strand.
TGAAACTAATCTCGTGGCAGTTGGTCAGGGGGCTGTTCGGGATCGCTGTGGTGAAATCGCTGCATCCCCAACAGCTATAGGACACGAGAAGGGCAGGCATGAGCAGTCAAGTGGCAGAATCATCGATCAGTGGTTTCCTATGAGAAACCATTGATCAATGTAAAAAATTAGTGTGTGCAGTGTTATAGCCCCTATGGGAGCTATAACATTGCAAAAAAAAAAGTGAAAAAAAAGTTATTAAAGATCATTTAACCCCTTCCCTAATAAAATCACCCAACTTTTCCAATTTAAAAAAAAAACCTGTGTAAATAAAAATAAAATTAAACGTATGTGGTATTGCCGCATGCAGAATTGTTCGAACGATAAAAATACATCATTAATTTAACCGCACGGTCAATGGCGTACACGCAAAAAAAAGTCCAAAATTGTGTATTTTTGGTCACTTTTTATATCATGAAAAAATGAATAAAAAGCCATAAATAGGTCTGATCAATACAAAAATTGTACCGCTAAAAACTTCCGATCATGGCACAAAAAATGATGAGCCCTCATACCGCCCCATACACGGAAAAAAAAAAGTTATAGGGGTCAGAAGATGACAATATTAAACACATACATTTTCCTGCATGTGGTTATGATGTTTTCAGATGTACGACAAAATCAAACCTACATAAGTAGGGTATCAATTTAATCATATGGACCTACAGAAAAAAGTTAAGGTGTTATTTTTACCGAAAAATGTACTGTGTAGAAACAGAAGCCCCCAAAATTTACAAAATGGCGTTTTTTATTTAATTTTATCGCACAATTATTTTTTTTCTGTTTTATTGTAGATTTTTGGGTAAAATGACTAATGTCATTACAAAGTAGAATTGGTGGCGCAAAAAATAAGCCATCATATGGATTTTTAGGTGCAAAATTGAAAGGGTTATGATTTTTTAAAGGTGAGGAGAGGTTAAGGACAGGTTCTGCTGCTATATCATACATTTCATCTATGACTGTAACATGTTCTTTAAACTATTCCCAGGAATCAAAGTGAATGTCTATAAGTCTAATGCTATAAAAAAGGCAATATATCTGCCTCAGTCTTAACACTGTGACTAGATGTCAAGAATGCAATGTATTTGTTTTTGTTTTCATTTTGTTCTCATGAAGAATTTCATGTCCGGGTTAACACTATGGAATTTCCGACTGGAATTCCGCTTCTGAATTTTGGTCAGAAATTCCACTGCCTGAAGATAATATTCAGGTAAATGGGTATTTCGTTAATCCATTTGCACTGTGGAATTTTCTGTGCTGAATTTCTGTTAACAAATTTTGATCTTAAAGTTCCACTAGAATGCCTGCGACACTGATTCTGCCAGAACATTGAGCAACTTCAGTTGCTCAATGTTCTGGCAGAATCAGTGTCGCAGGCATTGCCGGCAATGTACATGCGGTCCTATCGCCAACTGATTCAGTTCGTGGTAGCTGCTCTTAGAATCTCCGGACGGCAACTTTCCGGCCTTGGATTTTGTACTGTGACCCTGACATAAGACTTTAGAAACATCTGGACCACATCAATGAAAATCAGTAGACCCTAAAGTTTCACCAGTTTAAAATGGTTTCAGTTAAAACCAAATAATTAATTTAATAATTATTATAAAATTATGAAAGTATATTGTTATAGCATTGGAGAAAAAACAAACAAAAAAGCAGCAGACAGCAACTGCATTATGGACTGGAAGTTCTTTTCTTTCTGTAACTTTGATAACCAATAAAACAGGAGAGCAGTGGGGACCGGAACCAGCGTCTTATAGTGAAAATAAAGCCATCCAGTAGAAGGGGGAAGCAGGACAACTAGTTAGCCGTCTGATGGTAATGCCAAGAAGTAAGAATTAAGTAATTATTAAGTAAGAATTTTTTAACTTTAAATTACCGTATTTATCGGCGTATAACACGCACTTTTTAGGCTAAAATTTTTAGCCTAAAGTCTACCTGCCTGTTATAGGCCGATAAGCCGCTGCAGTTCAATGATTTAAAGCGGGCACCTTAAATCAATGAACTGCAGCGGCTTTACAGGTGCAGAGACCTGCCATCACTGCCGGCTTCTCTGCCCCTGCCTGTCCTGGGGTCTAGAGCCCTGCTGCCGGCCCTTCTCTCCCCCTGGCTATCGGTGCCGCTGCCCCATTGCCGGCGCCGATAGCAAGGGGGAGAGAAGCGGCATCGGCAATGGGGGCAGCGGCACTGACAGACAGGGGGAGAGAAGGGGCAGCGGCACCCTTTGCCGGCGCCGCTGCCCCGTTGCCTCCCCCATCCCCGGTTGTATAATTACCTGTTGCCGGGGTTGGGTCCACGCTGCTTCATGCCTCCGGTGTGCTTCCCCTGCGTCGTTGCTATGCACTGTGAGACGCAATGACGTCCCTCGTCATTGCGCCGCGCTGTGCAGTGCATAGTAACAACGCATGGGATGCACACTGGAGGCCTGAAGCAGCGCGGACCCGACCCCGGCAACAGGTAATTATACAACCGGGAATGGGGGAGGCAACGGGGCAGCGGCGCCGGCAATGGGTGCCGCTGCCCCTTATCTTCCCCTGGCTATCGTCGCCGCTGCCCCATTGCCGACGCCGCTTCTCTCCCCCTGGCTATCGGCGCCGGCAATGGGGCACCGGCACCGATAGTCAGGGGGAGAGAACGGGCAGCGGCGCAGATAGCCAGCGGGAGAGAAGCGGCGGCAACAGGGCTCTAGACCCCAGGAAAGGCAGGGGGAGAGAAGCGGGCAGCGACGGCTGTTACGCCGAGCTCTCCGGGTCCCCGCTCCTCCCCAGAGCGCTCGCAGTGTTCTCTTATTTACAGCGCCCCGGTCAGACCTGCCGACCAGGTGCGCTGCGATATTGCTCCCAGCCGGGATGCGATTCGCGATGCGGGATGCGCATCTCGGTTCCCGTACCTGACCCGTTCCCCATCTGTGTTGTCCCGACGCGCGCGGCCCCGCTCCTTAGGGCGCGCACGCACCGGGTCTCTGCAATTTAAAGGGCCACTGTGCCACTGATTGGCGCAGCAGGCCTAATCAGTATCTTCACCTGTGCACTCCCTACTTATACCTCATTTCCCCTGCACTCCCTCGCCGGATCTTGTTGCCATTGTGCCAGTGAAAGCGTTTCCTTGTGTGTCCCTAGCCTGTGTTCCAGACCCCCTGCCGTTGCCCCTGACTACGATCCTTGCTGCCTGCCCTGACCTTCTGCTACGTCCGACCTTGCTCTTGTCTACTCCCTTGAACCGCGCTTATCTCAGCAGTCAGAGAGGTTGAGCCGTTGCCGGTGGATACAACCTGGTTGCTACCACCGCTGCAAGACCATCCCGCTTTGCGGCGGGCTCTGGTGAATACCAGTAGCAATTTAGAACCGGTCCACCGACACGGTCCACGCCAATCCCTCTCTGGCACAGAGGATCCACCTCCAGCCAGCCGAATCGTGACAGTAGATCCGGCCATGGATCCCGCTGAGGTCCCGCTGCCAGTTGTCGCCGACCTCACCACGGTGGTCGCCCAGCAGTCGCAACAGATAGCGCAACAAGGCCACCAGCTGTCTCAACTGACCGTGATGCAACAGCAGCTACTACCACAGCTTCAGCAATCATCTCCTCCGCCAGCTACTGCACCTCCTCCGCAGCGAGTGGCCGCATCCAGCCTCTGATTATCTTTGCCGGATAAATTTGATGGGGACTCTAAGTTTTGCCGTGGTTTTCTTTCGCAATGTTCCCTGCATTTGGAGATGATGTCGGACCAGTTTCCAACTGAAAGGTCAAAGGTGGCTTTCGTAGTCAGCCTTCTGTCTGGGAAAGCCCTGTCATGGGCCACACCGCTCTGGGACCGCAATGATCCTGTCACTGCCTCTGTACACTCCTTCTTCACGGAGATTCGAAGTGTCTTTGAGGAACCTGCCCGAGCCTCTTCTGCCGAGACTACCCTGCTGAACCTGGTCCAGGGTAATTCTTCTGTTGGAGAGTATGCCATCCAATTCCGTACTCTCGCCTCTGAATTGTCCTGGAATAACGAGGCCCTCTGCGCGACCTTTAAAAAAGGCCTATCCAGTAACATTAACCCCTTAACGACGCAGGACGTATATTTACGTCCTGCGCCGGCTCCCGCGATATGAAGCGGGATTGCGCCGCGATCCCGCATCATATCGCGTCGGTCCCGGCGCTAATCAACGGCCGGGACCCGCGGCTAATACCACACATCGACGATCGCGGCGATGTGCGGTATTAACCCTTTAGAAGCGGCGGTCAAAGCTGACCGCCACTTCTAAAGTGAAACTGAAAGTATCCCGGCTGCTCAGTCGGGCTGTTCGGGACCGCCGCGGTGAAATCGCGGCGTCCCGAATAGCTGATCGGACACCGGGAGGGCTCTTACCTGCCTCCTCGGTGTCCGATCGACGAATGACTGCTCCGTGCCTGAGATCCAGGCAGGAGCAGTCAAGCGCCGATAATGCTGATCACAGGCGTGTTAATACACGCCTGTGATCAGGATGAACGATCAGTGTGTGCAGTGTTATAGGTCCCTATGGGACTTATAACACGGCAAAAAAAAAGTTTAAAAAAGTGTTAATAAAGGTCATTTAACCCCTTCCCTAATAAAAGTTTGAATCACCCCCCTTTTCCCATAAAAAAAAATAAAACAGTGTAAAAAAATAAATAAATAAACATATGTAGTATCGCCGCGTGCGTAAATGTCCGAACTATAAAAATAGATAATTAATTCAGCCGTACGGTCAATGGCGTACGCGCAAAAAAATTCCAAAGTCCAAAAAAGCGTATTTTGGTCACTTTTTATAACATTAAAAAATGAATAAAAAGTGATCAAAAAGTCCGATCAAAACAAAAATCATACCGATAAAAACTTCAGATCACGGCGCAAAAAATAAGTCCTCATACCACCACGTATGTGGAAAAATAAAAAAGTTATAGGGGTCAGAAGATGACATTTTTAAACGTATAAATTTTCCTGCATGTAGTTATGATTTTTTCCAGAAGTGCGACAAAATCAAACCTATATAAGTAGGGTATCATTTTAACCGTATGGACCTTCAGAATAATGATAAGGTGTAATTTTTACCGAAATATGCACTGCGTAGAAACGGAAGCCCCCAAAAGTTACAAAATGGCGGGTTTTTTTTCGATTTTGTCGCACAATGATTTTTTTTCCGTTTCGCCGTGCATTTTTGGGTAAAATGACTAATGTCACTGCTAAGTAGAATTGGCGATGCAAAAAATAAGCCATAATATGGATTTTTAGGTGGAAAATTGAAAGGGTTATGATTTTTAAAAGGTAAGGAGGAAAAAACGAAAGTGCAAAAACGGAAAAACCCTGAGTCCTTAAGGGGTTAAAGATGTGCTGGCCGTACGAGAAATTCCTGCTAACCTGCATGAACTTATTCATCTTGCCACCCGCATTGACATGCGTTTTTCCGAAAGGCGTCAGGAGCTCCGCCAGGATATGGACTTTGTTCGCACAAGGCGGTTTCTCTCCCCGGCTCCTCTCTCCTCTGGTCCTCTGCAATCCGTTCCTGTGCCTTCCGCCGTGGAGGCTATGCAAGTTGACCGGTCTCGCTTGACACCTCAAGAGAGGACACGACGCCGCATGGATAACCTTTGCCTGTACTGTGCCGGTACCGAACATTTCTTGAAGGATTGTCCTATACGTCCTCCTCGCCAGGAAAGACGCACGCTGACTCCGCACAAAGGTGAGACAGCTCTTGATGTGAACTCTGCTTCTCCACGTCTTACTGTGCCTGTGCAGATTTCTTCGTCTACCTTCTCCTTCTCAGCTATGGCCTTCTTGGATTCCGGATCTGCAGGAAATTTTATTTTGGCCTCTCTCATCAACAGGTTCAACATCCCGGTGACCAGTCTCGCCAGACCCCTCTACATCAACTCTGTTAATAATGAAAGATTGGACTGTACCGTGCGTTACCGCACGGAACCTCTCTTAATGTGCATCGGACCCCATCACGAAAAAATAGAATTTTTGGTCCTCTCTAACTGCACTTCTGAAATTCTTCTTGGATTACCGTGGCTTCAACGCCATTCCCCAACCCTTGATTGGACCACAGGGGAAATCAAGAACTGGGGTACTTCTTGCCACAAGGACTGTCTTAAACCGGCTCCCTGTACTCACAGACAAGACCCTGTGGTTCCCCCTGGTATCTGTTCTTCCCAAGGCCTATCTGGATTATGCTGATGTTTTTTGCAAAAAACAAGCAGAGACTTTGCCTCCTCACAGGCCTTATGACTGTCCTATTGACCTCCTCCCGGGTACTACTCCACCCCGGGGCAGAATCTATCCTCTGTCTGCTCCGGAAACTCAAGCCATGTCAGAGTACATCCAAGAGAACTTAAAAAAGGGGTTTATCCGCAAGTCCTCCTCCCCTGCCGGAGCTGGATTTTTTTTTGTTTCCAAAAAAGACGTCTCCCTACGCCCTTGCATTGATTACCGCGGACTTAATAAAATCACTGTAAAAAAACGCTACCCCCTACCTTTTATCTCGGAACTCTTTGACCGCCTACGAGGCGCCCACATCTTTACCAAGCTGGACTTAAGAGGTGCTTATAATCTCATCCGCATCAGGGAGGGGGACGAATGGAAGACTGCATTTAACACCAGAAATGGACACTTTGAATATCTGGTTATGCCCTTTGGCCTTTGCAACGCCCCTGCCGTCTTCCAAGACTTTGTAAATGAAATTTTTCGTGATCTTCTATATACCTGTGTTGTGGTTTACCTAGACGATATTCTGATTTTTTCTGCTAACCTAGAAGAACACCGCCAGCATGTCCGCATGGTTCTTCAGAGACTTCGGGACAATCAATTATATGCCAAAATGGAAAAATGTCTCTTTGAATGTCAGTCTCTTCCTTTCCTAGGATACTTAGTCTCTGGCCAGGGACTACAAATGGACCCAGATAAACTATCTGCCGTATTGGATTGGCCGCGCCCCTCCGGACTCCGTGCTATCCAACGTTTTTTGGGGTTCGCCAATTATTACAGACAGTTTATTCCACACTTTTCCACTATTGTGGCTCCTATCGTGGCTTTAACCAAGAAAAACGCCAATCCTAAGTCCTGGTCTCCTCAAGCGGAAGACGCATTTAAACATCTCAAGACTGCCTTTTCTTCTGTTCCCGTACTCTCCAGACCTGACCCAGACCTGATCTAAACCCTTCTTATTGGAGGTAGACGCCTCCTCGGTGGGAGCTGGAGCAGTTCTTCTACAAAAAAATTCTTCCGGGCATGCTGTTTTTTTTCTAGGACCTTCTCTCCGGCGGAGAAAAACTACTCCATTGGTGATCGAGAATTACTGGCCATAAAATTGTCGCTTGAGGAATGGAGGCACCTGCTGGAGGGATCCAAATATCCAGTTATTATATACACTGACCACAAGAATCTCTCTTATCTCCAGTCTGCCCAACGGCTGAACCCTCGCCAGGCTAGGTGGTCGTTGTTCTTTGCCCGTTTTAACTTTGAAATTCATTTTCGCCCTGCTGACAAGAACATTAGGGCCAATGCCCTCTCTCGTTCTTCAGATGCCTCTGAAGTGGAAGCCTCCCAGCAACACATCATTCCTCCGGACTGTCTGATCTCCACTTCTCCAGCTTCCATCAGACAAACTCCTCCAGGGAAGACCTTCGTTTCTCCACGCCAGCGCCTCGGGATTCTCAAGTGGGGACACTCCTCCCACCTCGCAGGCCATGCTGGCATCAAAAAATCCATCCAACTCATCTCTCGATTTTATTGGTGGCCTACTCTGGAGACTGATGTTGTTGATTTCGTGCGGGCTTGTACTGTCTGTGCCCGGGATAAGACCCCTCGCCAGAAGCCTGCTGGTCTCCTTCCTCCTCTGCCTGTTCCTGAACAACCTTGGTCACAGATTGGTATGGACTTTATTACTGACTTGCCTTTATCCCATGGCAACACAGTTGTTTGGGTGGACGTTGATCGATTCTCCAAGATGGCACATTTTATCCCTCTTCCAGGCCTTCCTTCGGCGCCTCAGTTGGCGAAGCAATTTTTTATACACATTTTTCGCCTTCACGGGTTGCCCACGCATATCGTCTTGGATAGAGGCGTTCAATTTGTGTCTAAATTCTGGAAGGCCCTCTGTAAGCAGCTCAAGATCAAATTAAACTTCTCTTCTTCTTATCATCCCCAATCCAATGGGCAAGTAGAAAGAATTAATCAGGTCCTGGGTGATTATTTGCGACATTTTGTTTCCTCCCGCCAGGATGACTGGGCAAATCTTCTACCATGGGCCGAATTCTCGTACAATTTCAGAGTCTCCGAATCCTCTGCTAAATCCCCATTCTTCGTGGTGTACGGCCGTCACCCTCTTCCCCCCCTCCCCACTCCCATGCCCTCTGGTTTGCCCGCTGTTGATGAAGTGACTCGAGACCTCTCCACCATATGGAAAGAAACCCAAAATTCTCTTTTACAGGCTTCATCCCGGATGAAAAAATATGCTGATAAGAAAAGAAGAATTCCCCCCATTTTTGCTCCCGGAGACAAGGTATGGCTCTCCGCTAAGTATGTCCCCTTTCGTGTCCCCAGTTATAAACTGGGACCACGTTATCTTGGTCCTTTCAAAGTCAAGTGCCAGATCAACCCTGTCTCTTAAAAACTCCTTCTTCCTCCTTCTCTCCGTATTCCCAATGCCTTCCAGGTCTCTCTCCTTAAACCACTCATCCTTAACCGCTTCTCTCCCAAAGTTGTTTCTCCCACTCCAGTTTCCGGGTCATCTGACGTCTTTTCGCTGAAGGAAATTCTAGCATCCAAGACGGTCAGAGGTAAAAGATAATTTTTGGTTGACTGGGAGAATTGCGGCCCAGAGGAGAGATCTTGGGAACCTGAGGACAACATCCTGGACAAAAGTCTTATCCTCAGGTTCTCAGGCTCCAAGAAGAGGGGGAGACCCAAGGGGGGGGGGTACTGTTACGCCGAGCGCTCCGGGTCCCCGCTCCTCCCCGGAGCGCTCGCAGCGTTCTCTTATTCACAGCGCCCCGGTCAGACCTGCAGACCGGGTGCGCTGCGATATTGCTCCCAGCCGGGATGCGATTCGCGATGCGGGACGCGCCCGCTCGCGATGCGCATCTCGGTTCCCATACCTGACCCGTTCCCCGTCTGTGTTGTCCCGGCGCGCGCGGCCCCGCTCCTTAGGGCGCGCGCGCGCCGGGTCTCTGCGATCTAAAGGGCCACTGCGCCACTGATTGGCGCAGCAGGCCTAATCAGTATCTTCACCTGTGCACTCCCTACTTATACCTCACTTCCCCTGCACTCCCTCGCCGGATCTTGTTGCCATTGTGCCAGTGAAAGCGTTTCCTTGTGTGTTCCTAGCCTGTGTTCCAGACCTCCTGCCGTTGCCCCTGACTACGATACTTGCTGCCTGCCCTGACCTTCTGCTACGTCCGACCTTGCTCTTGTCTACTCCCTTGTACCGCGCTTATCTCAGCAGTCAGAGAGGTTGAGCCGTTGCCGGTGGATACGACCTGGTTGCTACCGCTGCTGCAAGACCATCCCGCTTTGCGCGGGCTCTGGTGAATACCAGTAGCAACTTAGAACCGGTCCACCGACACGGTCCACGCCAATCCCTCTCTGGCACAGAGGATCCACCTCCAGCCAGCCGAATCGTGACAACGGGCTCTCTCCCCCTGCCTTTCCTTGGGGTGTATCGAGGTATACGCATGCACATACATGCACCCTCATTTTACCAAGGATATTTGGGTAAAAAACTTTTTTTACCCAAATATCCTTGGTAAAATGAGGGTGTGTGTTATAGGCCGGTGCGTGGTATACCCCGATAAATACGATACCTACCCAGCGTGTAAGATTACAGCACTGACCACTCAATGTATTGCATCTTTTTCGTTTTTTTGCAGTTATTTTATACACTGTGGCCCTTTTTTTACTAAGAGTGTGGTGTTTTATTTATGTGGATTGTATGTGTCCGGCATTTATTTTTTCCTATGTATTTGTCAATGTGGCGCACAGGGTTTACAATTTGTGTTGCACAAAAATTTTGGTCGCAGTGCACCCAAAAACAAAAACCTTAAAAAAAACAAGAGTTTACATTTGCAAGACCCAGCGTATACAGATATACTAATACATAGGGACAAGTGAGATCAAATAAAAAAAAAAAAACAAGAAAAAAATGTCAAGAAAAATGTACGAATGTGAAGAACAAAAAATTACATACGAGTATGAGTATGTTGCACACATTTTGTTTACATTAGACAAAGCAAAACACCAGCAGAGGTAACAATATTCATTGTATTACCATTATTGAGAGAGCAGGGACAAGGTTTATGCCTTTTTAGGCTAAATTTCCACTTGGTTTTTTTTCTGGCAGTTTTTGGAAAACTGCCACTGCAGTTCTTGAGCCAAAGTCAGAAGTGGATCCATAAGGGAAGAGAAGTATAAGTCCTTCCTGTATATGCCCTATTCCTTTTGAAATAGAAAGGGATATTTGAACAAGTTCCTCTAAAGAAGGCGCTGGTACCCGAAGATGAAAGTAAACTTCTTTATTAGCAACGCGTTTCGATCCTGAACCGGGATCAAAACGCATTGCTAATAAAGAAGGTTACTTTCATCTTCGGGTACCAGCGCCTTCTTTAGAGGAACTTGTTCACATATCCCTTTCTATTGCAATCCACCGGACTGACTGATGTCACACTGGGAAGTTCCTCGTGGCAGCGGTTCCATTTGATTTCCTGCATCTAGACGCTACTGTAGGTGTTGTGCTCTGAGCGCAACACCTAGGGGTAAGAACCCATCTTTGCGTTATCTCTTTCATTTAATATAAAAGGTCCTCACTAGGGGCGCACCTCTTGTTGTTTTTTCTTGTTGATATATTAGCTATTCCTTTTGAATACACTTCTGGCTTTGGCCCAAAAACTGCAGTGGCAGTATTCCAAAAACTGCCAGAAAAAAAACAAGTGGGAACTTAGCCTAAAGGAGGCAACCAGAGTGGACTGACATTCTTACAACTGCTTGGGAGATGAGTGTTTTGAAAATCCCAAACTCTCTACTTTTCTGCAGTATTTAATTTTCCAAATGGAGGGTTTTGATTGAAATTTTGGGTAGACGCCTATTTTGTCTGGAACCCCCCCCCCCCCTTTTTTTTAGGGTTTTAAAATGACTGAGTTTTTTTGTGCCGGGATTTTTCTGAAGCTTAGTGATGCATGCAACGTGCGACAAAAATTTGGCCACGAAAGCCCAAGAAAAAGCGTCGGGAAGACGTTAGTAAATAAGGGCCAGTGTATTTTTATTGATCTATTTCAGTTTATTCGTAAAACCATACTATCTTTTTTTGTTTTATTTTTTTGCCTTTTTACTTATTGTTTTCTGCCTCTTATCCTGTGTCGGCTTTTCTTCCCCTTGCTGTCATATCATGTGTGATCCCTTTTGATAGAAGTGTTTTAGCTTGCATGCTTGCCATGATTAAGAGCCCTTAAGGCCTGATCCTGTATCTGCATCTGCATCTGCTTGCGTATTTTATGATGAGATTTAATAAAGAGGCATACGCAACCTATCTGCTGCTGCAAGACTTTCTTTTTTGTTTCTGCCTGCAATAGAAAGGATACACTTTTTACATGTGTCCAGTGTCAGACTGAAGTTCCTTGGCCTGAGAGAGAAAAAAGGGTTTTCAATGACATACTCTACTTTTTGTAAGTGCACTTTTAAATAATCATTGCACACCCAGAGAGCAGGATATCTGATTGGTTCTAATGTCAGCTCCAAATGAGGTTGAAATGTATTACCATATTAGGGAAACATTGTTGAGGAAACGCTTAGGTCCAATATACCTTGGATAGATGTATTGCACAACACTCACTTGCAAACCACAGCTGACTCCTAATGTGTTAAATATGGAGAGGTCCGTAAACATTTCTGCATCCCCAGCACACAAACAAACCCAGGAGCATGTTAGTTTTACCTACCAAACATAGAACATCAAGAATGTTTTTGCCATCTCCATTGGACACATTGCCAGATGAGCAAAATTCACAAGGCCTTTCACACTTCGGCTTATATGGACTATGTACAATATATTCAATAAGTATTAAAAAAAAAAAAACAACACCATTAACATGAACATAACATATGGCGTGGTGGGAGGGATTACATACACCCAGTGCTGATTTAGTTCCTTTCCACGCTAGCAATATGCAGCAATACTCTTTCTAAGGCTAAATTTGATATATCATATGATAATGTTGCTAGTCTACATACTGCAACTGTCATTTAGCTTGAATGTTGAATATTATCACAAATGTCTCTAAAAGAATAAAACATTTTTGTTCTATTGTCTATTGAAAATCAATTAAAAAATGTAAAAAAAATTTAATAAATAATAACGAATATTAATTGTAGAGCGTATTGTGTTCCTCTATTTCTGAACATTATTTGTTGTCAGTGAGCTTGCCTCTAAAATTCTTTGCAGTATATACTTACAATTAGACTATAATTGATTATAATTTACTTCTGAGTGGGCTCAATTCCCTTTTGAGAACTCAAATTATTAAGTCAATCCACAGTTTATTTCTCATATTCCTGTGTGGCTTCGAACAGCATGCTTTTATATATTGTACAATACAAAAAATTACATTCTAATTAACATTTATTCTGTAATGTTTTTGCTTTTCATAATCACTTTTTGTTTAAAAAAAAACAAAAAAACCTTTTTTGTTTAATTTAAATTTCCTCTACATGTAATTCCAAAGCTAATTCAACATAAAACACAGCAAGACGTTACACGGCTCTAAATGGAGAGCGGCACGCACACATTAGGGAAGCATAATCTCTACATTCTATTAAGGACAGAACAAATCAGTCAAGGAAAAAAAAACACATACTCCTAAACCTCATGGGAATCACATCATACTGCAAAATTACAGCTGCGTCTGTCACTTTAACAAATCAATAAAAGAACCTACCCTTTAACAGCACCAGGTCACCAGCAAAGGTTGTAGATTTCAGCCTGCAAGGCAAGACCTTTCAAAATATCAAAAAATAAACTTGGTGATGCACATGAACACCCAGATGCTCCTTAATGTCACTTTCAATTCCCTTTATCTTCAACTGTCAACAAGCAGAGCTGTGTTCATGTTAATAAATAGAGCTATTTGTTCTACTACCGACCAACATACTGAGCAGCCACAGGACTTTTTTTTTAACTATTGTCTGCTGTTCAATTTATTTAGATATGCTTTTTCAGGCCATTTATTTCAAAGGTCTTCTGTGTTTATTGACAATGGAAACATGAAAAAGGTACAATTGTAAGTTTATCACAATGTGTTATCTGTTAATTACTGCATTACGTTAAGACCTTTGGTGTGGGAGAACATAATGCCTCTATGCAACTTTTAGGTTGTACTGAGCTTTAAAAGGGGTACTCCGCTGGAAAACATTTTAATTTAAATCAACTGGTGCCAGAAAGTTAAAGAGATTTGTAAATTACTCCTATTTAAAAATCTTAATCCTTCCAGTACTTATTAGCTGCTGTATGCTCCACAGGAAGTTATTTTCTTTTTTTGAATTTCCTTTCTGTCTGACCTCAGTGCTCTCTGCTGACACCTCTGTCCATGTCAGGAACTGTCAGGAGTAGGATAGGTTTGCTATGGGGATTTGCTCCTACTGTGGACAGGTCCTAAAATGAACAGAGGTGTCAGCAGAGAGCCCTGTGGTCGGACAGAAAGAAAATTCAAAAAGAAAAAAACTTCCTCTGTAGTATAACAGCAGCTGATAAGTACTGGAAGGTTTAAGATTTTTAAATGGAAGTATTTACAAATCTGTTTAATTTCTGGCACCAGTTGATAAAAAAATAAAATAAAAATATATATATATATATATATATATATATATATATATATATATATATGTGTGTGTGTGTGTGTGTGTGTGTGTGTGTTTCCAGTGAAGTACCCCTTTAATACAGTACTTACGTTTACACGGTTCTGCTATACCTCTGTACACCTTTAAAGACAACTGCAAATGTATTGTATTTTATCATTTTCAATATTATGGCATTTTCTCTTCTACTAGGGTACAATAGAATCATGAAATTAAATAAATATTATTGTAAAACCGTCCTTGCCAGACTCTGGAGTGACAACTTTGCTTTAGCCCCCTTGAAAGGCCTTCTCAATTGTTAGCCTTACACCTGGCTTTCCTGCTCCTAAAAGGGCCAGAGTGTCAAATTGCTTAAAATTATATCACATCACCCACTGCGCTGGATTTCTTACGGGACACTCCCCTACATCAATAAGGTGTTTGACAGTTGTTTTTTGTTGGCATTGATTTGACTGGGTTCCTGACTATGTCCTTCAGTCTGATGCCCACTCTGACCTTCAGCTAGTATCCCATACTGTGAGAACTTTGCCTGTCTTGACCTTGTCTGGATATTGTGGCAATCAACACAAAAAGCTCCAAACAATTATTATACTGATCCCAAACAAAAGTATTATGCAAAAGGACAAGTGTATACAGATCAAAAAGTAGGAACTTTATTAGAACAATTACATATAGCACAAGAGGTTTGAAAAAAGCACAAAGCACATTAAATATGCAGAGCAGACAATGCATATAACTTCATAAAAAAGAACCTTATTACATAAAAAGGGTAAAGATGGGACTTCTGTCCAAGTATCAAATCTACTGGTTGGAGCACAGCAAAAAAATTGTAAGTATGTACACTGGAGATCAAAATTAGAGAACAACACACAATTTCCTAAATGTCAAAGTCATAGTATAGTCATATGTGAATATATCCTAACATGAGTAAAATTGCAGTATTTTAAGCTTATTTCATAAATTGTATATATTCTAAAGCACAGAATAAAAATATAAATGAGATCATGGAAAAAGAACACTGATCAAAATTAGAGTACACTTTCATATACCTGAAAATTATTGATGTTAATCCGGCAATTGGTGCTAATTTCCTTAATGATCTGACAAACCCTATTTAACTGGCAGCCTAACTTTCAAGTTTTCACTGACTTTGCAAAAATGGTGTTCTGTTCCAAAGTGACTGAAACCCTCCGGCAGCAGGTTGTCCAGATGAAGGCAAAATAGGTGACCCTATCAGCCATAGCAAGAGAAGATTGTCATTCCAAGTCTGTGATTTCTAGAATATTGCATCTTTACAACATCACAAACTCATTCAAGTCCCCCAAGAAGGCTGGTCGCCCTCGAAAGACAAATGCAAGAGAGGACCGGATAATGCAGAGAATCTTTATGGGTAATCGTTTGAACACTGCAGCTGGAATTGCTCGCCAGTTCAGCGGTGAACAGGGTAAGGATCTGTCTCGTCATATAGTGTCTCGACGTTTAAGAGCATTTGGACTGAAAGCCCACTTTGCAGTGACCAAAACTCTCATTAGCAGAAAGAATTAAAAGGCTAGACTCACCTTTGATGAGGAGCATGTTGTGTGGACAGAGGAGAAGTGCTCCAGAGTTCATTTTAGTGATGAAAGCAAGTTTCATTTATTTGGGTCTGATGGGAAGCATTATGCTCGTTGACAAACCGGAAAAAGACTGAACCAAAAGTGTGTAACTGTTACGCCTAGCGCTCCGGGTCCCCGCTCCTCCCCGGAGCGCTCACGGCGTCTCTCTCCCTGCAGCGCCCCGGTCAGTCCCGCTGACCGGGAGCGCTGCACTGTCATGGCCGTCGGGGATGCGATTCGCACAGCGGGACGCGCCCGCTCGCGAATCGCATCCCAGGTCACTTACCCGTCCCGGTCCCCTGCTGTCATGTGCTGGCGCGCGCGGCTCCGCTCTCTAGGGCGCGCGCGCGCCAACTCTCTGAGACTTAAAGGGCTAGTGCACCAATGATTGGTGCCTGGCCCAATTAGCTTAATTGGCTTCCACCTGCTCCCTGGCTATATCTGATCTCCTCCCTTGCACTCCCTTGCCGGATCTTGTTGCCTTGTGCCAGTGAAAGCGTTTAGTGTGTCCAAAGCCTGTGTTACCTGAACTTCTGCTATCCATCCTGACTACGAACCTTGCCGCCTGCCCCCGACCTTCTGCTACGTCTGACCTTGCCTCTGCCTAGTCCTTCTGTCCCACGCCTTCTCAGCAGTCAGCGAGGTTGAGCCGTTGCTAGTGGATACGACCTGGTTGCTACTGCCGCAGCAAGACCATCCCGCTTTGCGGCGGGCTCTGGTGAAAACCAGTAGCCTCTTAGAACCGGTCCACTAGCACGGTCCACGACTATCCCTCGCTGACACAGCGGATCCACAACCCGTAAGCCGAATCGTGACAGTAGATCCGGCCATGGATCCCGCTGAGGTGCCGCTGCCAAGTCTCGCTGACCTTACCACGGTGGTCGCTCAGCAATCGCAGCAGATTGCCCAACAAGGACAGCAGCTGTCGCAGTTGACCGCCACGTTACAGCAACTTCTGCCTCTGCTACAGCAGCAACCATCTCCTCCGCCAGCTCCTGCACCTCCTCCGCAGCGAGTGGCCGCCCCTAGCCTCCGCTTGTCCCTGCCGGACAAATTTGATGGGGACTCTAAACTCTGCCGTGGATTTTTGTCTCAGTGTTCCCTGCATATGGAGATGTTGTCGGACTTGTTTCCTACAGAACGGTCTAAGGTGGCGTTCGTAGTGAGCCTTCTTTCAGGAAAGGCCTTGTCTTGGGCCACACCGCTCTGGGACCGCAATGATCCTGCCACAGCCACAGTCCAGTCCTTCTTCGCTGAAGTCCGGAGTGTCTTCGAGGAGCCAGCCCGAGCTTCTTCTGCCGAGACTGCCCTGTTGAACCTGGTCCAGGGTAATTCTTCAGTGGGCGAGTACGCCATCCAATTTCGTACTCTTGCTTCCGAGTTATCATGGAATAACGAGGCTCTCTGCGCGACCTTTAAAAAAGGCCTATCCAGTCGCATCAAGGATGTGCTGGCCGCACGAGAGATTCCTGCCAACCTGCAAGAACTTATCCATTTGGCTACCCGCATTGACATGCGTTTTTCTGAACGACACCAAGAGCTCCGCCAGGAAAAAGACTTTGATCTCTGGGCACCTCTCCCACAGCATCCTTTGCAGTCTACGCCTGGGCCTCCCGCCGAGGAGGCCATGCAAGTGGATCGGTCTCGCCTGACCCAGGAAGAGAGGAATCGCCGTAGGGAAGAAAATCTTTGTCTGTACTGTGCCAGTACTGAGCATTTCTTGGTGGATTGCCCTATCCGTCCTCCACGTCTGGGAAACGCACGCACGCACCCAGCTCACGTGGGTGTGGCGTCTCTTGGTTCTAAGTCCGCTTCTCCACGTCTCACGGTGCCCGTGCGGATTTCTCCTTCAGCCAACTCCTCCCTCTCAGCCGTGGCCTGCTTGGACTCTGGTGCCTCTGGGAATTTTATTTTGGAGTCGTTTGTGAACAAATTCCGCATCCCGGTGACCCGTCTCGTCAAGCCGCTCTACATTTCCGCGCTCAATGGAGCCAGACTGGATTGCACCGTGCGTTACCGCACAGAACCCCTCCTGATGTGTATTGGACCCCACCACGAAAGGATTGAGCTCTTCGTTCTCCCCAACTGTACCTCTGAGGTCCTCCTCGGTCTGCCATGGCTCCGGCTTCATTCTCCCACCCTTGATTGGACCACCGGGGAGATCAAGAACTGGGACTCTGCTTGCCATCGGAAGTGCCTCTCCCTCCCTCCCAGTCCCGTCAGACAAGCCTCTGTGTCTCCTCATGGCTCCCGTCCTTGTGTCACCCTGCCCCGTGCCAAGCTTCACCCTCTGCCCTCCCTCCCCATTCCAACTCCTGCTGTACTGCCTGCCGTTGAGGAAACCCTCCATTCTTTCCCGGTGTCCTCATCCCAGGGGGGGCAGTTACCGGACAAAAAAAAGGGGAGACCTAAGGGGGGGGGGTACTGTTACGCCTAGCGCTCCGGGTCCCCGCTCCTCCCCGGAGCGCTCACGACGTCTCTCTCCCTGCAGCGCCCCGGTCAGTCCCGCTGACCGGGAGCGCTGCACTGTCATGGCCGTCGGGGATGCGATTCGCACAGCGGGACGCGCCCGCTCGTGAATCGCATCCCAGGTCACTTACCCGTCCCGGTCCCCTGCTGTCATGTGCTGGCGCGCGCGGCTCCGCTCTCTAGGGCGCGCGCGCGCCAGCTCTCTGAGACTTAAAGGGCCAGTGCACCAATGATTGGTGCCTGGCCCAATTAGCTTAATTGGCTTCCACCTGCTCCCTGGCTATATCTGATCTCCTCCCTTGCACTCCCTTGCCGGATCTTGTTGCCTTGTGCCAGTGAAAGCGTTTAGTGTGTCCAAAGCCTGTGTTACCTGATCTTCTGCTATCCATCCTGACTACGAACCTTGCCGCCTGCCCCCGACCTTCTGCTACGTCTGACCTTGCCTCTGCCTAGTCCTTCTGTCCCACGCCTTCTCAGCAGTCAGCGAGGTTGAGCCGTTGCTAGTGGATACGACCTGGTTGCTACTGCCGCAGCAAGACCATCCCGCTTTGCGGCGGGCTCTGGTGAAAACCAGTAGCCTCTTAGAACCGGTCCACTAGCACGGTCCACGCCTATCCCTCGCTGACACAGCGGATCCACAACCCGTAAGCCGAATCGTGACAGTAACAAAGTCAGTGAAAGGTGGAAGAGGAAGTGTCATGGTTTGGGGAATGTTTTCTGCAGCAGGAGTTGGACCTCTCATACAGCCACATGGCAGAGTGAATGCAAGTGTGTATCAGAACCTTTTTAAACAACACATGGTTCCTTCCTTGCGTTCATCACTCAATCAGCAATTTTCATGCAGGATAATGCCCCCTGTCACACAGCAAAATTGGTAAAGCAGTTCCTTAAAACTGAAAACATTACAACAATGAAATGGCAAGCCCAGAGTCCTGATCTAAACCCAATAGAAAAACCTCTTGAAAATCCTTGGTGACAACGTTTTGGCCAAGAAACCACAACAGTCACGGAACTATAGAAGAGACTGGAAGAAGAGTGGACCAAAATCACACCAGAGCTGAAGTCATTCAAAGCAAAGGCCTGTACACTTCCTACTCATTGGTGACTGTTGTATCCTTCAGAAAATGTACTTACAATCTTTCTCTGTGCAACTGTCATTGCTGTTCTCAAATTATGATCATCACGTTTAAAAAAATAATAATAAAGGTTTTATGTTGATATACTTTGGTTACTTTTTTTTTTTTTTAAATATTCTAATGCCATGGTGAACCCCTTACAAAAAAATCCTTAAAATGACGAAGAATGTAGATTACATTATTTCTGAAAAAAATTAATGTGTATACAAGAATATTGTTACCACCAAACCCAATGTTTTGTGCACTCTGGTTTTGTCACAAGGCTAGAGATACTTACCAGTTTTTTCTGTGTTCCAACCAGTAGATTTGAGCCCTAGACAGGAGCCCAATAGTTGTAACAGGGTATCTTTTAGGAAGTTATTTGCATTGTCTGTTCTGCATTTTTATGGGATTCTTAATTCATTGTGCTATGTGTAATTTTTCTAATAAATACTTATTGTCCTTTTGCATAATACTGGATATTGTATTGCAAGAATCCTGCCTGTCCTGATCTCTGTCTGTTTAACTAGAATTGACAAATTTTGTTAATCTACTCATTGGTTGTGGATTATGCAGACTACTCTATTGATAGTGACCTGCAGTCTCCCTGTGGTAAAGTCTACAACCACATCTTCTTATGGGGCTTGAGGGTAAAAAAAAATCTAAATCCCTTAGATTCTGTTTCCCAGTTTAGCCCAACTTCACATCTAAAGCAATGCAGTGGGTCGACATCTGTGGTAAGTCTTGTGACAAAACGATCATGGTTGCAGGGAGTGCGCCTGCGACTGGGCATGGAGGGATAGGGTCCCTGCCAGTGCCATCACTAGAACTAAACTTCCAGACACATGCCCCACATTCCAGGAAATTCTAACCATGTTGTTGTTTTAAGAATACAGGTATAGTATGCTATATGCTATGGCGAAGTGTACAGTTTTAATACCAACTCTGAGATGCTTCTAAGATATTTCTTTAGCAAACTAATACCCTGTACTGATAAGGGGCAAAAGCCTGAAATGTTGCAATTCCTAGGATAAATGTATTATTATTGATCAACCTTGGTTTGTAAGCACAGGTTCTATTGATACCCCCTGCACTACCCCATTGGTCATCTTTGATTAACCCCCCAAGGACCGAGCATTTTTCAGTTTTTTTTTCTCCTTACCTTTTAAAAATCATAACCCTTTCAATTTTGCACCTAAAAATCCATATGATGGCTTATTTTTTGTGCCACCAATTCTACTTTGTAATGACATCAGTCATTTTACCCAAAAATCAGAAGCAAAACCAAAAAAATAAAATAAATAATTGTGCGACAAAATTGAAGAAAAAATATAGCTTTGTAAACTTTGGGGGCTTCCGTTTCTTCGCAGTAAATTTTTCGGTAAAAATGACACCTTTTTATTCTGTAGGTCCATATGATTAGAATGATACCCTACTTATATAGGTTTGATCTTGTCTAACTTCTGGAAAAAATCCTAACTATATGAATGAAAATTAATACGTTTAAAATGATCATCTTCCGACCTCTATAACTTTTTTATTTTTCCATGTATGGTGCAGTATGATGGCTATTTTTTTGCGCGGTGCGCTGTGATCTGAAGTTTTTAGCAGTACCATTTGTGTATTGATTGCACTTTTTGATCGCTTTTTATTCATTTTTTCATTATATCAAAAGTGACAAAAATACACTATTTTGGATTTTTGGCATTTTTTTTGTGTACGCCATTGACCATGCGGTTTAATTAATGATATATTTTTATAGTTAGGACATTTACGCACGCGGCGATACCACATATGTTTATTTTTATTATGGTTATTAAGGAATGGGTTAATGGGTGTTTTTTTTTTTTTTTTTTACTTTTAACTCAAATTAGTTTTTTTTTTAAACACTTTTAGTCCCCTTAGGGGACTTTTAGGAGGAATCATTAGATTCCTCATACAGATCAATGTGGTTTTAGAGAACCACATTGATCTGTGTGCTCTATGCTCGATTATCATTCACAGTGCAGCAGCCAGCACAGGACGTGAGGTAAGCCCTCCGGCTACCTCATCAGTGGATCGCCCCCCCCCCCCCCCACCCGCAATCGTGCTGTGAGGGGGGGGATCAACTCCACTGGACCACCAAGGATGGTTTAAATATCCCTTTAGACGCAGCTGTCAACTTTGACAGCGACGATCTAAAGGGTTAATAGCCAGCCGCGGCAATCGCCGGATGTCAGCTATTAACGCCGGCCCCCAGCTACAGAAATCGGCTGGGGGTCAGCCGGTATGACACGGGGTCAAGTCGGGAGCCCACGCCATACAACGGTTGCTGTCTCAGAGGGTGCAGTGTGGGGTAGTATTATATTCAGAGGGTGCAGTGTGTGGTATTATTATTTTCTGAGGGTGCAGTGTGTGGTATTATTATATTCAGAGGGTGCCGTGTGTGGTATTATTCTATTTAGAGGGTGCGGTGTGGGGTAATATATTCAGATGGGGCTGTGTGGGGCATCATTATATTCAGAGGGTGTGGTGTAGGATATTATAATATTCAGATGGTGTGGTGTGTGATATTATATTCAGAGGGTGCAGTGTGTGGTGGTATTATATTCAGGGGGTGCGGTGTGGGGTTTTATTATATTCAATGGGTGCGGTGCAGGGTATTATTATATTTAGAGGGTGCGGTGTGTAATAATATTATATTCAGAGGGTGCGGTGTGTGCTGTTATTATATTAAGAGAGTGTAGTTTGGGGGTGTTATTAAATTGAGAGGGTGCAGTGTAGGGTATTATTATATTGAGAGGGTGCAGTGTGATGAGATCCTCAGACCCCTTGTCAGACCATATGCTGGTACGGTTGGCCCTGGGTTCCTCCTAATGCAAGACAATGCTAGACCTCATGTGGTTGGAGTGTGTCAGCAGTTCTTGCAAGTGGAAGGCATTGATGCTATGGTCTGGCCCGCCCGTTCCCCGGACCTGAATCGAATTGAGAACATCTGGGACATCATCTCTCACTTCATCCACCAACACCACATTGTACCACAGACTATCCAGGAGTTGGTGGATGCTTTAGTCCAGGTCTGGAAGGACATCCCTCAGGAGACCATCCGCCACCTCATCAGGAGCACGCCCAGGCATTGTAGAGAGGTCATATGGGCACGTGGAGGCCACACACACTACTGAGCCTCGTTTTGAATCAGCCTCTAGTGTGGTTTTCCACTTTGATTTTGAGTGTGACTCCATATCCAAACCTCCATGGGTTGATAAATTTGATTTCCATTGATAATTTTTGTGTGATTTTGTTGTCAGCACATTCAACTATGTAAAGATGAAAGTATTTAATTTGGTTAGTTCATTCATTCAGATCTAGATGTGTTATCTTAGTGTTCCCTTTTTTTTGAGAAGTGTAGTTTAAAATTTAGAGGGTGCAGTGTGTGGTATTATTATATTCAGAGGGTGTGGTGTGTGATAATTTTCTACTGGATCGGGTGACACCAAACCTAGCAACACCACTGCATGTATGTGGCATTTTTAGTATTGTATAAAGCCATGGAATAAAAGAAGAAAATCAGAGCACTCACCACGAGATCCTGCTGTGAAGATTTATTAAAAGTTCATAGAGCTGAATAAACAAAACCAACCTCATTGTCACAAACAGAGCTAGGACGGCAGGAACGTGCACCCGGACAACAGCTGCTGTTACATGTCGCTAAGCAGAAACATCTAGTGGCATGAAACAGCTGCTGTCATGCTGGTGCACACTCCTGCTGTCTTAGCTCTGCTTGTGACATGGAGGTTGGTTCTGTTTATTCAGCTCTATGAACTTTGAATTAATCTTCACAGCAAGGTGGGTGCTCTGATTTTCTTCTTTTATTCCGTGGATTTATGCATACCTATACTTGTCTCATGTAGCACCCTGAGAGGATATTGTGTGTATATACCAGAACACCCCCTGTTAGCTTGTGTGACATCATCTGCCACACTTACATGTCAGCAGTGCCCAGTATAATCTCCTGCTGGATGATTTTTGTATTATGTTCAAGCTCAAAAAAAAAATGGTTGCCCCATTTTATATTTTTTTCTTGACAGAGCTGAGTGGTGGCTCATTTTTGTCGAAAAAAACAATTAAAGAGTACCTATCACCAAAAAAACTTTTTATATTTTGTTAATCAATGTATTAGAAACAACTTTCTAATACCAAAAATGTATCTTTATATATATATTTTTTTTACTTTAAAAAACTGACCACTAGGGGTCTCCCTACATGTCCCGACTCATTGATTTCAGACTCATTGCAGCCTGGCAGCATGAGTCCGAAATCTCAGTGCAGCGGGGACAGTGAAAAGCACAGCGCAGCTCCCTGCCTGTCAATCAGACGGGCGGAAGCAGCGCTGTGCATGGCAAGCCGGACGGCCTGTTGAGCCTGTCAGCACCTTTATTTAATTCACGCATGGCAGCAGGATCAAAGCACCATGCCCCCGTGACTATGAGCACCCCCTTGGGACTGTGGGGATTCCGCCACCCATCCTCCCCCCCTGCGGTTTATGAGGATGAGGATCGCGGCACCCAACAGCAACCCCCCACCGGGACTATGACGATCGTGGCACCCAACAGCACCCCCCCCCCGGGACAATGAGGAATGAGGATCACGGTGCCTGACTGCACACCTCCCCCGTGACTAAGGAACGCCGCGACGCCGTGAGATTAAGAGCGCTCATGCAGCAGGATCACAGCGCCAGACAGCAACCCCAAATCAGTCCATCACTCCCTCAACCACCCCCCCAGCCCCCACGCACACTGGATTACTGGATTACCAGATTACTGGATTACAAACAGGCTACAGAAGAAGGGCGGAAGTGAGCCCAGCCAGGCCTCAGATGACTTCACACCTGCTGGGCCACTCCCCCTTTCTCTCCCACAGAGGGCAGCAAACTGAGCAGCTAAGAAGGTATTTAAAAAGGTAGTGAAAGGGGTATAGAAAAAAAATAAAGGTAGGATTAGAGTCAGGAAGAGTCAGGTAAAGGTGGGGGAGGAAGAATTAGGGACAGATGAGTTCATGATAGGTACTCTTTAATTGCTATAATTTTGGATACATATAACTTTTTGATCAATATCTTTTCTGTTTTCGGAAAGGTGGAGTTTTAGAGTTCGCCAAGAAGAGTAAATGAAGATATTCTTCTAAAGATCCATTGTTATGTGACCAGACTAAATATTTGTAGTTTTTTTTTAAGTTCTTTAATGTTTTATATTAAACATTTTTATTTTTTTTACTTTTTAGCTAATCCTACTAGGGGATTTTAATGTGTGATTGCTGGTATTATCTACTGTAATACTATTTTAGTGCTGTGTATTATGCAAGTCAGTGGGATGCTGACAGACAATCTTTACAGCCATTATCATGGCAGGTATGGGAGCCTTTAGAGGGATGACTGAGCCCACAGTTTCCTTACATGCTGGGCTCATTATTTAACCGCAGCATACAACTGGCTATACCGCCAGGATCGCTTTTTTTTTCTTGGCAGTTAACCGGGGAACATGACTCTCATGCTGGCAGCTGAGCTCCTGTGATCCAAGCATCCAATAAAAACTGCAGTGTAGCCAAAGTCCTTTTAGTAACCACTGTAAAAACAACTACGGCTGGTCACTAAAGGGTTAAAGTTTTTCCCCTCATGAACTTACTCCTAAATGCCGTAGTATCTCCTTTGATTAAAAACCAGAGAATTATTTTGACTTGTCTATTGCTGTTACCTGATCTAGGAGATGTAATTGATGTTTTAGATGTTTTTTCAATAGTTTACATAATGAGTTCCATGTGGGTTGCAGCAATAGTAAATTCAGTAGGAAGATTGAAATCAGACAGCTTAATGTTGGGGGGATAGGGTCATTGGGGGGCATTTACTCAGATGTGTGTGATTTAGTTAA
Organism: Hyla sarda; assembly: GCF_029499605.1. NCBI lineage: Eukaryota > Metazoa > Chordata > Amphibia > Anura > Hylidae > Hyla > Hyla sarda. The sequence goes on from NC_079189.1 coordinate 483,215,321, forward strand.
TTTTTTAGTTCTTTTTTTTTTTGCGTGTTTTTTTGCGTGACTCCGCCAAATTTATTAAATGATCGCAGGGCATTTGGTAAATTTTGTGGAGGATACACATTTTCTGAAATTTCACTCTTCACATACACCAAAAAGCTACGCTAGGTCTGGGCTGGTGTAGAATTGCGCCTTAATGGTGGGTTTAGCGACAGTTGCAGTTGATAAATTCATACCACTGCACAAGACTAACCCTTAACATCTGGCCTCTACGCTCTTTTTAAAAAAAAGGTGTAAATCGAAAAGGCGCAAAATATAGCCATAGATGCAGCACTGCGCTTAAATAGTGACAAATCAACGCTAAAAAAATGCTCGAAACACAATGATAAATGCCCCAATTGTATAGGGTCAGCAGGGGGAGTGTATTGCAAATTTAAATAATTAGAATATTATAGAAGAAGATACACACATTCTATCAGAGTACAAGTAACACTGCTGCCCTTGAAAACTACTGTTTGAAGTTAAAATGTTGGCAGCATTTTCATTTATTTTGTGCAGTTTGCTGCCTTTTTTATCATTCCGACAGCTGTGAAAGAGGAGCAGCCTCTCAATTTCTTAGATCTTTGCCCTGTGGGAATTTCACTTTTTTGTTTCAGTCCAGTAATGACTAGATATATCTTTTTTTTTCTGAAATTCAGAATAGCTTCTATAAGGTTTCATAACCTTTTCATGTTATCAAAAGTATTTAACATGGCAAAAATCCACAGCTTATCTATTACCCCAGTCAGCATGACGGCAAAGAAGAAAATAGCAAGGATAATCAACATGGTCAAGAAGCTATGGGTGAAACATGATCCATAATTTAACAATGCATACACATAGATGAACAAAGAGCAGTCAGACATTCCAGTCCTGTGATGTTGTTTTTGAAGCTTCATCTCCATTTGAAAGCTGGCTGCAAAATGTTCCAGCTCTAATAGTGCATTTTTTAAATTATATATTGGCTGTCAACTTTAATTCTTCTATTCTGACATGCTATGTTTCATCTTTAGTGATTTTCCTTGAATGCAATAACAATTACAAACATTGCCATGTCAATTTAGAAAAAATATATAGCTTTTACAAAATGACTTACAATTATAAGCACTACAGATACCATAACTTATTTGATGCATTCCAATTATTAAAGCTAAACACTAAATTAAGATGTATGCATTAAAAATCCCAGTAACCATCATCTATTCTTGTCTTTGAAGGTAGTAATTACGGATTCAGGCCTAGACGAATTCTCTGCCTTAATGCATGCTTTTCAATCCCACCCCCAAATGGTCATGTATATAAAATAATGCAGTTATTCTAGCTGTAACAGAAGAGTAGATTTTTTTTTTCATATAAGGCTACATTCGCATCACGATTTTGTAATACAGTTTGGGATCAGTTTTTTCCAAAATGGTATACAAGAAAACTGACAAAACCATATGAAATGTAAGCTCAATGAAGTTTGCATTGACTACAATCATGGTATAAAAACCTTATACAGGTGATATACAGTTTTTATAAACCATTGTAGACCTGAAAACACAAAAGAACCAGGAACAAAACCATGGTTGACCACGGTTTTGTGCACAGGAAAAACGCAAAGGTCCAGAAACTTACACAGACACATATTTTTGTGTAAGTTTTTGTATGAAAAGTCAATGGGTACAGCAAGCAATACCTTTGTATGCAAAATTTGAATGTACCTAACTGAATTTTTTGCCAAAATACAATGGCCGACATTTATCATTGTCTTTAGACTGTTTTTTGTGTCTACAAAAGGCACAAAAAGGCACAAGCAGGGTTTATATGCACCTTTTTTCCGTCTTTGTTTTTACACATTTCTGCTGATTTTGAGCTGCAATCCACTGATTTTGAGTTGCAATCCACTGATTTTGGCAATACACATGATATAGAAGGGATTTATGAACTGCACCTTTTTGTAAAAAGTTGCAAAAAAGGCGCAAAGCCACTGAAAAGTCTCTAAAACGAAACCATCCCAGACCTGGCGTAGCTTTTTAGTGTATGTGAAGAGAGAAATTTGAGAAAATGTTTATCTCCACAAAATTTATCAAATGCTCTGTGAACATTTAAAGGTGTAGAAAAATGCTTCACTTACACCTACAATGATAAATGTGGGCCAATATGTATTTACCTATGCTATAGTGCTTATAAAATAAGATATAAAAAACTAAAAATTAAAATAATTCTAATTAGAATTATTCACAAGGGCAGTATGCTGACTTTCTCAACTGGGGACCCTGGTTTGAAGCTAAAAACAACTATTTTGTCTTTAGCTTCCAATGGGTAATCTGGTTTACTTCCACACTCCAAAAGTATGCTTTATTGGGAACAGGGACTGATGTGAATGATGACATTTTCTAAAAATTGTTGGTGCTATATAAGAAAAATGAATACATGAAAAAATTGCATAATAAAAATAAATCCTGCTATATTGGCCCTCATTTACTATTCTAAACCCGACTTCTTTTGTCTGTTTTTTTTGGCGCATCTTTGTCTGCGACATGTCGCAGACATCGTGCGCCAGTCTGCGACACGATGCAACAATTTTTCCCGACGGACCCCATGTGGATTCTCCCAAAGCCGAAAAAGGGGCGTAATCCAACATTTCTGAGCTTTCCCACGTATTTATAAAGGTTTCCAACCCGAATTTGTTGAATTGTTGTGGATTTTTTCCCGACAACTCAGAGGAGTTGGAAACCAAAACCTACAAAACCCACGTGCGACAAACAGGATGCGACATATTAATAAATACCAGGGGAAAAAAGCAGTCGGGTAAGAAAGCAAGATTGACTTACAACCCGATTTTCTAAGTAAATGAGGGCCATTGTCTTTTATTGTGTTTGTTTAGGGTGGTTATTATGCAAATGTACCACAGCTGATCCAATATTATTTTAGAGTGGTGAGTCTTATCGGTTAGCCTCTTCCTGGCTTTTTGCAATATCTTTAACAGGATATGCTGTGTGAGTTTGTTTCCAGTAACCCTTGTGGGTTTTCTACAACTTTGTTCTAATTAAGTTTGCCCCTAGTTTTTCAGTTACTTCTTTGTTCGTCCTAATGTAGTACTCGTGTCTGTATTTTAAAGTTGCTAGTTGCTTAGTCCCTTGATTCTGTTTCTGTTAAATTCTGCAATTTTTGTGGATCCTAGTGATTTATACAGTACACTTTACATCACCTTTCATTCCACATTCGCCAGGCTGGGTCATGAAGTAAGACTTCTTTTACACTGCCGTTCGGACACGGCAGTGTGACAGCGTCAGGGAAGCAGGAGAAAATATCGGGAGGAAAAATCATGTGACGTTTTTTCTCCAAATACTCCGGCCGAAAAACAACGGTGCCTGACGGACCCCATAATAGTAAATGTGCCCTGTCAAAAAGAACGTCTGTTGAGGCACACACAAAAAAAGTGCCTGATGGACATTATCTGATGGTGCACAATGTCAGTGTGAAAGGAGTCTAATGCAAGCAGCACTGCGTGCACATTTTCCTCTTGGCCAACATTAAAAGTAAACAGGGATGCATACAGTACAGAACGCATACAGTAGACAGGGGCCTACTGAACGTAAAGCCACAGTGTGCCAGCTATATCGCATTACCCCTATGCACGAGGAACAAGAGCACCCAGCCAGGTAGCCGTCAATGTGAGCAAATGTGCTACACCAGTTATGTAGCACATCACAGAAAATGGAGAGTACTGGCGGTAATGTTGGCGGACTAATCCATTGTCCACTTGGTATTTGTTTAGCTTGTGTACATTGATATATTGTTTAGAATCAAGTGTGTTGAAAGTACAGTAAAAATGCTTTTCAATACAACTTCATTCCAAAATGATTTTTTTTGTTAATAAAAATCAATATCAGACATATACCATAGAACTGTAGAGGCATATAGCTGCATATGTCTATATAATTCTTCCAGTATGCAAAACATAATGGCCCAGATTTATCAAACTTTGTGAGAGAAAAACTGGAGTGATTTTCCTATAACAACCAATCACAGAGCAGCTTTCATTTTACCAGAGCTCATTAGCTGAGCTGTGATTGGTTGCTGTGGGAAAATCACTCCAGTCTTTCTCTTACACAGTTTGATTAATCTGGGCCAATGTCTGAGAACTTAACCAGTGGACAGATGATAATTGATAATCTATATTCATTCAACATTTCATGACAATGTAAACCATTAGACCAAGGTAGCGTTATTCATTATGTGCCAGCATTTTGATCTTACATGTGATGTTAGCTTACTTTTTACCATATGGTAGCCATTTGGAATCAGTAAAAGTATTTTTCTGTACAATTCTGGAAGACGTATAATACAGAAGAGATTGCCAAACAACCTTTCACATAGGTCAAGGATTTTGCAATTGCAGATATGATACTCCTATCACCTGTACTAAAATATGTTGAGCACATTTTCGTATAATCTGTATCCATTGTCAGTTCACATATTTTGTAAATGGTAATTGTTGGAAACATTTTGTGAATAAATATTAGGATAACATGAACAAAGTTGCCAGTTGGGTTGTCATTTACTCCAGTGGCTTTGTACAGACCAGCTGTGGGTCTGACATTCCAGACATTTCTCCAGGAACATTGAATTCTGGCTCTTCACCAACCCTTTGCAGTTAACACAGCTGTGCAGAAAATGTAAACGTTCATGTTTCAAGACTATACACACAAGCAAACCTTGATGAGGATGTTTCCTTTCGAAGGAGAAATTAGATCCACTTAAAGTATGGATTACTTCTGAAGCTAGAAAATAGAAATATAAGTGTTCCCTGGCTGAAACTTGTGAAAACAAAGATGAAAAAGCCAAGAAAACAATATGCATAATTGATCGTGTTAGAGTATTTTATTTGTTTCAAAGTGCTTTTGCCAAGAAAAACCTAGCAGGCCTCTTAGTTTCAATGGTTTCCAAGTTAAACCACAGAAAAAGGATAGATCAGGCACAGGCTCAGATAACCATCTTTATATTTTAAATATTTCCAAGCCATCTATATTTCAGTGACAGACACAATGAATCACATTAAAAACCCAGTGGACAAGAATATAAGGTTGTTTATATCAGGTGGCTTCTATGCCTGGGTGGGCCTTAGATTTACTAGTTCTGTTACATAGAGAAGTTATTGTAAAACTGTGTGGGTGGGCTTCACTAGAGAAATATTCTTCTTTATTTCCCAAGATGTAATACCTACCACATTAAGACATTACAGTCCTAAATTTTGAGGCTCTAGTGCAGGGGTGTACTAACTTTTCTGATACAAAAGCCACGTTCCTATACTGTGCCACTCTTAAGGGCTGTGAAAAACTTAAAGAAGTATTTGCATCTGAGACATTTATGACATAATACTTTTTTGATCAGAACGTGAAAGAAAAGGTGACATGCTTGTGGCTAACTCTATTGTACGTTATGGGAGTTCGGTAACTGGCTAAGCATTTTATGTCACCATAACAGTGCAAGACGCACAGAACCCCAATAACACTAATAGCCACACAATGGGGAGGGGGAATACCCAATAACTTGTGTTATTAAAGAGTGTTAACTGGGCCTCATTTTCAGAAGTGTTTTTGGTCTTTTGAAAATTTGGCCTAAATAGCACATCATTTAATACCAGATATAGTTGGTATTAACTGCAACCCTTTTGTGCACCAGAAAGTTGTGATTACCCTTTAAAAATAGGGTGTTAATAGCACAAAAATCTTAGCTACACCCTTTAAAAAATGGCTAACAGGCAGTTAAATTGGGTGCTAAATATCTGAATATGTGACGCTTATAGTGTGCACCATAATTTAAGCAAATGTGGTGCAACTAAAGCAAAAAAAAGTGGCCCTAAATTATTTGAATATCTCCACCAATCTCTTTTATAACAGTGCTAGTCACACTATACACCATTAGTACTTACTGTCCATGCTCCTACGCAGTGTTCCACTCCTCGTCACTCCTCTCTCGCACATGAAAGACACATGTGAGAAGCCACTTGAGGGCTGATATCTATGATCAGTGCAGGAAATACCAGAAAAAGTTCCATACAATTAGCACAAAATTATTTGATCTTGTATGTCTGTTCACTGACAAAGAAATGATCAGTCTATAATCTTAATGGTAGGCTTATTTGAACAGTGAGAGACAGAATACTAACAAATAAAATACATAAAAAACACATTTCATATATAAATTAAAAGGGTTCTCCACCATAAGGTGATTTTAGTATGCACCTGGCAGACAGTAATGGACATGCTTAGGAAGGATCGCTTGTCTTGAGGCTAAATGGCTATGTTGTGAGATTATCATAATACTGTGGCTAGCTTTTTGTGAACTTGTATTTCCTGTTTGACTTTTCTTTTTTTTTTACTACAAATCCCATAATCCCATTTTTCTCCCTCCCACACATCAGCCACCCCACCCATTGAAACATTAATGAGCAGCAACCATTCAAAAGACCTGTGGTTTTCAATCAGGATGCCTACAGCTGTTGCATTAGTTGCAGATTGATCTCTCTCCCACCAAGCGATCGCTCCACCCATTGAAGCAGACAGGCTCCCTGTCATCAGCTGACTAGTGAGTCAGTGTTACGCCGAGCGCTCCGGGTCCCCGTTCCTCCCCGGAGCGCTCGCCTCATCTTCGTTGTTGCAGCGCCCCGGTCAGATCCACTGACCGGGTGCGCTGCGGTCCCGCCTTCAGCCGGGATGCGATTCGCGATGCGGATAGCGCCCGCTCGCGATGCGCACCCCGGCCCCCGTACCTGACTCGCTCTCCCTCGGTCCTGTCCCGGCGCGCGCGGCCCCGCTCCCTAGGGCGCGCGCGCGCCGGGTCTCTGCGATTTAAAGGGCCAGTGCACCAATGATGGTGCCTGGCCCAATCTTCCCAATTAGCTTAATTGGCTCCCACCTGTGCACTTCCCTATATCACCTCACTTCCCCTGCACTCCCTCGCCGGATCTTGTTGCACTTGTGCCTAGTGAAAGCGTTCCCTTGTCTGTTCCTAGTCCGTGTTCCTGACCTCCTGCCGTTGCCCCTGACTACGATCCTTGCCGCCTGCCCCCGACCTTCTGCTACGTCCGACCTTGCTTCTGCCTACTCCCTTGTACCGCGCCTATCTTCAGCATCTTCAGCAGCCAGAGAGGTGAGCCGTTGCTAGTGGATACGACCTGGTCACTACCGCCGCAGCAAGACCATCCCGCTTTGCGGCGGGCTCTGGTGAAAACCTGTAGTGGCTTAGAACCGGTCCACTAGCGCGGTCCTCGCCATCCCTCTCTGGCACAGAGGATCCACTACCTGCCAGCCGGCATCGTGACAGTAGATCCGGCCATGGATCCCGCTGAAGTTCCTCTGCCAGTTGTCGCTGACCTCACCACGGTGGCCGCCCAGCAAGCCCGACAGATCGCCCTTCTAACCCGTCAGCTGTCGGAAATGTCCACCATTTCGCACCAACTTCAGTCGCAACTTCTCCAGCAATCTTCTCCTCCGCCAGCTCCTGCACCTCCTCCGCAGCGAGTGGCCACTCCTAGCCTCCGCCTGTCCTTGCCGGACAAATTTAATGGGGACTCTAAGTATTGCCGTGGCTTTCTTTCGCAATGTTCCCAGCACTTGGAGATGATGTCGGACCAGTTTCCTACTGAAAGGTCTAAGGTGGCTTTCGTGTTCTGCCTTCTGTCTGGAAAAGCCCTGTCATGGGCCGCACCGCTCTGGGACCGCAATGACCCCGTCACTGCCTCTGTACACTCCTTCTTCTCGGAAATTCGAAGTGTCTTTGAGGAACCTGCCCGAGCTTCTTCAGCCGAGATTGCCCTGCTGAACCTGGCCCAGGGTGTTTCTTCCGTTGGCGAGTACGCCATTCAGTTCCGTGCTCTTGCTTACGAGTTGTCCTGGAATAGTGAGATTCTCTGCGCGACCTTTAAAAAAGGCCTATCCAGCAACATTAAAGATGTTCTGGCCGCACGAGAGACTCCTGCTGACCTACATGAACTCATTCATCTAGCCACTCGCATTGACATGCGTTCTTCCGGATGGCGTCTGGAGCTCCGCCTGGATATGGACTTTGTTCGCACGAAGCGTTTTTTCTCTCCGGCTCCTCTCTCCTCTGGTCCTCTGCAATCTGTTCCTGTGCTTCCCGCCGCGGAGGCTATGCAAGTTGACCGGTCTTGCTTGACACCTCAAGAGAGGACACGACGCCGCATGGAGAATCTTTGCCTGTACTATGCCGGTACCGAACACTTCCTGAAGGATTGTCCTATCCGTCCTCCCCGCCTGGAAAGACGTACGCTGACTCCGCACAAAGGTGACACAGTTCTTGATGTCTACTCTGCTTCTCCACGCCTTACTGTGCCTGTGCGGATATCTGCCTCTACCTTCTCCTTCTCTACTATGCTCTTCTTGGATTCCGGATCTGCAGGAAAAATTTTTTTGGCCTCTCTCATCAACAGGTTCTACGTTCCTGTGACCAGTCTCGCCAGACCCCTCTACATCTATTGTTTTTACAATAAAAGATTGGACTGTCTCGTACGTTTCCACACAGAACCCCTCCTAATTTGCATCGGACCTCATCACGGAAAAATTGAGTTTTTTTTCCTCAGGTTCTTTGGCCCCAAGAAGAGGGGGAGACCCAAGGGGGGGGGTACTGTTACGCCGAGCGCTCCGGGTCCCCGTTCCTCCCCGGAGCGCTCGCCTCATCTTCGTTGTTGCAGCGCCCCGGTCAGATCCACTGACCGGGTGCGCTGCGGTCCCGCCTTCAGCCGGGATGCGATTCGCGATGCGGATAGCGCCCGCTCGCGATGCGCACCCCGGCCCCCGTACCTGACTCGCTCTCCCTCGGTCCTGTCCCGGCGCGCGCGGCCCCGCTCCCTAGGGCGCGCGCGCGCCGGGTCTCTGCGATTTAAAGGGCCAGTGCACCAATGATGGTGCCTGGCCCAATCTTCCCAATTAGCTTAATTGGCTCCCACCTGTGCACTTCCCTATATCACCTCACTTCCCCTGCACTCCCTCGCCGGATCTTGTTGCACTTGTGCCTAGTGAAAGCGTTCCCTTGTCTGTTCCTAGTCCGTGTTCCTGACCTCCTGCCGTTGCCCCTGACTACGATCCTTGCCGCCTGCCCCCGACCTTCTGCTACGTCCGACCTTGCTTCTGCCTACTCCCTTGTACCGCGCCTATCTTCAGCATCTTCAGCAGCCAGAGAGGTGAGCCGTTGCTAGTGGATACGACCTGGTCACTACCGCCGCAGCAAGACCATCCCGCTTTGCGGCGGGCTCTGGTGAAAACCTGTAGTGGCTTAGAACCGGTCCACTAGCGCGGTCCTCGCCATCCCTCTCTGGCACAGAGGATCCACTACCTGCCAGCCGGCATCGTGACAGTCAGGTCTCGGCCGCATTGCAACCTGAGAAAAATCTGAGACAACAGTCATTTTGTATTCTGTTAAAAATAAATATTGAAGTGAAAATCACAGAAGAATTGTGAGAAAACCGTCACACACAGGTACAGACAATATATTATGAACTGCACTAACTTTACAGCCCCTGTAGCATAGACAAAAAATAATAATTCCTGGAATACCCCTTTAATTTGTATAAGTTGTAAATTAATTTGCATTTCATTAAGTGAAATTAGTATATTATCCCCTGTTAATCAGCAAGGTGTGTTTTATACTTTTTATATCTTAAACGGAGTACTTCTAATCTCAGATTGTTACTTGTATCAAAAAAACACCTGTCCGCAGAAGCAATTAAACTATCAGTTTACAAACTCTCTACAATGGCCAAGACCAAAGACCTGTTCAAGAATGTCAGGGACAAGATTGTAGACCTGCACAAAGCTGGAATGTGCTACAAGAACATCACCAAACAGCTTGGTGAGAACTTTACAACAGTTGGTGCAAAACAAAAAATTACTGTCAATCGTCCCTTGGTGTGGGGCTCCATGCAAGATCTCACCTTTTGGAGTTTTAATGCTCATGAGAATAATGAAGAATAAGCTCAGAACTACAGAGGATGATCTTGACAATAATCTCAAGGCAGTTGGACCATAGACAGCAAAAAAATTATTGGCAATACACTATGCCATGAAGAAATTAAATCCTGCACCACCCGCAATGTCCCCCAACTTAAGAAAGCACATGTAGAAGCCCATCTGAAGTTTACCATTGAACATCTGAATGATTCAGAAGAGTAATGAGTGAAAGAGTTCTTTGGCATCAACTCAACTTGCCATGTTTAGAGGAGGAGTAATGCTGCCAATGACCCCAAGAACACCATTCCCACCTTTAAACATGGGGATGGGTTTTGTTCTGCTAAGGGGACAAGACAAAGGGATAATGGATAGATCCATGTAAGGTCAAATCTTGGGTGAAAACCTCCTTATCTCGGTCAGGGCATTGAAAATGGGTCATGGATGGCTAGTCCTGCATGGCAATGACACAAAACACATGTCCATGGTAACAACGGAGTGGCTCAAGAAGAAGCACACTAAGGTCCTGGAATGGCCTAGCCAGTGGCTGGAGGGGATCTGCAAGGAGGAGTGGGACAAAATCCCTCCTGAGATGTGTGCAAACCTGGTGGGCAGCTACAAGAAACATCTGATCTCTGTGATCAACAAGGGTTTTTCCACCAAGTACAGTACTAATCATGTTTTGCAAAGGGATCAACGTTTTTTTTTTTTGTTATTCTGTCTCTCACTGTTTAAAGGGGTATTCCAGGAAAAACTTTTTTTTTTTAAATCAACTGGCTCCAGAAAGTTAAACAGATTTGTAAATTACTTCTATTAAAAAATCTTAATCATTCCAATAATTATCAGTTGCTGAAGTTGAGTTGTTCTTATCTGTCTGGAAACAGTGCTCTCTGCTGACATCTCTGCTTGTCTCGGGAACTGCACAGAGTAGAAGAGCTACTCTGGACAGCTCGCGAGACACGTGTCATCAGAGAGCACTTAGACAGAAAAGAACAACTCAAGTTCAGCAGCTCATAAGTACTGAAAGGATTAAGATTTTTTAATAGAAGTAATTTGCAAATCTGTTTAACTTTGTGGAGCCAGTATATATATATATATATATATATATATATATATATATATATATATATATAAAAGTTTTTTTCCTGGATAACCCCTTAAGTAAACCTACCAATAACATTATAGACTTATCATTGCTTTGTCAGTGGGCAACCATACAAAATCATCAGGGAATCAAATAATTGTTTTCCTTTACCGTATATCGAGGGATTCAAAAGTCAACAAGTTGAACATTTATAATAAATAAACTTAAGGCCTCATTCGGAAGCATTAGATTTGAAACAGCCACATCCCACGCATGTGAAAGCGATTTCTGTAACCTCTGTGAAGGTTAACCTTGGAATTCTGCCTGCGAAAATATACGTCAGATTGTAAAATGAAAAGTAAACATAGCCCAAGTGTACCCAGTGAGCCAGAGAAATTGTCCTATAACATTTTTGGATTGATAAAGACAATTCAGCTCTACAATTTCTTGTGCTTAACAATAACAGGCTTCTTTTTATTAAATAACCTTTTGGCTCGTATTTCTTTGTGATGCTCAGTGCTGATCCTTTCTACACCTATGAGTTTCTGCAAACAACAATAGTTAGAAAAATATATTTTTGGTTACCATGGTTACCACTTTTTGGTTATTAAGTGAAGTAAGGATAGAGCATACTTAATGTCCAAAGCTCCCAAACCAGAAGGTGCATGGCAAAGTTCATATCATTAGTATGATCAATAGGCGCATGTGATACTTTTTTTCTATATTTTTTTCTTAAGTCCCTTTACGGAAGTATTTTTACTCATATTACAATATATACAAAAAAGAAAAGGGTGTATTCACAAGAACAGTATAAAATTGCAGGATTTGAAGCTGCAGATTTGATGCTGTGTTAAGTTCACATTGAACTATGTAGCATAAAATCTGCAGCTTCAAATCCTGTGTATCAAATAGCAGGATACTGTATGTGTGAAAAGATCAGATGCTGCGGATGTGCAACTGACTGCCCCTAGAGTGTGTCTTCTGCTGTGCCCGTGCGTCCTGCTTTGTCTGCTTGTAACAGCATTCTGCTCACATGGATCTGCGAGTCATGCACGCATGCGCAGTGTATTCAGCAATTGCGATCTGTGAGTTCAAGGCGCGTGCATGCGAATCGCACATCCCTTTGTGTCTGCTTGTTCAAACAGATACTTCCCCCACCCCTCCCCCTAGAAAAACTAACCAAAAATTTTTTTTTATATTTATTTGTTTTAAATAACAAATTATATGCAAATTATATGTTTCTCATTTACCTAAATAATTGATGTGAATAACAGTCAGCATAATGACATGAACAAATCTCCTAATGATAATAGTATTTTTTTTAAACATAAAAAACTTACAAAGCACTGTTCCAAACTATTACGCACAGTGACCCACATTTATCATTGTAGGTATAAGTGAAGCATTTTTTTTACACCCTTTTGTGTGTGCTGGTAATGTGTAGGAGCACCAAATTTATTAAATGTTCACAGAGCATTTGATAAATTTTGTGCAGGTAAACATTTTCTGAAATTTCTCTCTTCACATACACCAAAAAGCTACGCCAGGTCTGGGATGGTGTAGTTTTAGACAATTTTCAGTGACTTTGTGCCTTTTTTGCGCCTTTTTACAAAAAGGCGCAGTTCATAAATTCCTTCTATATCATGTGTATTGCCAAAATCAGTGGATTGCAACTCAAAATCAGCATAAATGTGTAAACAAAAAGGCGCAAAAAAGGCACAAATAAACCCTGCTTGCGCCTTTTTGTGCATTTTGTAGACACAAAAAACTGTCTAAAGACAATGATAAATGTCGGCCAGTAAGTCTCAAAACACTTTATAAGTTGTAAAGAACTGAAAATTGGCATTTGTTGTGTTTGCAGCATATTTACTGAAATCAAAAGCTATTTCAATCAAACTTTTAACAACATTTTAACAGTTCACGTTGCATTTAACCCCTTAAGGACGCAGGGTTTTTTTGTTTTTGCATTTTCATTTTTTCCTCGTCATCACCTTCTAAAAATCATAACGCTTTCAATTTTGCACATAAAATTCCATATTATGGCTTATTTATTGCATTACCAATTCTACTTTCCAGTGACATTAGTCATTTTACCCAAAAATCCATGGCAAAGTGGAAAAAAAACTTCATTGTGTGACAAAATTGAAGAAAAAATGTAATTTTGTAAATTTCGGGGGCTTCCGTTTCTACGCAGAGCATTTTTCGGTAAAAATAACACCTTATCTTTTTTCTGTAGGTCCATACAGTTAAAATGATACCCTACTTATATAGGTTGGATATTGTCGTACTTCGGGAAAAAATCATAACTACATGCAGGAAAATTTATATGTAAAAAATTCTCATCTTCTAACCCCTATAACTTTTTTATTTTTCCGCTTACAGGCCAGTATGAGGACTCAATTTTTGCGCCGTGATCTGAAGTTTTTATCAGTACCATATTTGTATTTATCGGAATTTTTGATCGCTTTTTATTAATTTTTTCATGATATAAAAAGTGACCAAAAATACGCTATTTTGAACGTTGGAATTTTTTTGCTGGTACGCCATTGACTGTGCGATTTAATCAACAATATATTTTTATAGTTCAGACATTTCTGCACGCGTTGATACCACATATGATTATTTTTAGTTACACAGTTTTTTTTATGGGTAAAGGGGGGGGGATTCAAACTTTTATTAGGGAAGGGGTTAAATGACCTTTGTTAACTTTTTTTTTTCACATTTTCTTTGCAGTGCTATAGCTCCCATAGGGAGCTATAGCACTGCACACACTGATCTCTCATGCTGATCCCTGCAAAGCCATAGCTTTGCATGGATCAGTGAGATAGTGGGCTCGATTGCTCAAGCCTGTAGTTCAGGCTTGGAGCAATCAAACCCAGATCAGACGCGACGGAGACAGGTAAGGGGACCTCTGCTCGCGTCCTAGGTGATCGGGACATCGCGATTTTATCGCAATGTCCCGATCAGCCCGACTGAGCTGCCAAGAAGCCTTTACTTTCACTTTCAGACGCGGCGGTCAACTTTGATCGCCGCGTCTAAAGGGTTAATAGCGCACTGCACAACGATCGGTGCCGCGTGCTGTTAGCCCAGGGTCCCGGCTATGAATAGCAGCCGGGACCGACCTGGTTAAACACCAGGACCGGGCGTAGGGCGTACAGGTACGTCCTACGTCCTTAAAAGGTTAAACATAGGACCCCTTATTTGATAGCAGCTTCACAAGTCTTGCATCCATTGAACGTGTGAGTTTTTGGAGAGTTTCTGTCTGAATTTGTTTGCAAGATGTCAGAATAGCTTCCCAGAGGGAAGGGATGAGCGAAACAAATCTGACGAATCCAGATTCGTTATGAATTTCAGGAAAAATTTGATTCACAATGAATGCGAATTTTGACGCGAATCGATTGCGTAAATCGGTTCATTAAACTCCATTTAGTGCTGTCCAGGATCCAGGGAATCTAAAATGGTGGATTCACATGTGAGGACATGGGGCAAGGAATCCTGGGAAGGAGGGAACAAGGGTCAGCGGGATGACCCTGAATCACATGCAGCATGCAGCCTATCAGCAGCCAGCCAACCCTGTGATGTCACAACCCTATATAATCGGCAGACATCTTGCGGCCAGTCACTTCAGCCTTTTATTGCAGAGAAAGAGAGAGGAACAGACAGCAGTGTAGGTTGCACAGAAAAGCATTTTTACAGCAGTGATTCACCTCCCAGTCATGTCAGCGTTCTATTGCAGAGAGACAGAGGGACAGAGAGCAGTGTGCTGCACAGAAAAGCTTTTTTACAGCAGCGATTCACCTCAAGCCCAAATCCAGCCTAGAAGCACTGATAGGGAAGGGAGTGAGATTGAGAGAAAGTGCAATTTTGGGTGTAGTACATAGTGACTGTGTGCTGCAGCACTGGTGTGTACAAAAACTGAAAAGCTAATAGTAAGCTAATAGTAGCCAGCCAGTTAGAGTATTAAGTGTAACCTGTGCGTGCATCTAAGGGGTGTACCATTCTGTTCCTGTTACAGTCTTACGGGCCTAGATACTATGAAAGGGCAGGCAAAAGTACACACCTGCTGGTGTTGTAGACAAATACTATTTTAAGTGTACTGGATCGCATTGTCCTCCCCTCATAAGTGCATACCACATAGGTACATCGAAGTGGTGTACTATTTTGTTCCTGTTAAAGTCTTAAGGACCTAGATACTGTGAAAAGCCATGCAAAAGTGCACACCTGCTGGTGTTGTAGACAAATACTGTTTTAAGTGTACTGGAGTGCATTGTCCTCCCCTCATAAGTGGATACCACATGCGTACATCTAAGTGGTGTACCATTTTGTTCCTGTTAAAGTCTTAAGGGCCTAGATACTGTGAAGGGCCATGCAAAAGTACACACCTGCGGGTGTTGTAGACAAATACTGTTTTAAGCGTACTGGAGGGCATTGTCCTCCCCTCATAAGTGCATACCGCATATGTACATCTAAGTGGTGTACCATTTTGTCCCTGTTAAAGTCTTAAGGGCCTAGATTCTGTGAAAGGCTAGGCAAATGTACACACCTGCTGGTGTTGTAGACAAATACTGTTTTAAGCGTACTGGAGCGCATTGTCCTCCCCTCATAAGTGCAAACCGCATATGTGCATCTTAACGGTGTACCATTTTGTTCCTGTTAAAGTCTTATGGACCTAGATACTGTGAAAGGCCAGCCAAAAGTACACACCTGCTGATGTTTTATACAAATACTGTTTGAAACGTACTGGAGCGCATTGTCCGCACCTCATTAGGGCATACCACATATGTACATCTAAGTGGTGTACCATCTTGTTCCTGTTAAAGTCTTAAGGGCCTAGATACTGTGAAAGGCCAGCCAAAAGTACACACCTGCTGGTGTTGTAGACAAATACTGTTTTAAGTGTACTGGAGCGCATTGTCCTCCCCTCAGAAGTGTATACCATATATGTACATCTAAGTGGTGTACCATTTTGTTCCTGTTAAAGTCTTAAGGGCCTAGATACTGTGAAGGGTCATGCAAAAGTACACACCTGCGGGTGTTGTAGACAAATACTGTTTTAAGCGTACTGGAGGGCATTGTCCTCCCCTCATAAGTGCATACCGCATATGTACATCTAAGTGGTGTACCATTTTGTCCCTGTTAAAGTCTTAAGGGCCTAGATTCTGTGAAAGGCTAGGCAAATGTACACACCTGCTGGTGTTGTAGACAAATACTGTTTTAAGCGTACTGGAGCGCATTGTCCTCCCCTCATAAGTGCAAACCGCATATGTGCATCTTAACGGTGTACCATTTTGTTCCTGTTAAAGTCTTATGGACCTAGATACTGTGAAAGGCCAGCCAAAAGTACACACCTGCTGATGTTTTATACAAATACTGTTTGAAACGTACTGGAGCGCATTGTCCGCACCTCATTAGGGCATACCACATATGTACATCTAAGTGGTGTACCATCTTGTTCCTGTTAAAGTCTTAAGGGCCTAGATACTGTGAAAGGCCAGCCAAAAGTACACACCTGCTGGTGTTGTAGACAAATACTGTTTTAAGTGTACTGGAGCGCATTGTCCTCCCCTCAGAAGTGTATACCATATATATATACATCTAAGTGGTGTACCATTTTGTTCCTGTTAAGTCTTAAGGGCCTAGATACTCTGAAAGGCCAGGCAAAAGTACACACCTGCTGGTTTTGTAGACAAATGCTGTTTTAGGCGTAGTGGAACGTATTGTACTTCCTGCATATATGCACTAAGTATGTGTGGCAGAGAAGCAGCTGAGCCAGCAATGTGGTAACATGGTTGGCAGTCAGCATGGTGGCAGAAGACGGCGGCAGTAGCAGTCAATTAGTGTGGACTTTGGGTGGGAAAATCAGCTACTCGGCGGTGTGGCAGTTTTTCATCAAGCATCTGGAGGAGGTTCACATAGCCACATACAAGATATGTCGGCAGAAGGTGAAGCGTGGCCAGGGTCCCAATGTTGGCACCACGTCCCTGCGTCAGCATATTCTTTGGCGCCATAAAGCGGCCTGGGAGAACCATGGTTCCAATGTAGTGGTCCAGCATGCAGAATCACCCAGTGGCACGCTGCTCCCTCTTTCAGCCAGCCAAGGCTCCACCACCTCAGCCTAAAGGAGTTGTGTGTCATACCCCCTTCTGTTCCTCCAGATGCTCCTGCTCCTCCTCCTTTTAGTCAGCCACTCCGCCAACAATCCATCGGTGAAGCCATGTCCAAGAGACAACAGTATGTGCCAGCTCATCCAATGGTACAGAAGCTGAATGTACTCCTGTCCAAGTTGCTAGTGCTACAGTCCCTCCCTTTTCAAGTGGAAGACTATGCACCTTTCAGAGAACTGATGGCTTGTGCCGAGCCATGGTGGAGAGTGTCAAGCGTCATTTATTTGCGAAGAAGGCAGTATCAGCTCTGCACAATTTTGTGGAAGAGAAGGTTGTCCAGTTCTTGGGCCTCTCGGTGTATACCAAAGTGCATGGCAGTGCTGTTGTCTGGAGCTGTAACTATGGTCAGGGACAACACATGTCCTTTATGGCTAACTGGGTGAATGTGATTCCTGCACAGCCACAACACCAACTTGGACAGGTCAAGCCCCTTCCTCCTCCAGTCTTTCAGGCCGTTGGTCCTGTGACAGTGTGCGACTCCGCCTCCTCATCCTCCATCGTGTCCTCAGCCTCCACTGCCCAGACAAGTCTCAGTGGCCCTTCAGCATACCATGTGTGCAGGGAACGGAGGTGTCACGCTGTTCTTCACATGGTTTGTCTTAGCGAAAAGAGTCACACAGGGGAGGAACTGCTCAAATTCATTCATAATGAAATCAGAGCATCGCTTACTCCAAGAAAACTGGAAATGGGAACCATGGTGACTCACAACGGTAAGAACATCTTGCATGCGCTGCGACTGGGAAGGCTGAGCCACGCGCTATGTATGGTACACGTGTTTAATCTGGTTTTGAAGCTGTCCTGAAGTGTTTCCCCCATTTGCAAGACATCCTAACAATGGGAAAGAAACTTTGTATGCACTTCAGTCACTCGTACACCACAAAGCACACCCTCCTTGAGCTGCAGCGTCAGAACGGTATCCCCCAACATAGTCTGATTTGTGTCGTTGCCACACGTTGGAATTCCATCCTCCATATGTTAGACTGTCTGTAAGAAGAAAGAAAAGCCATCACCGATTTCTTGATGATCCAAGCGGACAAGAGGACTCCCCTGTGTAACATCAATATCACCCAGTAGCAGCTCATACGTGACACCTGCCTTTTGCTCAGGCTCTTTGAGGAAGCCACATTATCAGCAAGTCGCCAGGATTATGGGATAAACAACGTAATTCCACTGCTTCATTTCTTAAAATTCATGTTGGAAACAATGGCTGGTCAGGGCTCTGGAGACGTGGTGCATTCATCTCATGGCCACATGAGCCTTGTGGGGGCTGAACTGGAGGAGGAGGAGGAGCACAGTGGAGCACAGTTTAAGTTTCACCAAATGGGTGGTTTTTCTAGTAATCTGACAGGAGAGGAGGAGCAGGAGCAGCCAGAGGAGCTAAAGGGTTGTGAGGTGAGACAGAAGACCCAGACACACCATGGCAGTATGCAGTGGAGATGGAGGCAGGGAGTCCCTCCGAGTCACTTGCACAAATGGCAATATGCATGCTCAATTGCTTGCGTAGTGACAGCTGAATTGTCCCCATTCGGCAGCGGGATGACTTCTGGCTCTCCACCATATTGGACCCTCTCTACCGCCACAAAATAGGGGCCTTTTTAACACCCACTGAGAGGGAGGACAAAGTGACCTACTACAAAAGCATCCTATGCAGTCAGTTGACCGATGCCTATCGTACCATTGTTCATCCTCTCGCAGGTCTGAATCGGGGGGCCCCCTGCGTTCACCTTCCACTGCCATGGCTGCTGCGGAGGGGTGGTGTGGCAGGAGCAGTACCAGCTCCATCAGCAGCAGCCTGAGTCTACAGTCGCTGATGGGTAGCGTTCTTCACCCACATAGTGAAGCAGCTCATCAGCAGCAGGTGGTGAACCAGCAGGTGGTGGCATACAGTGACATGCCCATGCCAACACACCCTGAAGATCCACTGGACTACTGGGCAGCCAAACTTGATTTGTCGCCGCAACTAGCAGAGTTTGCCCTGGAAAAGCTGTCCTGCCGGGTCAGTAGTGTGCCATCAGAGCGGGTGTTAGGTGTGGCGGGGGCCATAGTAACCCCAAGGAGAACTCGTCTGTCCACAAAAATGAGAGACTGACTCTTGGGAAGATGAATCAGGCATGGATCTGGCAGGATTTCCAACCACCAATGCCTGATGCATGAGAGTAGATTGATCAAGGTGCCACACCAACACTTCACAAATATGGATAGTGCCAAACAGATTTAAGGCACTGCTCCCCAGTTACAAACATTCCTCCGCATGAAACCTATTTTCACCCACCTTCGTTACCTATATATGTTTATAGAAGCACTAGGTACCATACATCTTCAATGGAAATTTCAAAATTCATCTTTATTTCTTAGAGATTGTACGGCCCTATTGTCTCCTCATCTGCCGCCAACTCCAGGCTGTGCCATTAATACACTATATGGTTTCCTCATGCTTCAGCCAACTCCAGGCTGTGCCATTCAGCCACAATATGATCTCTTCTCATGCTTCAGCCAACTTCAGGATGTGCCATTCAGACACTATACGGTCTCCTCATGCTTCAGCCACCTCCAGGCTGTGCCATTCAGACACTATACGGTCTCCTCATGCTTCAGCCAGATCCAGGCTGTGCCATTCGGCCACTATATGGTCTCCTCATGTTTCAGCCACCTCCAGGCTGTGCCATTCAGACACTATATGTTCTACTCATGTTTCAGCTACCTCCAGGCTGTGCCATTCAGACATTATATGGTCTCCTCATGCTTCAGCCAGATCCAGACTGTGCCATTCGGCCACTATATGGTCTCCTCATGTTTTAGCCACCTCCAAGCTGTGCCATTCAGACACTATATTGTCTCCTCATGCTTCAGCTACCTCCAGGTTGTGCCATTCAGACACTATATGGTCTCCACTTGCTGCCACAAACTCCAGGCAGTCATTCAGCCACTATATGGTCTCCTCATACTGATGCCACCTCCAGGCTCTGTCATTGTGCAGCCATGTGACATGTGACTCCTTGTTAGATTTGGTCCCACATGCCGGGGCCCTGGACGCTTGGGAGTTAAAATTTAATTTCAAAATCCTCAATTTCAATTTCAAAATTTTTAAATATTAAATTTCAATGGTCTCCTTATGCTTCTGACAACTCCAGGCAGTGCCATTCAGACACTATATGGTCTCCTCATGCTTCAGCAAGCTCCAGGCTGTGTCATTCAGCCAGTATATGGTTTACTTATGCTGCTGGGCCTGGGCCTAAACATTTTTTATGATAGCACTAGCTACCCTAAATCTTCAATTTAAATTTCAAAATTCATCTTTTAATCTTAGAGATTGTGAAGCCTTACTGTCTACTCATGCTGCTTCCAGCTCCAGGCTGTGTCATTCAGCAACTATATGGTCTCCTCATGCTTCAGCCAACTCCAGGCTATGCCATTCAGACACTATATGATCTCTCTTCATGCTTAAGCCAACTCCAGTCTGTGTCATTCAGCAACTATGTGGTCTCTGTTACGCCTAGCGCTCCGGGCCCCCGCTCCTCCCCGGAGCGCTCACGGCGTCTTTCTCTCTGCAGCTCCCCGGTCAGTCCCGCTGACCGGGAGCGCTGCTCTGTCATGGCCGTTGGGGATGCGATTCGCACAGCGGGACGCGCCCGCTCGCGAATCGCATCCCAGGTCACTTACCCGTTCCCGTCCCCTGCTGTCATGTGCTGGCGTGCGCGGCTCCGCTCTCTAGGGCGCGCGCGCGCCAGCTCCCTGAGACTTAAAGGGCCAGTGCACCAATGATTGGTGCCTGGCCCAATTAGCTTAATTGGCTTCCACCTGGTCCCTGACTATATCTAACCTCCTCCCATGCACTTCCTTGCCGGATCTTGTTGCCCTTGTGCCTAGTGAAAGCGTTTTGTGTGTTTAAAGCCTGTGTACCAGAACTTCTGCTATCTCCCCTGACTACGAACCTTGCCGCCTGCCCCCGACCTTCTGCTACGTCCGACTTTGCTTCTGCCTACTCCCTTGTACCTCGCCTATCTTCAGCAGTCAGAGAGGTGAGCCGTTGCTAGTGGATACGACCTGGTCACTACCGCCGCAGCAAGACCATCCCGCTTTGCGGCGGGCTCTGGTGAAAACCTGTAGTGGCTTAGAACCGGTCCACTAGCGCGGTCCTCGCCATCCCTCTCTGGCACAGAGGATCCACCTCCTGCCAGCCGGCATCGTGACAGTAGATCCGGCCATGGATCCCGCTGAAGTTCCTCTGCCAGTTGTCGCTGACCTCCCTACGCTGGTCGCCCAGCAAGCTCGTCAGATCGCCCAACAAGATCACCAGCTGTCGTACTTGACCACCATGACACAGCAACTCCAGTCACAACTACAGCAAGTACAGTCACAGCTACAGCAGCAACAACCATCTCCTCCGCCAGCTCCTGCACCCCTTCCGCAGCGAGTGGCCACTCCTAGCCTCCGCCTGTCCTTGCCGGACAAATTTAATGGGGACTCTAAGTTTTGCCGTGGCTTTCTTTCGCAATGTTCCCTGCACTTGGAGATGATGTCGGACCAGTTTCCTACTGAAAGGTCTAAGGTGGCTTTCGTAGTCAGCCTTCTGTCTGGAAAAGCCCTGTCATAGGCCACACCGCTCTGGGACCGCAATGACCCCGTCACTGCCTCTGTACACTCCTTCTCGGAAATTCGAAGTGTCTTTGAGGAACCTGCCCGAGCCTCTTCTGCTGAGACTGCCCTGCTGAACCTGGTCCAGGGTAATTCCTCCGTTGGCGAGTACGCCATACAATTCCGTACTCTTGCTTCTGAACTATCCTGGAATAATGAGGCTCTCTGCGCGACCTTTAAAAAAGGCCTATCCAGCAACATTAAAGATGTTCTGGCCGCACGAGAGACTCCTGCTAACCTGCATGAACTCATTCATCTAGCCACTCGCATTGACATGCGTTTTTCTGAGAGGCATCAAGAGCTCCGCCAGGAAAAAGACTTAGATCTCTGGACACCTCTCCCACAGTCTCCACTGCAATCTGCGCCTAGGCCTCCCGCCGAGGAGGCCATGCAAGTGGATCGGTCTCGCCTGACCCTGGAAGAGAGGAATCGCCGTAAGGAAGAGAATCTTTGTCTGTACTGTGCCAGTACTGAACATTTTTTGGTGGATTGCCCAATCCGTCCTCCACGTCTGGGAAACGCACGCTCGCACCCAGCTCTCGTGGGTGTGGCGTCTCTTGATGCTAAGTCGGCTTCTCCACGTCTCACGGTGCCTGTTCGGATTTCTACTTCAGCCAGCTCTCCCCTCTCAGCCGTGGCCTGCCTGGACTCTGGAGCTTCTGGGAATTTTATTCGGGAGTCCTTAGTGAATAAATTCCGCATTCCGGTGACCCGTCTTGTCAAGCCACTCCACATTTCCGCGGTCAACGGAGCCAGGTTGGATTGCACCGTGCGTTACCGCACGGAGCCCCTCCTAATGTGCATCGGACCTCATTACGAGGAAATTGTATTTTTTGTCCTTCCTAATTGCACTTCTGAAGTTCTCCTTGGACTACCCTGGCTTCAACACCATTCCCCAACCCTGGATTGGTCCACTGGGGAGATCAAGAGTTGGGGTCCCTCTTGTTCCAAGGACTGCCTTCAACCGGTTCCCAGTACTCCCTGCCGTGACCCTGTGGTTCCTCCTGTATCCGGTCCCCCTAAGGTCATTAAGGACTCTGCCTGCCACAGGAAATGCCTCTCCCCCCCTCCCAGTCCCATCAGGCAAGCCTCTGTGTCCCCTCATGGCCCTCGTCCTGGTGTCACACTGCCCCGTGCCAGGTCTCGCCCTCTGCCCTCTCTCCCCATTCCTACTCCTGCTGTTCTGCCTGCCGTTGAGGAATCCCTCCATCCTTTCCCGGTGTCCTCATCCCAGGGGAGGCAGTTACCGGACAAAGAGAAGGGGAGACCTAAGGGGGGGGGTACTGTTACGCCTAGCGCTCCGGGCCCCCGCTCCTCCCCGGAGCGCTCACGGCGTCTTTCTCCCTGCAGCTCCCCGGTCAGTCCCGCTGACCGGGAGCGCTGCTCTGTCATGGCCGTTGGGGATGCGATTCGCACAGCGGGACGCGCCCGCTCGCGAATCGCATCCCAGGTCACTTACCCGTTCCCGTCCCCTGCTGTCATGTGCTGGCGCGCGCGGCTCCGCTCTCTAGGGCGCGCGCGCGCCAGCTCCCTGAGACTTAAAGGGCCAGTGCACCAATGATTGGTGCCTGGCCCAATTAGCTTAATTGGCTTCCACCTGGTCCCTGACTATATCTAACCTCCTCCCATGCACTTCCTTGCCGGATCTTGTTGCCCTTGTGCCTAGTGAAAGCGTTTTGTGTGTTTAAAGCCTGTGTACCAGAACTTCTGCTATCTCCCCTGACTACGAACCTTGCCGCCTGCCCCCGACCTTCTGCTACGTCCGACTTTGCTTCTGCCTACTCCCTTGTACCTCGCCTATCTTCAGCAGTCAGAGAGGTGAGCCGTTGCTAGTGGATACGACCTGGTCACTACCGCCGCAGCAAGACCATCCCGCTTTGCGGCGGGCTCTGGTGAAAACCTGTAGTGGCTTAGAACCGGTCCACTAGCGCGGTCCTCGCCATCCCTCTCTGGCACAGAGGATCCACCTCCTGCCAGCCGGCATCGTGACAGTCTCCTTGTGCTTCAGTCAACTCCAGGCTTTGCCATTCAGACACTATATGATCTCTCTTTATGCTTCAGCCAACTGAAGCTGTGCCATTCAGACACTATATGATCTCTTCATGTTTCAGCCACCTCCAGGCTGTGTCATTCAGCCAATATATGGTTTACTGATGCTACTGGGCCTGGGCCTGAACATTTTTATCGTAGCTACCCTAAATATTCAATTTAAATGTCACAATTTATCTTTTAATCTTAGGGATTGTGTCAATTCATGCTGCTGCCAACTCCAGGCTGTGCCATTCAGACACTATATGGTCTCCTCATGCTTCAGCCACCTCCAGGCTGTGTCATTCAGCCACTATATGGTCTCCATATATTGCCTGTGTATTGTAGGAAACATGTGGGTATCCTTGAGTTACTGTCCCAGCATTATTGCCATGATGATACCAGTAATAAAAGGAATATTGCCAAGTACTAGCAGAAACAGGGAAGTGTGGATACTGACCACCGGCTGTTGGAAATGACTGACTATCCCAGGTGGTAGATTTACCATTTTGAAGTTCCTCAGTTCCAGTAGGCTTTATGTCGTTCCTTCTTTGTTGTGGTTCTTCAGTTGCAGATTTAAGTTATATCATGTTTTCCTGTTCCTCTGATGAGCTAATGTCACTGGAACACACAATACTCATATTGTCATCTAATGAAGGATCCTTTTCTTCAGAGAACGTATATAAAAAAAATTGTTTTGAATGTCAGGTGGTATTCTGACATTTTCTTATTATAAAGGAATTTTGGAATCTGGGACACAGGTAAAAGTAAGTATTTTTAAGCATACTGTAGCACAGTTTTCTGTCCTCATAAGTGCATACCACATACCTACATCTAAGTAGTGTACTATTTTGTACCCGTTAATCTGTCAAGGGTCTATATACTGTGAAAGGACAGCCAATAGTACACATCTGCTGCTGTTCTAGACAAATACCGCTGTTTTAACCGCAGTGAAGCGTATTGTACTCCCCTCATACACGCAATGAGTATGTCAGTATGTAAGGTAGAGTAGTGAAATTTAAATTAAAAAATCCTTCATTTCAATTTCAAAATCTTAAATTTAAATCTCTGCTAACGCCAGGCTGTGCCATTCAGACACTTTATGGTCTCTTCATGCTTCAGTCACCTCCAGGCTGTGCCATTCTACCACTATATAGTCTCCTCATGCTTCAGCCTCCTCTAGGCTGTGCAATTCAGCCACTATATTGTCTCCTCATGCTTCAGCCAACTCCAGGCTGTGTCATTCAGCCAATAAATGATTTACTGATGCTGCTGGGCCTGGGCCTAAAAAAAAATTATGGTGGCACTAGCTACCCTAAATCTTCAATTTAAATTTCAAAATGTATCTTTTAATTTTAGGGATTGTGAAGCCCTAGTGTCTACTCATGTTGCTGCCAACTCCAGGCTGTGCCATTCAGACACTATATGGTCTCCTCATGCTTCAGCCAACTCCAGGCTGTGTCATTCAGCCAATATATGGTTTACTGATGCTGCTGTGCCTGGGTCTGGGACCCAAATTTTTTTATGGTAACACTAGCTACCCTAAATCTTCAATTTAAATTTCAACATTCCTCTTTTAATCTTAGGGATTGTGAAGCCCTAGTGTCTACTCATGCTTTTGCCAACTCCAGGCTGTGCCATTCAGACACTATATAGTCTCCTCATGTTTCAGCCAACTCAAGGCTGTGTAATTCAGCCAATATATGGTTTACTGATGCTGCTGGGCCTGGGTCTGGGCCCAAATTTTTTTTTATGGTAGCACTAGCTACCCTAAATCCTCAATTTAAATTTCAAAATTCATATTTTAATCTTAGGGATTGTGAAGCCGTAGTGTCTACTCATGTTGCAGCCAACTCCAGGCTATGCTATTCATACTCTATATGGTTGCCTCATGCTTCAGCCAACTCCAGGCTGTGTCATTCAGCCAACATATGGTTTACTGATGCTGCTGGGCCTGGGTCTGGGCCCCAAATTTTTTTATGGTAGCACTAGCTACCCTAAATCTTCAATTTAAATTTCAAAATTAATCTTTTAATCTTAAGGATGGTGAAGCGCTAGTGTCTACTCATGCTGCTGCCAACTCCCGGCTGTGCCATTCAGACACTATATGGTCTCCTCATGCTTCAGCCAACTGATGGCTGTTTCATTCAGCCAATATATGGTTTACTGATGCTGCTTTGCCTGGGTCTGGGCCTAAAATATTTTTTATGGTAGCACTAGCTACCCTAAATCTTCAATTTAAATTTCAAAATGAATCTTTTAATCTTAGGGATTGTAAAGCCCTAGTGTCTACTCATGCTGCTGCTAACTCCAAGCTGTGCCATTCAGACACTATATGGTCTCCTCATGCTTCAGTCAACTCCAGGCTGTGTCATTCAGCCAACATATGGTTTACTGATGCTGCGTGGTCTGGGCCAAAAAAATTTTTATGATAGCACTAGCTATCCTAAATCTTTAATTTCAATTTCAAAATGAATCTTTTAATCTTAGGTATTGTGAAGCCCTAGTTTCTACCAATGCTTCTGCCAACTGCAGGTTGTGCCATTCAGACAACATATGGTCTCCTCATGCTTCAGCCAACTCCAGGCTGTGTAATTCAGCCAATATATGGTTTACTGATGCTGCTGGGCCTGGGTCTGGGCCTAAAAACATTTTTATGGTAGCACTAGCTACCCTAGATCTTCAATTTAAATTTCAAAATTCCTCTTTTAATCATGGGGATTGTGAAGCCCTAGTGTCTACTCATGCTTCTGTCAACTCCAGGCTGTGCTATTCAGACACTGTATGGTCTCCTCATGCTTCAGCCAACTCAGGACTGTGTCATTCAGCCAATATATGGTTTACTGATGCTGCTGGGCCCAATTTTTTTTTTATGGTAGCACTAGCTACCCTAAATCTTCAATTTAAATTTCAAAATTCATCTTTTAATCTTAGGGATTGTGAAGCCGTAGTGTCTACTCATGTTGCAGCCAACTCCAGGCTATGCTATTCATACTGTATATGGTTGCCTCATGCTTCAGCCAACTCCAGCCTGTGTCATTCAGCCAATATATGGTTTACTGATGCTGCTGGGCCTGGGTCTGGGCCCCAATTTTTTTTTATAGTAGCACTAGCTACCCTAAATCTTCAATTTAAATTTAAAAATGTATCTTTTAATCTTAGGGATGGTGAAGCCCTAGTGTCTACTCATGCTGCTGCCAACTCCAGGCTGTGCCATGCAGACACTATATGGTCTCCTCATGCTTCAGTCAACTGATGGCTGTGCCATTCAGCCAATATATGGTTCACTGATGCTGCTGGGCCTGGATCTGGGCCTAAATTTTTTTTTATGGTAGCACTAGCTACCCTAAATATTCAATTTCAATTTCAAAATTCCTCTTTTAATTTTAGGGATTGTGAAGCACTAGTGTCTACTCATGCTGCTGCTAACTCCTAGCTGTGCCATTCAGACACTATATGGTCTCCTCATGCTTCAGCCAACTCCAGGCTGTGTCATTCAGCCAACATATGGTTGACTGATGCTGCTGGGCCTGGGTCTGGGCTTAAAAATGTTTTATGGTAGCACTAGCTACCCTAAATCTTCAATTTAAATTAAAAAATTTATCTTTTAATCTTAGGGATTGTGAAGTCCTAGTGTCTACTAATGCTTCTGCCAACTGCAGGCAGTGCCATTCAGACACCATATGGTCTCCTGATGCTTCAGCCAACTCCAGGCTGTGTAATTCAGCCAATATATGGTTTACTGATGCTGCTGGGCCTGGGTCTGGGCCTAAAAACATTTTTATGGTAGCACTAGCTACCCTAAATCTTCAATTTAAATTTCAAATTTCATATTTTTATCTTTAGAATTCAGAAGCCCCAGTGTCTACTCATGCTGCAGCCAACTCCAGGCTGTGCCATTCAGACACTATATGGTCTCCTCATGCTTCAGCCAACTCCAGGCTGTTTCATTCAGCCAATATATGGTTTACTGATGCTGCTGGGCCTGGGTCTGGGCCAAAATTTTTTTATGGTAGCACTAGCTACCCTAAATCTTCAATTTAAATTTAAAAATTCATCTTTTAATCTTAGGAATTGTAAAGCCCTAGTTTCTACTCATGCTGCTGATAACTCCGAGCTGTGCCATTTAGACACTATAGGATCTCCTCATGGTTCAACCACATCCAAGCTGTGTCATTCAGCCACTATATGGTCTCCTCATGCTGCCAACACCTCCACGCTGTGTCATTAAGCCACTATATGGTCTCTTCATGCTTCCAACACCTCCACGCTGTCATTCAGCCACTATATGGTCTTCTCATACTTCAGCCACATCCACTGTGTGTTATTCAGCCACTATATGGTCTCCTCATGCTGCTGCAAACTCTAGGCTGTGTCATTCAGCAACTATATGCTGCCGCTAACTCCAGGCTGTGTCATTCAGCCACTATGTGGTCTCCTCATGCTGCCACCAACTCCAGGCTGTGTCATTCAGCCACTATATGTTCTTCTCATGCTGTTGCCACCTCCAAGCTGTGTCATACAGCCACTATACGGTCTCCTCATGCTGCCGCCACCTCGACGCTGGGCCATTCAGCAACTATATGGTCTATCCATGCTGCCGCCACCTCCAGGCTGTGTCATTTAAGAACTATATGGTCTCCTCATGCTGCCAACACCTCCTTGCTGCATCTTTCAGCCACTATATGGTCTCCTTGTGCTGCCGCCACCTCCATGCTGAGTCATTCATCCACTTTATGTTCTCCTCATACTGAAGCCACCTCCAGGCTCTGTCATTGTGCTGCTCTGCGACAGTGATTCAAATAGCAATGCCCCTGATCTGCATGTCATTCTGAATAACAGTATTATTTCACTAACCCAGCACACTCCCTATGCGTGTTACAGCAAGGCAAAGTGTTCTACACCCCTGTTGAGGCTCTCTGTAGGCCAGAAATAACCATTTTTAATAGCAATTTGCCGCAAATAAATTCGGACCAAAAGCAATTTTTTGGGAAAATTCGGCTAATCGAATTTTTCAAAAAATTTGCACATCTCTAGATTGGATGTAAACTGCCTCCCACCCTCATAGATCTTTTTTTTGAGGATGATCCAAAGGTTCTCAATAGGATTGAGGTCAGGGGAGGATGGATCCCACACCATGACTTTTTCTCCATTTAACCCGACAGCAGCCATTGATGCAGAGGTATTCTACGCAGATAGAAATTGGTGCATTGTCAAGCATGAAGATGATTTTATTATGGATAGCATAGTTCTTCCTTCTGTACCAGGGAAGAAAGTGGTCAGTCAGAAATTCCACACAATGCCATCCATGAATTAAACTGGAAAAAAAAAAAAAGATTTAATCTTTGTGGCACTTAAATAGATTTTGCACAATAATTTGGGTGCAGAAACATGTATAACTAGGTACTTGTATTGAAATTATTAAAAATTACATTGTGGTGACATTCAGCAGAATAAATATATGCCAATAATTGCCAAAAAGTTATCAATTTTAGCACATACTATATTTGCTAAATTTCTTTCTGCTTTCACCACAAAAAAAAGTGGAAAGGGTCACTGAGGGGGGTAGGGGTAACTGTGTTTTTTTTTTACTGATCATGATTAAAAATTTAAAATTATGCAAAAAAAAAATTGGCTACAGCAAGATATTTTCCAAAGCTGAACTTTGGAGCAGAATTCTGCTTGGGAAATACATTGTGTGAATGGGCCCTTAAACTGAAGTTTGTCACTGTTTATAAATCCCTCATTAAATCTAAGATACATGTCTATTTTAAATGTCTAAATTCAATAACAGAGTGGCAATAGAGTGAATTAGAGTGTATTACAATTTTTCTGGAATGCTCCACTCACCACTTCTACAAATCAGGGAGTGTAACATATTAGACAATTAGAATGAAGGGTTCTGGGGAAGAGTAATCCTCCAAATTACCGAGTTACTGTGGCTTAGTATTGTTGGAGCTCTCTCCATAAAATGAAGTTATCCCTGAAAAGTAATTTTCCTTTTCTCACTAGCTCAGTATATCTAGTGCGTAACAGGACTTTTAAATCCCACTATGTAGCCAAGGCCTCATTTGTTTACTTACAATTAAAAACATTTCTAGCAGTTACAATTACGGCCATAAGGTCAGAGAACTTCATTTTAATAGATCTTAAACTTAATAGCCATTAAAATTTTGACGACAAAAATTTTCCTTTGTAGAAAACATTTTCTATGTTATTCTTCTCTTGGTTATGTGGGATACTTGATATTCACACAATATTTGGAGATAAAGTAGTTTCTCTCACTGAATAATTCCAGACATAACTAAACATTGGAAGTAATACTGGAAATAAATGTGGTAATATCATAAGCTGTGGATATATAATTGGAACTATATAAGTTAGACTGTCCAACAATAATACCATTTTGAATATATTTATCTAGTCTGCCTCCTGGCCAAAATGTTAAGTTTTAGATCCTGCTATAAGAACCTAATGCTTGTACAGGCAGGATTTACAGCTCTGCTAGATCAATTAATGTTAGTACCTACAATAGTTAGGGCTTTGCTTGATATTAAAGTTAGTTATATATATCTTTTGTGATAGTCATCAGGTACCAAACCACTTTTATATCCAGTGTTTCCTTACAACCTTTCTTGATGTGTCTTTACCTTTAACATTGCATTAACTTTTTATTCTATTATACATACATCATTAACAAAAACATTTTTCCCACATGGAAATTCTACTAGTATGAATTAAGATATGAAAACAAAAAAAGCATAATGGATTACAAAAATGTTGTTCTATTCAAAACCCTATGTTCGGCTCTATGGGGAGGATTTATCAAAACCTGTCCAGAGGAAAAGTTGCCCAGTTGCCCATAACAACCAATCAGATCGCTTCTTTAATTTTTAGCAAGGCCCCTGTAAAATGAAAGAAGCAATCTGCTTGGTTGCTATGGGCAACTTTTTCTCTGGACAGGTTTTGATAAATCTCCCCCTATGTTTTTTTTTTGTTTGTTTGTTTTTTGGAGTACTGCCACTAGAGATGAGCAAACTTCCAGTAATTCAATTAGTCATGAACTTCTCGGCTTGGCAGTTGCTGACTTTAGCCTATATATGTTTATGGTAGCAATAGGTACCATATATCTTCAATGGAAATGTCAAAATTCATCAATTAATCTTAGGGATTGTGAAGCCCTGCGGCCTACTCATGATGCTGCCAGCTCTATTCTGTGTAATTCAACATCTACATGGTTTAGTGATGCTGCTGGGCCTAGGACATTACCCATATATGTTTATGGTAGCAATAGGTATCATACATCTTCAATAGAAATTTCTAAATTCATATTTTATTCTTAGAGATTGTGAGGCCCTATTGTCTCCTCCTTCTGCCAACTCCAGGCTGTGTCATTCAGCCACTCTATAGTCTCTTTTCATGCTTCAACCACCTTCAGGCTGTGCCATTCAGGCACTATATGGTCTTTTCATGCTGCCACAAACTAACGGCAGTCATTCAGCCACTATATGGTCTCCTCATACTGATGCCACCTCCAGGCTCTGTTATTGTGCTGCCATGTGACATGTGACTCTTTGTTCGATTTGGCCCTTTGTACCCACAAACCAAAACTTGGGAGTTAAAATTTAAATTTCAAACTCTTAAATTTTAATTTAAAACTCTTACATTTCAATGGTCTCCTCATGCTTCTACCAACTCCAGGCTGTGCCATTCAGACACTATTGTCACGATTCGGCTTCCAGGTAGTGGATCCTCTGTGTCAGCGAGGGATTGGCGTGGACTGTGCTAGTGGACCGGTTCTAAGAGGCTACTGGTTTTCACCAGAGTCCGCCGCAAAGCGGGATGGTCTTGCTGCGGCAGTAGCAACCAGGTCGTATCCACTAGCAACGGCTCTACCTCGCTGACTGCTGAGAAGGCGTGGGACAGAAGGACTAGGCAGAGGCAATGTCAGACGTAGCAGAAGGTCGGGGGCAGGCGGCAAGGTTCGTAGTCAGGATGGGTAGCAGAAGTTCAGGTACACAGGCTTTGGACACACTAAACGCTTTCACTGGCACAAGGCAACAAGATCCGGCAAGGGAGTGCATGGGAGGAGGTCAGATATAGTCAGGGACCAGGTGGAAGCCAATTAAGCTAATTGGGCCAGGCACCAATCATTGGTGCACTGGCCCTTTAAGTCTCAGAGAGCTGGCGCGCGCGCGCCCTAGAGAGCGGAGCCGCGCGCGCCAGCACATGACAGCAGGGGACCGGGACGGGTAAGTGACCTGGGATGCGACTCGCGAGCGGGCGCGTCCCGCTGTGCGAATCGCATCCCCAACGGCCATGACAGTGCAGCGCTCCCGGTCAGCGGGACTGACCGGGGCGCTGCAGGGAGAAAGACGCCGTGAGCGCTCCGGGGAGGAGCGGGGACCCGGAGCGCTAGGCGTAACAGTACCCCCCCCTTAGGTCTCCCCTTCTCTTTGTCCGGTAACTGCCTCCCCTGGGATGAGGACACCGGGAAAGAATGGAGGGTTTCCTCAACGGCAGGCAGTACAGCAGGAGTGGGAATGGGGAGGGAGGGCAGAGGGCGAGGCCTGGCACGGGGCAGTGTGACACCAGGACGGGGTCCATGGGGAGGCACAGAGGCTTGCCTGACGGGACTGGGAGGGGGGGAGAGGCACTTCCTGTGGCAGGCAGAGTCCCAGTTCCTGATCTCCCCGGTGGTCCAATCAATGGTGGGGGAATGAAGCCGGAGCCAAGGCAGACCGAGGAGGACCTCAGAGGTACAGTTGGGGAGAATGAAGAACTCAATCCTCTCAAGGTGGGGTCCAATAGACATGAGGAGGGGCTCTGTGCGGTAACGCACGGTGCAGTCCAATCTGGCTCCGTTGACCGCGGAAATGTAGAGCGGCTTGACGAGACGGGTCACCGGGATGCTGAATTTATTAACAAACGACTCCAAAATAAAATTTCCAGAGGCACCGGAGTCCAAGCAGGCCATGGCTGAGAGGGAGGAGTTGGCTGAAGAAGAAATCCGCACGGGTACCGTGAGACGTGGAGGAGCAGACTTGGAACCAAGAGACGCCACACCCACGTGAGCTGGGTGCGTGCGTGCGTTTCCCAGGCATGGAGGACGGATAGGGCAATCCACCAAGAAATGCTCGGTACTGGCACAGTAAAGACAGAGATTTTCTTCCCTACGGCGATTCCTCTCTTCCTGGGTCAGGCGAGACTTATCCACTTGCATGGCCTCCTCGGCGGGAGGCCCAGGCGTAGATTGCAACGGATACTGTGGGAGAGGTGCCCAGAGATCTAAGTCTTTTTCCTGGCGGAGCTCTTGGTGTCGCTCAGAAAAACGCATGTCAATGCGGGTAGCTAGATGGATGAGTTCTTGCAGATTGGCAGGAATCTCTCGTGCGGCCAGCACATCCTTGATGCGACTGGATAGGCCTTTTTTAAAGGTCGCGCAGAGAGCCTCGTTATTCCATGATAACTCGGAAGCAAGAGTGCGAAATTGGATGGCGTACTCGCCCACTGAAGAATTACCCTGGACCAGGTTCAACAGGGCAGTCTCGGCAGAAGAAGCTCGGGCTGGCTCCTCGAAGACACTCCGGAGTTCAGCGAAGAAGGCCTGGACTGTGGCTGTGGCAGGATCATTGCGGTCCCAGAGCGGTGTGGCCCAAGACAAGGCCTTTCCTGAAAGAAGGCTTACTACGAACGCCACCTTAGACCGTTCTGAAGGAAACAAGTCCGACAACATCTCCATATGCAGGGAACACTGAGACAAAAATCCACGGCAGAGTTTAGAGTCCCCATCAAATTTGTCCGGCAGGGACAAGCGGAGGTTAGGAGCGGCCACTCGCTGCGGAGGAGGTGCAGGAGCTGGCGGAGGAGATGGTTGCTGCTGTAGCAGAGGCAGAAGTTGCTGTAACATGGCGGTCAACTGCGACAGCTGCTGTCCTTGTTGGGCAATCTGCTGCGATTGCTGAGCGACCACCGTGGGAAGATCAGCGAGACTTGGCAGCGGCACCTCAGCGGGATCCATGGCCGGATCTACTGTCACGATTCGGCTTCCAGGTAGTGGATCCTCTGTGTCAGCGAGGGATTGGCGTGGACCGTGCTAGTGGACCGGTTCTAAGAGGCTACTGGTTTTCACCAGAGCCCGCCGCAAAGCGGGATGGTCTTGCTGCGGCAGTAGCAACCAGGTCGTATCCACTAGCAACGGCTCTACCTCGCTGACTGCTGAGAAGGCGTGGGACAGAAGGACTAGGCAGAGGCAAGGTCAGACGTAGCAGAAGGTCGGGGGCAGGCGGCAAGGTTCGTAGTCAGGATGGGTAGCAGAAGTTCAGGTACACAGGCTTTGGACACACTAAACGCTTTCACTGGCACAAGGCAACAAGATCCGGCAAGGGAGTGCATGGGAGGAGGTCAGATATAGTCAGGGACCAGGTGGAAGCCAATTAAGCTAATTGGGCCAGGCACCAATCATTGGTGCACTGGCCCTTTAAGTCTCAGAGAGCTGGCGCGCGCGCGCCCTAGAGAGCGGAGCCGCGCGCGCCAGCACATGACAGCAGGGGACCGGGACGGGTAAGTGACCTGGGATGCGACTCGCGAGCGGGCGCGTCCCGCTGTGCGAATCGCATCCCCAACGGCCATGACAGTGCAGCGCTCCCGGTCAGCGGGACTGACCGGGGCACTGCAGGGAGAAAGACGCCGTGAGCGCTCCGGGGAGGAGCGGGGACCCGGAGCGCTAGGCGTAACAACTATATGGTCTTCTCATGCTTGTGCCACCTCCAGGCTGTGCCATTCTGACACTATAGAGCCTTCTCATGCTTCGGCCACCTCTTGGCAGTGCTATTCCGCCACTATAGGGTATCCTTATGATTCAGCCAACTTCAGGCTGTGTCATTCAGCCAATTTATGGTTTACTGATGCTGCTGGGCCATTTTTATGGTAGCACTAGCTGCAATAAATCTTTAATTTCATTTTCAAAATTCACCAATTAATCTTAGGGGTTGTGAAGCCCTCTTGTGTACTCATGCTGCTGCCAGCTCTAGTCTGTGTCATTCAGCAACTACATGGTTTAGTGATGCTGCTGGGCCTGGGACATTACTTTAAAAGGTTTATGGTAGGACTAGCTACCATACATCTTCAATTTAAATGTCAAAATTCATCTTTTAATCTTAGGGATTGTGAGGCCCTATTGTTTCCTTCTTCTACGCTGTGTCATTCAGCCACTATATGGTCTTCTCATGATTCAGCCACCTCCAAACTGTGTCATTTAGCCACTATATGGTCTCCTCATGCTACCAACATCTCCACGCTGTGTAATTCAGCCACTATGTGGT
Source organism: Hyla sarda (assembly GCF_029499605.1). Lineage (NCBI taxonomy): Eukaryota > Metazoa > Chordata > Amphibia > Anura > Hylidae > Hyla > Hyla sarda. Next base: position 483,250,524 of record NC_079189.1, read on the forward strand.
CTCCTCATGCTGTCAACACCTCCATGCTGTGTCATTTAGCCACTATATGGTCTCCTCATGGTTTAGCCCCCTTCAAGCTGTGTCATTCAGCCACTATATGGTCTCCTCATGCTGCCAACACCTCCACCCTGTGTCATTTAGCCACTATATGGTCTCCTCATGGTTTAGCCCCCTTCAAGCTGTGTCATTCAGCCACTATATGGTCTCCTCATGCTGCCAACACCTCCACACTGTGTCATTCAGCCACTATATGGTCTCCTCATGCTGCCAAAACCTGCATAATGTATCATTCAGCCACTATCTGGTCTCCTCATGCTGTCAGCACTTCCGCGCTGTGTCATTTTGCCACTATATGGTCTCCTCATGGTTCAGCCACCTTCAAGCTGTGTCATTCTGCCACTATATGTTCTCCTCATGCTGCCAACACCTCCATGCTGTGTCATTCAGCCACTATATGGTCTCCTCATGTTGCCAACACCTCCACACTGTGTCCTTTAGCCACTATATGGTCTCCTCATGCTGCCAACACCGCCACACTGTACCATTTAGCCACTATAGGGTCTCCTCATGATGCCAACACCTCCATGCTCTATCATTCAGCCACTATATGGTCTCTTCATGCTGCCAACACCTCGACGCTGTGTCATTCAGCCACTATTTGCTCTCCTCATGCTGCCAAAAACTCCATGCTCTTTCATTTAGCCACTATATGGTCAACTCATAATGATGCCACCTCCAGGCTCTGTCATTGTGCCGTTTTGTGGCAGTGATTCTAATAGCGATGCCTGTAATTTGCATGTCATACTGTATAACTGTATTATTTCACTACCCCAGCACACTCCATGCGTGTTAGAATACATCAAAGTGTTCTGCACCCCTATTGAGGCTCTCTGTAGGACAGAAACAGCTGTTTTTAATATGGATTCACCGCAAATAAATTTGAATCAAACCTAAAAAAAAAATTAAATTCGGCAAATTGGTCAAATCGAATTTTTCAAAGGTTTGCTCATCTCTAGTAATAGCCATGCTTAGGAAGGATCCACACTTTCCTCAGGCTAAGTTGCTATATTGTGAGATTACCATAAAGCTGAGGATATCTTTTTGTGAACTGGCTACTTACTGTTCGAGTTTCTTTCCTTACACTCCAAATGTCATAAATTATTGCTTGTAAGTGTGAGGTCACTTTTCTCCCTCCCACACATCAGCCACCCCACCCATTGAAACACGCCTGTGATCTCTTTAATACAATAGACAGGTGTATTCTGACCAGGGAGCCTTAAGCTGTTGCAAAAACAGAATGATCTTCCTTCCACCCAGTGGTTGCTCCACCCATTGAAGCAAAGACAGGCTCCCTCTGAACACGTGACTAGTGATGTAATGTCTCAGGCTGCACTGCAACCTGGAAAACCTGAGACAACACTCATTTTGTATACTGTTAAAAATAAACCTCATGGTGGAATTGCAAGACCACTATAAAACACAGGTACAGACACCACTATATTATGAATTACACTGACTTTACAGCCCCTGTAGCATTGTCAATTTAAAAATATCCCAGAATACACCTTTAAACAAATAAAGAATCCTTATCCTTAAACTCTAAAGAAGTCAATTGCGGCTTAATAAAGCCTTCTCATTGAGTTCTTTCAGGCCATGTCCAGCTCCTCTCAGCTGATTGTTTATGTGACTTCTTCCTTGATCACTGACTCGGACTGATTTTGTTATGAAATCATTAATGTCATTTGGTGACAATTGGGGATGTAAAAAACAAGCCCTTATATGGGTCTATATGCGCAAAAATGGAAAGTGTTATGATTTTTAGAAGGGGAGGAGGAAAAAACGAAAGTGCAAAAGCAAAAATTGGCCTGGATCCTTAAGGCCAGAAGGGGATTGGTCCTTAACCCCTTAACGATGCAGGACGTATATTTACGTCCTGCGCCGGCTCCCGCGATATGAAGCGGGTCGTGCTGCGACCCCGCATCACATCACGTCTGTCCCGGCGCTCATCAACGGCCGGGACCCGCGGCTAATACCACACATCGCCGATTGCGGCAATGTGCGGTATTAACCCTTTAGGAGCGGCGGTCAAAGCTGACCGCCGCTTCTAAAGTGAAAGTGAAACTATCCCGGCTAGTCAGTCGGGCTGTTCGGGACCGCCACGGTGAAATTTCACCGCGGCGTCCCGAACTGCTTACAGGACACCGGGAGGGCCCTTACCTGCCTCCTCGGTGTCTGATCGACGAATGACTGCTCCGTGCCTAAGATCCAGGCAGGAGCAGTCAAGCGCCGATAAAACTGATCACAGGCGTGTTAATACACGCCAGTGATCAGCATAGGAGATCAGTGTGTGCAGTTTTATAGGTCCCTATGGGACCTACAACACTGCAAAATAAAAGTTAAAAAAAGTGTTAATAAAGGTCATTTAACCCCTTTTGAATCACTCCCCTTTTCCCATAAAAAAATAAAACAGTGAAAATAAAAAAATTAAATAAATAAACATATGTGGTATCACCGCGTGCGTAAATGTCCAAACTATAAAAATATATCATTAATTAAACTGCACGGTCAATGGCGTATGCGCAAAAAAATTCCAAAGTCCAAAAAAGCGTATTTTTGGTAACTTTTTATACCATTAAAAAATTTATAAAAATTGGTCAAAAAGTCCGATCAAAACAAAAATGGCACCACTAAAAACTTCAGATCACAGCGCAAAAAATTAGTTCTCATAACGCCCTGTACGTGGAAAAATAAAAAAGTTATAGGGGTCAGAAGATGACATTTTTAAACGTATAAATTTTCCTGCATGTAGTTATGATTTTTTCCAGAAGTACGACAAAATCAAACCTATATAAGTAGGGTATCATTTTAACCGTATGGACCTACAGAATAATGATAAGGTGTCATTTTTACTGAAATATGCACTGCGTAGAAACGGAAGCCCCCCAAATTTGCTGAGAATTTTGGGGTAAAATGACTAATGTCACTGCAAAGTAGAATTGGTGACGCAAAAATAAGCCATAATATGGATTTTTAGGTGGAAAATTGAAAGGGTTATGATTTTTAAAAGGTAAGGAGGAAAAAATGAAAGTGCAAAAACTGAAAAACCCTGAGTCCTTAAGGGGTTAAGGGGTTAAATACCACTAACATGGGAGCTCTACCTCTATATCAGAATACATATCACGGTGCAAAGCAATCTATTCCAATGGCCATATACAAATAATCAGAGTTCCTGTTATGCAGTTTAGCAAAATAAGCATAAAGGCTTTGAGTCAGCTACACTATTTTAATAGCATTGACATGGTCCCCTAATCTCGTCTTCAGTTTGTGGCCACAAGGACACTCCAGCACGTAGTCCACACAGGTAGTGTTGCAGGCAATATAGCTTCCTATCCTATTTTCCTTCTACTGTATATACCATACTAGGTCCATCAGATACATATTGGCCTAGTACACCATCCCCATTAAGAAATGGCATTATTTTTTAAGATATTTTCTATTCTACAGCAATCTCTGTAAACGCCTTTGATGAACAGAGCACCTACATTTCTATTTTCTTTTTTATTCTTGTCATTCAATAAAGTTTTTTTTTACTTATTTAATGACCTTTTATTTTACTTTCACCAATTATGCCTCAGAATATTGTTTCTCCAAACCTCTTACATAAAATCACTTTCTTCTCCATAGTCAAGTTTAAGGGTATAATTTTTCTTTGCACTTAAAGCCATGTAGGTCCTGGAATTTATTTTCTTTGCATGACATTTTTTCCACTTTTTTTTTTCCTGTTTCTTTTTTTCTTTTTCTTGTCTAACTCTATTTATTTCTCCTCTCACTTTATCCTGGGTTTTTTTGGTCTCTCCTTTCCAAACAACTCTCTTCCCTTTACTCTTCCTGGTTCATTACTATGGGTTATTGCCATTTTAAATCTTGTTAGGCTATACCCTCCAACTTTTTTTTTTTTTTTTAAACATGACTGTATCCCAATAGAGTGAGACTTTCAAACATTTTAATAGAGCAACACCTCCTTAGACAATTATGCGATTGACTCAGATGTTCACGAAAAGATAGACAACTTCTAAAGAGTAAAGATACACTTGGCCCTGTATGACCTTTTACCTGATCTATTGGCTGAATTCTGTACATGTATAAATTTATTTTCAACATATTTCCAATGTCTGTAAGTATTTTGGTTAGCTTTTTGTTATTTTACTGATATAATGGCTAAAACTACTGTCAAATTATAAATGTAGATAATTTAGGATTTTCCTAGTATAATGACGGAAAATATAGATTTTATAAAGACAGGAGGCGGGTATCAATTGCATATTCTTTCTTTAATATGCCCAATAGCAGAAAAAACAAATGTAACATGAATGTAAAATGGAAGAAAAAAGAGGCAGGTCACCTAGCAACCTGACCGCACCCCTTCCAACATCTCCACCAATCCCTTCCGGGCTTGCTCCATAAAAGACAGTGTTGCCTCCGCCTCCTCCTCTTTCTTGATGCCGAAAACCCCGGACTGTAACCAACATTCAAAACGAAGCCGAGAACCGAAGTCGTCTCCGAACGGTGAAGACACAACTGCACATCATGCGCTCCAACTTGACCGCGATCTCCAAACGAACATCGGATCATTCAACCGAAGAAACTGAAGGTGATGACCCACATCGTGCAGGTCCACCAGACAATCCTCTCAGTATCCTAGAAAAGAAAAAACACACACCATAACAGGGAGGGCACAAAACATCGGGTGGGATGATACTCGCCTCCTGTCTTTATAAAATCTATATTTTCCGTCATTATACTAGGAAAATCCTAAATTTTATGGCAGACAGGAGGCTCGTATCAATTGCAAGTTCAAAGCAAAAAACAATAGAATAAACATGGCAAACATTACAGTACTGACATAGCTATATGAGATTCAGGTCTAAAATAATAATTGCAGAAAGTCTCCTCCGAAGACCAATCCGCCGCTTTCAAAATATCAGACAAAGAACCTCCTGCCTGAGCTACTTTAGTAGCCATGGCCCCCCTGGTAGAATGTGCCCGGAATAGAGACACATCCACTCCTGCCATAGCCATCGTCAGTTTCATCCAACGCGCCAGAGTCGGGGAAGAAACCGGAAAATATGGTGCACAAAATGAAATCAACAACTGAGAGAATCGCGGAGAACGAAATGACTCCGTTCTACTCTCATATTCCTTCAAACACCGCACTACACATAGTTTGGGATGAGAAGGAAACAGCGGATAGAACACAGTGCGCAAATTCGTCTTAGAACGCCTAGTAATAGAAAAATTCACCCCATTCACCCTGGATACGTCTAAAGCGCGTACATCAGAAACATACTTAATAGACACCACAACAGCATAGTCATTTTATATGACAATAGCTTGAGTGACAACGAACCGTTATCCTCCCAAGAGGAAAACATTCGAAGCACCATCGACACATCCCACGTGGCTAAATTACGTGGAGTCGGAGGACGTTTAAACCTAATTCCCTTCAGAAGACGGCAAACCATTGGGTGTTGCCCCACCGGCACACCATCCATTAGACTTGTGCACTAGAAAAATTTTCGTTTAATTTCGTTTCGTTTTTTCGTTTTGGAAAAAAATTTCGGTTCGGCAATATTTTCGGATTAGATTTTTCGGACACATTCGGTATTCGGGTATTCGTGTTGTTTTTTTCGGATACATTCAGTATTCGGGTACATTCGGTAAATCTTTAGTCTTTTTTTGGACTTTAGAGATCCTAATAAATAATGGAGATACCTTTTTTATTAAAATTTCGCAGGGTATCATAAAAAAATCATAATAAAAAAGATACAGTGGTGATGAAAAAAATTGTATCTAAAGAAATGTATCTTTTTTATTATGAAATGTTTATTCATTTTTAAACAGGGATCAATTTATGTGAGCGGGTAAAGCACTAAAAATGTAGCCGACAATAATGAAAATGTAGTGTGTGCGTGTTTTTCACTTTTTTTTAAAACATTTTTTAGGTAGTACTACTACTCCCAGCATGGAACACACTCTTCCATGATGGGAGTAGTAGTTATCTGTACTAATTGACAGATTGCAGGGGTCCCTTGCGATCCTCTTGTATAATGTATAGATGCGGCAGCTGCTCTTCTATGGTCCCCTGCATTCACGTATATGTACACATATTCATATTTCCCGCAGAGCTGTGATTGGCCAGATGGTTCCAGCCAATCACAGCTCTCTGTGAGAAATAGGAATATGTGTATATATACGGCCGTGCAGGGGACCATAGGAGAGCGGCCGCCGCATTCATACATTATACTGGAGGATCGCAGCGGCTGTCAGGAGTAATACCTGTAGTGATCTTCGCTTTACTACAAGTACTACCACTCCCAACATGGAGTACACTCTGCTCCATGCTGGGAGCTGTAGTACCTGTATTAATAGACAGATCGCAGCGGGTGTCAGAAGTTACACTCGCTGCGATATGTCTATTAATGCAGGTACTACAGCTCCCAGCATGGAGCAGAGTGTGCTCCATGTTGGGAGTATTAGTACCTGCAGTAAGGGACAGATCCCAGGGATGTCACTTCTCCTGACACCCGCTGCGATCCTCCTTATGTGAATGTCGGGATCAGCTGTTCTCAGGGCTACAGAGCCGGGAGAACAGCTGACGCTGAGCCGTAGGTATATATCGTATATCTACTGCCCAGCAAGAACTTACAGTGAGCCTGCAATGTGTATACAGTATACACATTGCTGGCTCACTTAACCCCTTGCTGAGCTGTGCGCTATGCGCAAGCCCAGCAAGGGAAGAGTTAACTTACACTGCTGGACAGTGTAGGTTAACCCTTTGTGCGGTATACACTTTATACAGCTATCTATAGATAGCTGTATACAGTGTATACAGAAGACGAAGTCCAGCTTACTTCCCTCGAGTCCCGGGCCGGGTTCGTGTAGCTCCGCCCCCTAGTGATGACGTCATTAGGGGGCGGAGCTACAGAAGGGAACAAGGCTAGTTTATCTGAAGCTCTGTTCACATTGTACGTTTTGTATAATGTGAACAGACCCTTCTGGCAGTGTCTACCCAGACAGGGAGACTCCAGCTGTTGCTAAACTACAACTCCCAGCATGCCCAGACAGCCAAAGGCTGTCTGGGCATGCTGGGAGTTGTAGTTTTGCACCAATTGGTGGCTCCCTGTTTGGGTAGACATTGCATCATGGGTGCTCTCCCCAGCGGACAGCGCCAAAAATGTCATAACCAATTTTTTGTGTTTTTTTTTCTTCTCGTTTCAGATCCGTGTATGCAGAGGATTACTGCGGATTCGATGGATTACGGCGGATTATTTTTTTTTCCTTTAATAAAATGGTTAACGAGGGCTGTGGGGGAGTGTTTTTTTAAATAAAATAATTTTTCCAATGTGTTGTGTTTTTTTTTTATTTTTATTGAATTTTCAGGGTTAGTAGCGGAAGCTGTCTTATTGACGGAATCCATTACTAGGCCAGGGCTTAGTGCTAGCCCCAAAAACAGCTAGTGCTAACCCCCAATTATTACCCCGGTACCCACCGCCACAGGGGTGCCGGGAAGAGCCGGTACCAACAGGCCCGGAGCGTCAAAAATGGCGCTCCTGGACCTAGGCGGTAACAGGCTGGCGTTATTTAGGCTGGGGAGGGCCAGTAACAATGGTCCTCACCCACCCTGGTAACGTCAGGCTGTTGCTGTTTGGTTGGTATTGTGCTGAGAATGAAAATACGGGGAACCCTATGCGTTTTTTTTTTTTTTAAATTTAAATAAAAAAATAAATAAAAAAAACGCATAGGGTTCCCCGTATTTTCATTCTCAGCCAGATACCAACCAAACAGCAACAGCCTAACGTTACCAGGGTGGGCGAGGACCATTGTTACTGGCCCTCCTCAGCCTAAATAACGCCAGCCTGTTACCGCCTAGGCCCAGGAGCACCATTTTGACGCTCCAGGCCTGTTGGTACCGGCTCTTCCCGGCACCCCTGTGGCGGTGGGTACCGGGGTAATAATTAGGGGTTAGCGCTAGCTGTTTTTGGGGCTAGCACTAAGCCCTGGCCTAGTAATGGATTCTGTCAATAAGGCAGCGTCCACTACTAACCTTGAAAATTCAATAAAAAAAAAAAACACAACACATTGGAAAAATTATTTTATTTAAAAAAACACTCCCCCACAGCCCTCGTTAACCATTTTATTAAAGGAAAAAATAAATAATCCGCCGTAATCCATCGAATCCGCAGTAATCCTCTGCATACACGGATCTGAAACGAGAAGAAAAAAACACAAAAAATTGGTTATGACATTTTTGGCGCTGTCCGCTGGGGAGAGCACCCATGATGCAATGTCTACCCAAACAGGGAGCCACCAATTGGTGCAAAACTATAACTCCCAGCATGCCCAGACAGCCTTTGGCTGTCTGGGCATGCTGGGAGTTGTAGTTTAGCAACAGCTGGAGTCTCCCTGTCTGGGTGGACACTGCCAGAAGGGTCTGTTCACATTATACAAAACGTACAATGTGAACAGAGCTTCAGATTAATTAGCCTTGTTCCCTTCTGTAGCTCCGCCCCCTAATGACGTCATCACTAGGGGGCGGAGCTACACGAACCCCGCCCGGGACTCGAGGGAAGTAAGCTGGACTTCGTCTTCTGTATACACTGTATACAGCTATCTATAGATAGCTGTATATAGTGTATACCGCCCAAAGGGTTAACCTACACTGTCCAGCAGTGTAAGTTAACTCTTCCCTTGCTGGGCTTGCGCATAGCGCACAGCTCAGCAAGGGGTTAAGTGAGCCAGCAATGTGTATACTGTATACACATTGCAAGCTCACTGTAAGTTCTTGCTGGGCAGTAGATATACGATGTATACCTACGGCTCAGGGTCAGCTGTTCTCCTGGCTCTGTAGCCCTGAGAACAGCTGATCCCGACATTCACATAAGGAGGATCGCAGCGGGTGTCAGGAGAAGTGACATCCCTGGGATCTGTCCCTTACTGCAGGTACTAATACTCCCAACATGGAGCACACTCTGCTCCATGCTGGGAGCTGTAGTACCTGCATTAATAGACATATGGCAGCGAGTGTAACCGCTGCGATCTGTCTATTAATACAGGTACTACAGCTCCCAGCATGGAGCAGAGTGTGCTCCATGTTGGGAGTATTAGTACTTGTAGTAAAGGAAAGATCACTGCGGGTATCACTCCTGACACCCGCTGTGATCCTCCAGTATAATGTATGAATGCGGCGGCCGCTCTCCTATGGTCCCCTGCACGGCCGTATATATACACATATTCCTATTTCTCACAGAGAGCTGTGATTGGCTGGAACCATCTGGCCAATCACAGCTCTGCGGGAAATATGAATATGTGTACATATACGTGAGTGCAGGGGACCATAGAAGAGCAGCCGCCGCATCTGTACATTATACAAGAGGATCGCAAGGGACCCCTGCGATCTGTCAATTAGTACAGGTAACTACTACTCCCATCATGGAAGAGTGTGTTCCATGCTGGGAGTAGTAGTACTACCTAAAAAATGTTTTTTAAAAAAGTGAAAAACAAGCACACACTACATTTTCATTATTGTCGGCTACATTTTTAGTGCTTTACCCGCTCACATAAATTGATCCCTGTTTAAAAATGAATAAACATTTCATAATAAAAATGATACATTTCATTAGATACAATTTTTTCCATCACCACTGTATCTTTTTTATTATGATTTTTTTATGATACCCTACGAAATTTTTATAAAAAAGGTATCTCCATAATCTTTTAGGATCGCTAAAGTCCAAAAAAAGAATAAAAAGATTTACCGAATGTACCCGAATACCGAATGTATCCGAAAAATCAAACTATCTATATCCTTTTTATTATATTTGTTATCAGAATGAATTCTTCACGTTCGTTTACAGATAACGAATGCATTCGTTATTTACAGCATTATGGTTGGGAAATAACGAATGTATTCGTTACTTTGCTATTCGTATTATCGTGGCTATTCGGGAATGTTCAAAATATGTTTTCGTGCATTCGGTTCGGTCCGAATGCACGAAAACGGTAAAATTCGTTAATTTAGACATTCGTGCCGAACCAAATTGCACATGTCTACCATCCATTGGGACGTGTTGTGTTGATATCGCAGACCTATAGACATTAATGGTTCTATAAGCCTTTCCAGCATCGAACGCTTCCGACAAAAAATTTAACACTCCGTACACAGGGGCTTGAACGGGATCAATTTGCCGTTGTGAGCACCAATGAACCCATAATCCCCAGGCCGATCGGTAAGCCGATCTGGTACCCGGAGCCCAAGCCTCGCACATGAGGTCTCTAGTTGACCGTGATAATCGTCTATCAACTCCTGGCGACCCGAAATCAGCCAGGCCACTAAAGGCAACTGACCCGACAATACCAGTGGATGCAATTCCCCTGTCGGATTGCAAAGCAATTCGGGGAACAGGGGACAAATCCTCGGACAATCTATGGTCATCCCCAATATCTGAGGAAACCACAATTGGGTCGGCCACCATGGAGTGATCAACACCAACGTTGCCCTCTGTGCTTCCGCCTGCCATTATACTCTGGGTATCATGGCAAACGGCGGAAACGCATACAGCGTGTCCTGAGGCCAAACCTGTCTGAACGCATCTGTCGCCAGCGCCTCCGGGTCTGGCCTCCAACTGAAGAACCTGGGAACCCGGTAGTTGAGTCGGGACGCAAATAAATCCAGACTCAAAGGACCCCATAACTCCCGGAGGGCACGAAAAACTGTGAGATGCAGTGTCCAATAGCTACCATCCACCAAATGCCTGGAGTTCCAATCCGCCACTGAGTTGGACACTCCTGGCAGATACTCTGCTTGAACAACTATATTCCTCCCCAGGCAAAACAGCCAGAGTTCCTTCGCAATGTCCGTCAACCTCTGGGATTTCGTGCCCCCTAAACGGTTGACGTACTGCACCGCTGTGATGCTGTCCATGCGTAACAATACGCAACAATCTGCCCTGTGAGACACAAAGCTTTTGAGAGCAAATGAACCCGCGAGTAGTTCCAAGCAGTTGATGTGCAACTGAGATTCTGCTGGAGACCATTTGCCCCCTGTAGCCGAGGACCCGCACCGGGCACCCCATCCGCTCATGCTGGCGTCCGACTCCAAGATAATGTCTGGTTTGGAGTTGAAGATCGTTCTTCCATTCCAGTCCTGGACGTGTCGAAGTCACCACAACAGTTCCTCGTGAGTCTCCTGCGACAGTGGAACCTGATCTGCGTACGTCAGGCCACCCGCCAAGTGACTGATTTTCAGTCTCTGCAGCACCCTGTAATGTAGGGGCGCCGGAAAAATCGCTTGAACTGAGGATGACAGTAGGCCCACAATGCGGGCCACCGCCCGAAGAGACAACAATTGTTTGCGGAGCAACAATCTGATCTCCCTGCGCAGCACCACAAGTTTCTTGTTCGGCAAGCTCAAAGTTGCCGTTCGGGTATCCACTTGAAACCCCAGAAACTCCATTATTTGTGCTGGTCTGAACACCGACTTCTTTTCGTTGACCAGGAACCCCAGCGCTGTAAGAAGAGTGATTGTCCACTCTACATGTAACCGGGTCTGATGCACTGACCTGGCCATAATCAATATATCGTCTAGATATATGATCAGTCGAACCCCCCGGCTTCTTAAAGCTGAAACCACCGGTCTCATGAGCTTGGTGAAGCACCAAGGGGCCGACGACAGCCCGAACGGAAGGCAGGTAAACGCCCATTTCTGACCTTCCCACAGAAATTGGAGAAAATGTCGGGAAGAAGGTTGGACCGGTACCGTGAGGTATGCGTCCTTCAAATCTATCTTCGCCAACCAATCGTTCGTGGACAACAGGTCCCTCAGGAGATGAATGCCCTCCATTTTGAAATGGCGATACAAAACGCACTCGTTTAAGCCTTTCAGGTTTATAACCAGTCTGTATCCTCCATCCTTCTTCTTTATGAGAAAAATGTTGCTGAGGAAACCAGGGTCGTCCCTCGCCACCGGACGAATAGCGTTTTTGGCATAGAGATCTGTGATCTCCGTGCAAATTAAGGCTCTGTCTGAGTTTGAGAAAACAATGCGTCTTGGTCGACGTGTTTGAAGCGGGGGTGTTACGAATTCGACATATCCCCTCACCGTCTGTAGAACCCACGGGTCTGATGTAATCAGCGTGGGAAAAATATCTCAGTCTGCCCCCCACAGGAACATTCATTAACAGAATGTCACTTCGGCCTACCTGTGGATCTTCCTCTACGGAAACCTCGAGAACCTCCTCGAGCCCTCCAGGGCCGACCTCTGGATGGAAAGAAAGGAGTAGCGGGAACTGTGGCGGCGACCGCCTGCACCTGTGGCCTCTCTTGTACATAATGTACTGGACCTCTATTGTGGGGCCTGAAATAGGATCCTCGGCCGGAAGGGCGACCCATACACCTTCCAGCCTGTTCTTGATGAGCGAATCTCCGAAGAGAAGGCCCTCCGCAGATGGGCCTGGTTCCTCTGTCGCAAGATGGGTCAACTGAGGATCCAATCTCATCAAGACAGAGCGGCGTCTCTCAGATGACATGGCCGTGTTGGCATTACCGAGCAGGCATGTGGCTCTGAGAGCCCAACCTCTCAATACTTCCGCGTCCACTTGCATACCCGCGGCCACCGCCTGCTCCGCCATGTTCAGGATCTTTGTTAACGGACCTAATAAATCGAGCAGTTTATCCTGCACCGATTTGAAGGACCTATCCAACCCCTTACTAGGGTTTTTGCCCGATTTAAGCAGGTATTTTACTAAGATCGGGTCGAGCTCTGGGGTCACCGCCACTTTATTGGCGACCGAAGGACGGGGCGGAGATGGCAGCCGCTCGCCGGAGAGTTGGCAGCAGCCGAACAGGATAGTAAAGAGACGTGGGGACAATCAGTGAAGCGGGACAGCGCCCCGAAGTACCAGGTAAAAGAAACAGGAGGTGCGGGCGTATGCAGTATCTACGCCAGCACCCAAAAGATAATTATATATATATAGAGTAGAATAAAGAAAATTAGGAGAAATACAGAAACAATAGGTAATGGGAATAAGGGAGTGGGGAGAAAAACCCCAGATGTTCCCAAGAGAAAATTATATAGAAAATAGCGAACAATGAATAAACTTAATGTACAATTAGCGCAATGGTACTTATCTGTCTATTGAGCAGAAAGAAAAAGGAGGAGGCGGAGGCAACACTGTCTTTTATGGAGCAAGCCCGGAAGGGATTGGTGGAGATGTTGGAAGGGGTGCGGTCATGTTGCTAGGTGACCTGCATCTTTTTTCATCCATTTTACATTCATGTTACATTTGTTTTTTCTGCTATTGGGCATATTAAAGAAAGAATATGCAATTGATACGAGCCTCCTGTCTGCCATAAAATTAGACTTTTTTTTATATTTCATCAATTCAGGGAACGCGGACTTATACAATAATGGTCTGCGTTGCTGTTTTAAAAGTATTCATTGCACAGTACCATAGTGACCTTTTCACCTCAGAACCAGCAACCTAGCTCTGCTCAATAGCTGAATATTATGTCTTAAATGAAGAACAGCTTTTTACATTGAATGATGTTAGGCTGATAGAAATTTTCAATGAGTTGTTATTGAATTTTGGCTTCTGGAATTGTGTAGAGGAAGAAAAATAATCTTGATACACAGATTAGATATAAAAAAAAGAAATCCCATCTTTATTTGAAATTTGACTTGATACATATTGTAGTTTCCCATGTGCAGTAAATTGTTCTAAAAATCATGTCACAGTCTTAGAAAAATAACAACCTTATCTTTGAGATGGAAAATAACACAAAGCTCCAAAAAAGCTATTCTTTTTCTAAATCCTGCTTAGAATGTATGTTTTGGCAAAAACCCAGAGCTAGATTAAAGCTTGTGTAAGCATTTCATTTTTCTATCAGAGTAATATTTCCAGAACAGTGCCACATTTATTTATAAGTGGGATCAGCTGTGCTCTAAAAATGTCTTGCCGTATTGCTAGCAGAACCGCTCGTATAATACAGGTATATTCCTACCTAGACTTTATTGCTCAGTAATCCTGGATTGTCTTAGACGTCCCTTTATTAGGATACATATTTAAATGACCAAAATGGAAGTAAAAATAACTGTAAAAAGAATCCAAAATATTGCACATTGTACTTTTGTTATCTAGAATTTTTTTTCTTTAAAGAAAACAGTCATCTTATTATAATCACAGACTGGGCAACAATAAAAAGCAGATAACACAGGATCAAACCATTGAATAGATGATAGCTCAGTTGATGGTTCATTTTCTGACCAGCAAATGTCTGCTGGCACTAAAACATATCAGAAAATAAAAACAGAAATAAAACTTTGACACATTTTGAAAAAAATAATTTTGTTCCACCCCCTTGAGAAAGTGGAAATGAAACGTATGATGGGGTACGGAGGTGGTACATCTCATACCAACTTAGGTAAGAATGATGTTACATACATGTCCTGTATAATCGAATTTTATGTCCGACAGGAGGCTCCCAATATTTGCATTATCTTTCTTTACTGAACTCACATAGCAGCGAAACAGTTAATGAAAGTTTGTAGAGAAGAAAACTTAGGTGTAACCAAGCATGACAGGTAATCACAGGTGCACTAATCATGCTCTTAGTACAGGTAATAAATAGCCAGGCAGGTTAAGTCCCACCCTCTTTCTTCGCTGCTCACTCAAGAGATAAGTACCATATTGTCTTCTCTCTCAAGTGTTATATTGCAGTAATATATTGTTTAAATATAATATAATATTGTTACCGGAATTGCAGTATTATACATTGTTCACACATATACGCTGGTACATTACATTACTCATTACACTATACACACTTAGACCGTCTCCCGTGCCAAACACCCAACCGCCCCCCCCCCCCCTTCTCCTCCCGGTAATCTTTGTTCCATCATACATTCCCTTGTGTCAATGATATATACCTTGTAAACTTTTCTCTTTCACTCCAGCGCGCGCTCTCCCACACAGCTCAATTTCTCCTCACAGTTCAACTCTCGTTTATCGCGAGATCTCGCTTCTCACTGAATATCTCTGTAACAGCTGAAGTCTGCCTGTCAGCTCTCCCGCCGCGACCCTGTCACAGCTCCGCAGCGCTTCTCAGCTCCTGTCAGACTTTACCAAAAGATTTATTTCACTCAGGAAAGTTATTCTCCGGCAGATAGCTATTAATTATAACTATTTTCCAGTCATACTTATATTTCTGAGGCCATAATTTATTACTACCCTATAATTTCTATCGGTATACTTACCATAGTAACTTACTATTTCAATGTCCTCTGAAAATAAAACCTCTAGAGAGGAACATTCCTCTACCTCTGGGGATATTGATATGTCAGACCCAACTGCCGTAAAAAATATGGTAGACCATAGAATACAATTAGCTATAAAATCAGCTATCTCCTCTATACGTGAGACCATATCAGAATCCGTGTCATCGGCTATGTCACACAATAACCCCAGTTTTAATAAACCCTCTACTCCTTCAGACATATTTTGGTCTGCAGAGGAGTCCACAACCGGTTTAGCTAAAGGTTTCAAATCTCAGGGGAAACGCACACATAAAAGACATTTCTGTGCAAATGACGACCATGAAACCCTGTCTAAGCGACACTCTCGCCCTGGGTTAGGTCAGGACACGAATGAAAATTTGGCTACAACTAGTCACCATACCGATGTTAACCCTAAACATCCCAGACCCCCTGCCCAGAGGGAAGTCAAAAGTGCTAGGGCAAAAAAGGTTCTTAAAAGATCCAAACCTGATTCATATGTGGAACCATCTTCCTCAGATAATGACTCTGACTCATACTCAGATATATCTGATCATTCTTCTGCTGAAGAAATGGAGTATGAGGAAGGTGAAATTGCTGAAACACATAATGACCCAGAAACTGGGACAACTACAGAAACGGTTCTTCTAGATAGCCAGGGCACCCCATATTTCAACCCGGATCTGATTCATCACCCAAGATCCTCAGAATGGGTGCCAAATTCCCATCTGGCAAAATATCTGTCTGCCAGAATTAGGAAACCTTTGGACAGATCCACCCGAAACAAGTTAAGATCCGAATGCCCTCAGCCTAATCTGCCTGAAAAAGCAGAATGCACCCCCGAACTTGACCCTATTCTAGTCAAATATCTAAATAAAACGGGGAAGAATCCTAAAAAAGGTCTAGACAGATCCTTCAAGGCCTGTCAAGATAAATTGCTTGATATCCTAGGCCCTCTAACACAGATATTAGAAATATCTGATTCAGCAATAGCCTCAGGACACCCCATTGATGCCAACACTTTGCGTGGTTGGGCACAAAGAGCCCTTTGCCTACTAGGCAATGCTAATTCAGCTATTGCGGTGGAACGTCGCCGCACAATTCTCATGAGGATGGATCCTCAATTAGCTAATCTAGCAACACATGAGTTGGAAAACTCTTCTGAAGGGCTTCTCTTTGGAGACGCTTTTATTAAGGAAATAGGGAAATTTGTCGGGATTTTTACATCCCTTGACAAAGCCCAATCATCTTTAAAGAAAGTTTTTCCCTCTAAAATTTTTGGGAAGGCTGGGAAAGGTAGGGGCCGCTTTCCCAGCAGAGCCTCCTCATCTAGGCAGTACCCTAGAGGCTCCAATCAAGAAAGAAGCAACTTTCAACAATCATCCTCCTTCACTCCAGCTCCATTCTTTCCAACTAGAGGATGCCCATGGAGATCCAGAGGCAACAGAGGCTACCCCAGGACCAGACCATCTTCAGGTAAGTCCAGTTCCTCTATCTTCTTTCCTTCTTCCCCTAGGAGGAAGACTCCAACATTTTATTCATGCTTGGTCTTCAATAACCTCAGACCTTTGGATTCTGAACACGGTTTCAGGATTCCTGATAGACTTCATGACTCCACCAATACAACACACTCTTCCCATACCAATTCAGTTTTCAATTTCAGACCAAGAACTTGTAGATCAAGAGATCATAGACCTTCATTCCAAAGGAGCAATTATTCCAATCCCAAATCACACACAAGGCTTCCTCAGCAATCTTTTTCTTGTGAAGAAAAAAGATGGCGGATACAGACCAGTAATCAACCTTCGCCTTTTGAACAAGTTTGTATTATACCAACACTTCAAAATGGAAGGGATACACCTTCTCAGGGACATCTTGATTCAAGGAGATTGGCTAGTGAAGGTAGATCTAAAAGATGCCTACCTCACTGTTCCAATACATTCCACCCACCAACAATACCTCCAGTTTATCTGGAAAGGTCAAAAATGGCAGTTCACCTGCCTCCCCTTCGGCCTGTCGTCAGCCCCATGGTGCTTTACAAAGCTCATGAAACCCATTACATCCATTCTCAGGAGCAGAGGTGTCCGTCTAATTATTTACTTGGACGACATTCTCATCATGGCTCAGTCTCAAACAACTCTTCTCCAACACCTTCAATGGACAATATCTCTTCTCACCTCACTAGGTTTTTCCATCAACAACAAAAAATCAATTCTGACCCCGTCAAGGGAAGTGGAATTCTTGGGTTTCATGATAGACACCCAGAAAACTATCTTAAGCCTACCTACCAAAAAAACTGAAAATAATTCGGAAAGAAATTCGATCTGCCTTGAGCAAACGGATGATATCCTTACGGGCACTTGCTCGGATAATTGGCCTGTTATCCGCCTCAATACAAGCTGTCTTCCCAGCACCATTACACTATCGTGCTTTACAACGTCTCAAAATTCACCATCTGAGACAGAGCATGGACTATTCAGACTTGATAATCATCTCTATCGAAGCCAGGGAAGAACTTCTATGGTGGCTTTCTCACCTAGAATCTTGGAATGGCAAGACCATTTTTCATTACACTCCGGACATTATCATAGAGTCGGATGCCAGCCTATCAGGCTGGGGAGCTCGCTGTGGGATACTCACCACAGGAGGAAAATGGTCAGAGAACGAAGCCAACCTTCATATCAACTGTCTGGAACTCTTAGCAGGTTCCTTTGCCCTGAAGAGTTTCGCAAAGTACAGATCACACTGCTGTATTTTGCTTCGAATGGGCAATATCTCAGCGGTTCAGTACATCAACCGCTTGGGAGGTACAACTTCCAAAGCTTTATCAGACATTGCGAAGGATTTCTGGCATTTCTGCTTAGAAAAGAATATTATTTTGAAAGCAGAATACTTACCTGGTTTAGCCAATTCCATTGCAGACTGGAATTCTCGCTTCCTTACAGATTCCAGCGACTGGAGACTGGATTCCTCTGTTTTCTCCTCTATCAATTCCATATGGGGACCTCTTTATATGGACCTTTTTGCTTCCCGCTTGAACAATCAATTACCTCTTTTCTTCAGCTGGAGACCGGACCCGGAAGCTTTGGGAATAGACGCCTTTCTTCAACTGTGGCCACAAAAAACCCTCTACGCTTTCCCTCCATTTGCAATGATTCCGAGAGTATTATCTCAGGTGATAACTCAACAGTCGACCATGGTATTGATTACCCCATGGTGGCCATCCCAAACTTGGTTTCCCCAAGTTCTCCAACTATCCATGGATATTCCAAAAATCCTACCTGTCTTCCCTCGTCTTCTTCAGGACCCCCTAGGGAACCCTCACCCCTTGATCCTATCCGGCTCTCTATCACTCATCGCCTGGATGATCACAGGCAATCCCCACTTGATTGCGAACTTTCACAATCAACTAAAGACATCCTCTCAGAATCATGGGCTCCAGGTACCCACAAGGCTTACAGATCAGCCTGGAGACTTTGGGTTCATTGGTGCTCTCAACGATCTCTGGATCCCGTTCGAGCATCTATCTCCCATATCCTAAATTTTCTTTCAGAATCCTTTGACTCAGGCAAAGCTTACAGAACTATAAATCTGTATCGCTCTGCCATTTCGGCAGAGCACGAACACATCAATTCTCTCCCAATTGGTAAGCACCCTCTTATATGTAGATTATTGAAAGGAATTCGCCTCAAAAGACCTCCTCGTCCTAAATATGAATCCACCTGGGACGTCTCCCTAATTCTCAATCTCTTTTCTTCTTGGGAAGATAATGATCACCTTCCCTTGAAATTACTTTCGATTAAACTTACGGTACTTCTTTGCCTCATTTCTATAAAGAGAGTTTCAGATGTCAAAGCTCTAGATATTTCAAATAGATCCTTTTCTCCCCACGGGGTTCATTTTGCTATTTCCCGACGTACAAAAACCAATATCCATTCGGTCTTCTATCCCACCTTCATTAACCATCCCAAACTTTGTGTAGTTAGATGCCTAAAATCTTACGAACATAAAACATCTTCTCTTCGTAATCACTCTCTCCCCCAATTACTCATATCTTATTATAAACCCCATCTTCCAGTTACATCAGCTACCTTAGCAAGATGGGTCAGGATAGCCATGGATATGGCTGGAATTGATACTTCCAAATTTGGAGCACACTCTACCCGAGGAGCTATGTCCACCAAAACCATTCAAAAAGGAGGATCTCTCTTTGATCTTCTTAAAGCAGCCAACTGGTCAACCGAACACACATTTAAAACATTTTACTTCAGACCAGACACTCATGTCTCCATGTCTATTCTATAATGTATAATTTATTGCCTATGTTTTTATAGCTTTAAACTTGCAAATATTGGGAGCCTCCTGTCGGACATAAAATTGAAGATTTTCCTAGTTTTAATGACGGAAAATATAGATTTTATTAACGACAGGAGGCGAGCAATATCCCTCCCTATCATTTATATCCCTCCCTTATTATGATTTACCATTTTTATATTTTTCAGCATATTGATGATCTTCATCCCATATCCATGGACTACTCTTCGGAAGAATCCTTTCCGCTAAAAGTTTTTGATGACTCCATGTTCCAGTTCAAGATCTTCGTTTTCATCTAAGAGTCTTCAGTTTGATAGTCTGTTCGTTTCTTTCCGGAATTCTGGACTATGGTTTATTTTAATTGTTTATTACTTTGTCGCATCTCAGAAAGAGGGTGGGACTTAACCTGCCTGGCTATTTATTACCTGTACTAAGAGCATGATTAGTGCACCTGTGATTACCTGTCATGCTTGGTTACACCTAAGTTTTCTTCTCTACAAACTTTCATTAACTGTTTCGCTGCTATGTGAGTTCAGTAAAGAAAGATAATGCAAATATTGCTCGCCTCCTGTCGTTAATAAAATCTATATTTTCCGTCATTAAAACTAGGAAAATCTTCAATTGTTGAGCAATGGTGCTGTAACGCCAAGCGCTCCGGCTTCCCCCGGAGCGCTCACGGTGTTCTGCTCTTGCTTACAGCGCCCCAGTCAGACCCGCTGACCGGGAGCGCTGCTCTGTGTCTCTCGGCGGGGATGCGATCCCCGCGGCGGAACGTGCCTGCCCGCGGGTCGCATCCCATGTCACTCACCTGCCACGTCCTCCTGTTCAGTCCCGGCGCGCGCGGCCCCGCTCTCTAGGGTGCGCGCGCGCCGTGTCTCTCAGATTTAAAGGGCCAGTGCACCATTAATTGGTGCCTGGCCCAATCAGTTCCAATTACTGTTTTCCCTATAAAACCTCACTTCCCCTTCCTGTCCTTGCCGGAGTTGGCCTAGTGCCCTGAGAAAGCATTCTGTGTGTTCCCAAGCCTGCCTTGACCTCTTGCTACGTCCGACCTTGCCTTCGCCTTGTCCTTGTGTACTACTCCTATCTCAGCTGTTAGTGAGGTCGAGTTGCTATCGGGGGATACGACCTGGGAGTTACCCACACCATCGCCTCACTAACACAGATGATCCACTACCCGCTTCCAGTCCGGTTCCTGACAGTAGATCCGGCCATGGATCCCGCTGAGGTACCACTGCCAAGCCTTGCTGATCTCACCCCTGTGATCGCCCAGCAGTCCCAGCAGATCGCCCAACAAGGAAAGCAGCTGTCACAGTTGACTGTTATGTTCCAGCAGCTTCTACCTCCACAGCGGCAACCATCTCCTCCGCCAACTCCAGCATCTCTTCCACAGCGAGCTGCCGCCTCCACGTCCAGAGTCCGCCGGTCTCTACCTGACAAGTTTGATGGGGATTCTAAGCTCTGCCGTGGGTTCCTGACCCAGTGTTCGCTGCACCTGGAGATCATGTTGGACCACTTTCCCACGGAACGGTCTAAGGTGGCATTCGTGGTCAGTCTACTATCTGGAAAGGCCTTGTCTCTGATCTCGGAACTCTTTGACTGACTGCGTCGGGCAAACATTTTCACCAAACTGGATCTAAGGGGCACATATAACCTCATCCGTATTCGACAAGGTGATGAATGGAAAACTGCCTTCAATACCAGAGATGGTCACTTAGAGTACCTTGTCATGCCCTTTGGACTTTGCAACGCCCCTGCAGTGTTTCAGGACTTTGTTAATGAGATCTTTCAGGACATGCTGTATTCCTGTGTGGTAGTCTATCTAGATGACATCCTCATATTTTCCCCCAACCTAGAGGAACATCGCCTCCATGTACGTCAAGTGCTTCAGTGCCTACGCAAAAATCATCTCTATGCCAAGATTGAGAAATGTCTCTTTGAACGCAGCAGTCTATCTTTCCTGGGTTACATAGTGTCCGGCCAAGGAATTCAAATGGACCCTGATAAGCTATCTGCGGTAATGGATTGGCCACGCCCCACAGGTGTACGAGCTATCCAACGATTTCTCCGATTTGCTAATTATTACCGACAATTCATTCTCCACCATCGTTGCTCCTATTGTAGCATTAAGCAAGAAGAATGCAAATCCGAAATCCTGGCCACCACAGGCGGAGGAAGCCTTTAATCATCTCAAAGCCGCCTTTGCCTCTGCACCAGTCTTGTCCAGGCCCGATCCTCTGAAACCTTTCTTCCTTGAGGTTGACGCCTCCTCAGTTGGAGCCGGAGCTGTTCTTCTACAAAAAAACGCTAAAGGAAAAAATGTCACTTGCGGATTTTTCTCCAAAACTTTTTCCCCTCCTGAAAAAAACTATTTCATAGGTGACCGGGAATTATTGGCCTTCAAGTTGGCCCTCGAAGAGTGGAGACATCTTCTGGAAGGGTCCCTTCACCCCATCATCATCTACACGGACCACAAAAACTTGTCCTATCTCCCGTCTGCCCAGGAGATAGGACAATCCTCGCCAGGCTAGATGGTCATTGTTTTTTGCCCGTTTCAATTTTCAGATTCATTTTCGCCCTGCGGACAAGAATATCAGGGCAGATGCTCTATCACATTTCACGGATGTCTCAGAATCTGAAGCTTTTCCTCAACACATACCTCCAGAATGTCTGATCTCCTCTGCTCCTGCTTCTCTAGGGCCAATTCCTCCTGGAAAAAGGTATGTTCCTCCATGTCTTCGCCTCCAAACTCTCAAATGGGGTAATTCCTCCCACCTGGCTGGTCATGCTGGAATCAAAAAGTCCATACAGTTAATTGCCAGACATTATTGGTGGTCCTCTCTGGAGAAAGATGTGACGGATTTTGTACGGGCCTGTACAGTGTGCGCACGTGACAAAACTCCACGCCAGAAGCCGGCTGGTCTTCTCCTTCCTCTGCCTGTGCCTGAACAACCATGGTCCCATATAGGTATGAACTTTATCACTGACCTTCCTGTATCTCATGGCAACACTGTCATTTGGGTGGTTGTGGATCATTTTTCCAAAATGGTTCATTTTGTTCCACTTCCAGGTCTTCCCTCTGCACCTCAATAGCTAAACAATTTTTTCTCCACATTTTTGTCTCCACGGACTTCCCGCGCATATTGTGTCCGATAGAGGCATTCAATTTGTTTCTAAATTTTGGAGAGCACTTTGTAGTCAATTAAAAATCAAATGAAATTTCTCTTCCTCCTATCATCCGCAATTCAATGGATAAGTGGAAAGAGTAAACCAGATTCTTGGTGACTACCTTCGACATTTTGTCTCCTCCCTTCTGCCCGGGGCTGAATTCTCGTACAACTTCAAAAATTCTGAATCCTCCTCCAAATTTCCCCGTCATCCTCTTCCCCCCCTCCCCATTCCCACTTCTTCTGGAGTCCCTGCCGTGGACGAATTGACTCAAGATCCAAAAGTCGCTCCTACTGGCCTCATCTCGCATGAAGAGACATGCTGACAAAAAGAGAAGAATTCCTCCTGTCTTTTCCCCTGGTGACAAAGTCTGGCTCTCTGCCAAATACATCCGTTTCCGTGTCCCTAGCTACAAGCTTGGTCCTCGGTACCTCGGGCCATTTAAAATCAAGAATCAAATCACTTCTGTCTCCTACAAGCTCCATATTCCTCATTTTCTCCGCATTCCTAACTCTTTTCATGTCTCCCTTCTCAAACCTCTCATACTTAACCGCTTTTCCCCCAAGGTCACCGTTCCTGCTCCTGTCACTGGGTCCTCGGATGTCTTCTCCGAGGACCCAGAGATTCTCGCCTCCAAGGTTGTCCGAGGTAAACATTTTCATCTTATTGATTGGGAAAATTGTGGCCCCGAAGAGAGATCTTGGGAACCCGAGGCCAACATTCTTGACAAGGAACTCATTCGTAAATTCTGGGGTTCCAAAAAGAGGGGGAGACCGAGCTCCTCCCCCGGAGCACTCACGGCGTTCTGCTCTTGCTTGCAGCGCCCTGGTCAGACCCGCTGACCGGGAGCGCTGCTCTTTGTCTCTCGATGGGGATGCGATCCCTGTGGCGGGACGTGCCTGCATGCGGGTCGCATCACGTGTCACTAACCTGCCCCGTCCTCCTGCTCAGTCCCGTCGCGTGCAGCACGCCGTGTCTCTCAGATTTAAAGGGCCAGTGCACCATTAATTGGTGCCTGGCCCAATCAGTACCAATGACTGTTTTCCCTATAAAACCTCACTTCCCCTTCCTGTCCTTGCCGGATCTTGTTGCCATAGTGCCCTGAGAAAGCGTTCTTTGTGTTCCCAAGCCTGTGTATCCAGACCCTTGCCGTTGCCCCTGACTACGACCTTGCCTTCGCCTTGTCCTTGTGTACTACGCCTATCTCAGCTGTTAGTGAGGCCGAGTCGCTATCGGGGGATACGACCTTGGAGTTACGGCCGCAGCAAATTCATCCAGCCCGCGGCGGGCTCTGGTGAAAACCAGTAACTTCTTAGAACCGGTCCCCTGGTATGGCACACGCCATCGCCTCACTAACACAGAGGATCCACTACCCGCTTCAAGTCCGGTTCCTGACAGGTGCGGTATTACTGTTTTGTACCTTCAGTGTCTGGAGGACTGGAGTCATACTATGGTTATAAATGTGTTAGCCACTCTTTTCCAGCACGAGGTACTTGAAAATTATAGCTAGTATTACGAAATTGGATTTGAGGCATGTAATATGGACTATTGTGGCATTCATTTATTTATTTATGAAGTGATGTATCCCATCATGATCTGTGGATTCCTTTCAGGTACTGTATACCTCATCTAGTTTATATTGTTTTATACACAGTAAATATTTTAATATGTTTCAATAAAATATAATTTTAATAGAAAAAGTCATTTGTGTATGTGTGTGTGGTGAGTCAGGTCTCGGCCACATTGCAAGCCGGGAAAAATCTGAGACCACAGTCATTTTGTATGCTGTTAAAAATAAATATTGGAGTGAAAATCACAGAAAAATTGTGAGAAAACCATAACACACAGATACAGACACTATATTATGAACTACACTAACTTTACAGTCCCTGCAGCACAGTCAAATAAAAAAATTCCTGAAATACCCCTTTAAGTATTCTTGTAACAGTACGGACCCACAGAATAAAGATAGGGTGTCATTTTTACCGAAAAGTGCACTGCATAGAATCGGAAGCCCCCAAAATTGACAAAATGGTGTTTCTTTTTCCAATTTTGCCCCCCAAATATTTTTTTTCTGGTTTACCATAAATTTTATGGTGAAATTATTATAATGACATCACAGTACAATTGGTGGCGCAAAAAATTAGCCCTCAAATGGGTCTGTATGTGCAAAATTGAAAGCGTTATGATTTTTAGAAGGTGATGAGGAAATGTGCAAAAATGGAAAAACCCTGCGTCCTTAAGGGGTTAAAGTGGATATAGCTAGATAGAGCTAGTCATCAGCATTCCAGGCATACCTTTTTATTTCCTTAGTTCTTTAAAGTGCCGAGATGTGAGCCTTTTTGTCAACATGTAAGAAAGCCCAGAGGGTGTTCCCAAGCATGAAAAGAGCTGAGCATGCTTCAAACTTTGTGTGTCCCAACTGCTATCAGCAGTCAAGACTCAGGGTTAATGACAGGCACTGCTAATCTGGCCAATGCCCGGCATTAACCCTTTAGACCTTGCGATCAAAGTTGATTGCGGCATCTAAACCGAAAGTAAAAGTGTCCCGGCAGCTCAGAGGAGTTGATTGGGACCATCGCAGTGAAACTGTAATGTCCCGATCAGCTGAGAGGATTGCAGGAGAGCCCTTACCTGCCTCCTTGCCATCCGATCGGTGCTCTGCTGCTCCCAGCCTCCCATGCAGGCTAGAGCAGCAAAGCACCGATAACAATGATCAGTGCTATGCTATGGTATAGCATTGATCGGTATATGCAATAAAAAGATTGCAAATAATCATGTGTGGTACCGCCGAGTGCGTAATTGTCAAAACTATTAAAATATAAGGGTAGCTAAACTGCTACTAAATTTTGTAGTTATCATTTTTTTTAAGTGTATTATTTTCATAAATTGGGTATCCTTGTAACCATATGGACCTACAGAATAAATATATGGTGTCATTCTTACTAAAAAGTGCACTGCGTAGAAGCCCCAAAAAGTTACAAAATTGCACTTTTTATTTAAATTTCAACCCACAAATAAGTTTTTTCTCATTTTTTTTAGATTATGTTATAAAATAAGTAATGTGATCATTAAGTACAATTGGGGATGCAAAAAAACAAGCCCTTCTATGGGTCTGTAGGTGCAACATTAAAAGTGTAATGATTTTTAGAAGGGGAGGAGGGAAAAATATTGCACCCTGTGTTACACAATATTGCTATGATGCAATCTGCATGTTGCTGCAACCAGAAATCTATTGTGTATGGATTTTTGGCGAATTTCAGTTTGTGGCACTTTTTTTCGGGTTGTATCATAACTACATTTGCTTTCATCATTTGCAGTGCCGCACAATGGAGACCACGACACACAACTAACAAAGCTAGTATTATGATAAACACTAGTGTTGCTCGCTAATATTTGCATTTTATTTGCGAATATTCGTGAATTTGTGAATATTCGCGAATATAGCACTATATATTCGTAATTACGAATATTCGTTTTTTTTTTCTAGTTTTTTTTTTCACAGTACACATCACAGTGATCACCCCTCTCTGCTTCCAGCTTGTGTGGTGTAAAGAAGGCTCTTATACTACTTTGTGAGACTGGCGTGCGGATTTTCGCATATGCGAACATTTGCATATGCAAATTTTTGCATATGCGAATTTTCGCTTATACTAATTTTTATATATACTAGTTTTCACATATGCAAATTTTCGCATATGCAAATTTTCGCATATGCGAAAATAAAACGCGAATATTACGAATATGCAAATTTAGCGAATATCTGACGAATATTTGTCCTCATTTTTCTGTTGCGTGACATGATCCTTTGTTTTTGCTCAAGTCTTAAAACATCTTTGTTCTCAAACACTGGGAATGTGTGTAGCTGCTGACAATTTTCTGCCTAAAACTGTCAATTTTATGAGTAGCTGATTCCTGCTACATCAGAAAGTTTATAATGACTCCATATCAGCATGGCTTTATGAGAGATTGGTCCTGTCAAACTAACCTGATCAGTTTTTATGAGGAGGTGAGCTCCAGACTGGACCAGGGGCAATCGCTGGATGTCGAATATCTGGATTTTTCCAAAGCATTTGATATGGTGCCACATGAAAGGAAGGTGCATAAAACGAGAGGGATTTGGATGGGGGAGAATGTGTGTAAGTGGGTAAGTAAGTGGCTCAGTTATAGGAAACAGAGGGTGGTTATTAATGGTACTTATTCTGATTGGGTGACTGTTATTAGTGAGGTACCACAGGGGTCAGTCTTGGGTCCTGTCCTATTTAATATATTCATTAATGATCTTGTAGAGAGGTTGAATAGTAAAGTAGCGATCTTTGCAGATTATATAAAACCCTGTAAAGCGGTAAACACTATAGAGGACAGTGAACTGTTACAAATGGATCTGCATAGGTTGGTGACTGGTACCAGTGGGGTACCACAGGGGTCAGTCTTGGATCCTGTCCTATTTAATATATTCATTAATGACTCTTTAGGGGGATTGAATAGTAAAGTAGCAAACTCTGTAAAGTGGTAAACACAGTGCACTGTTACAAATGGATCTGGATAGGTTGGAGGTTTGGGCTGAGAAGGGGCAGATGAGGTTCAACACTGATAAATGTAAGGTGATGCACATGGGGGAAGAAAATACGGGCTGGGATTATGTATTAAATGGGAGAACACTTGGGATGACTGACGTAAAAAGGGACTTGGGAGTCTTAGTTAACAGTAAATTTAGCTGTAGAGACCAGTGTCGGGCAGCTGCTGCCAAGGCAAATAAAATCATGGGGTGCATCAATAGGGGCATAGATGCCCACAACAAGGAAATAATTCTACCGCTGTACAAATCACTAGTCGGACCACACACAGAATATTGTGTACAGTATTGGGCACCAGTTTACAAGAAAGATATAGTGGAGCTGGAGAGGGTTCAAAGACGGGCAACCAGAGTAATGCGTGGAATGGGAGGACTACAGTACCCAGAAAGATTATCAGAATTAGGGTTACTTAGTTTAGAAAAAAGAAGGCTAAGGGGAGACCTAATAACTATGTATAGATACAGATATAGATATCAGGGGGAAGTGCAGAGTTCTCTCCTATGATTTATTAATACCCAGGACTGTATCTATAACAAGGGCACATCCTTTATGTCTTGAAGAAAGAAAGTTTCTACACCAGCACAGACGGGGGTTCTTTACTGTAAGAGCAGTGAGACTGTGGAATTCTCTCCCGGAGGAGGTGGGCCTGGTGAACTCTGTAAAATAATTTAAAAGGGGTCTGGATGCATTTTTTGACAATAATAACATTACAGGTTATGGATTCTAGATCAATAGGGACAGAAGGTTGATCCATTGATCTATTCTGCCATATTTGGAGCCGGGAAGGAATTTTTAACTTGAGGATAAGGTTTTTTTTTTGCCTTCCTCTGGATCAACTCAGTAGGGACTCATTTGGGATATAGGTTGAAATTGATGGACTCTGGTCTTTTTTCAACCTTATGAACTATGTTACTATACTGAATGTAATAAACAGAATCTATCTAAATGTCATCAAGCTTTAATTCCTAATTGTTTGCTTATAAAAGTGTCCCATTCCTTTCACTGTATTGTGCTGTATATATTATTAAAACAAATGTAATCAGTTTCTCTATGCTCCCAGTCATCTCCTCACAACAAACCAGTACGTGCATATTTACATTCATTAGTTCAGCTGTCAGGAAGACAAAGTGGTGTTTGTAGTTGTTACCTATAATCCTGGAGCTAAGAGTTAGACACTTGGAGAGAAGAAAGTCTTTGCTTAGGGCTTAAGTTGCCTACAGCAGGTTTCTGCATGCAAACACCAGTCAGCATTCTTTCCTAATGCTTACAGCTCTTTGAAATGAGTGCAAAGGAATTGCTTCAGAAGCTACAGAAAGCTGTCAGATCCCCAATGAGATTAAATGAACACACTTGCCAGAGCAGAAAGTAGAAAGGGATTTTTGCTTGTTCAGGGGCACACATACTCTAGCTCAAATCTGTCAGATTCTGAGAACAGAAAAAAAATGTATAAAGCCAACAGGGTGAAAAAGAAAAAGATTCATCTTTCTCTGTTAGAGAAAAATATATAATTCTCAATTAAATGTGTAGTAGATTATGTGAAAAACACTTGGTTCAGGCATCTGATGTTACTCTATAAGTCTAACAATGAACATTACATTTGCTGTCACCTATCTGACTGGATGGGAGTTCCACGTAGATTGTAAGTGATAGGGGAAATAATTGTATTTTCCCACAGTGACCTATGCACTGTTAGGTCCTGCAATTATCCAGTCATCTGGCAGTGCTGGCAGGAGCTGGCAGGTAGAATATTATTTTTTGTGTGTTCAATTTCCCATTAGACTAGATATGGAAGTCTTACATTTGTTTTACAGAAAAAGGACCGTGTATTTGATTTATAAAAATGTATTTTAAAAAAAACAAAACAAAAAAAAAAACTAAAACAACAACATATGGCGCCTATTTTTTTACATTTCTTAAAAACATCTTGTCTTAGAGACAGAGACATATCAAAAGTGTTGATGGGAAGGGTCCTGTCACTGAAACAAAGAGGCAGAAACACTCAGCACTTGTTACTGCTTTCCCGTGATCGGCCTTGTTTGGCTGACTTCGGAGTGCTGACTAGAGGGGAGTATGAGCTCACAGAAAATCTAGAAGGACGATTTCACACTAGTGTAGTTCAGATGGATGTTTTCATCCACATTTTAGCTGCAGGTCCCAGGCTTAAAGCAAATCTGTCACATCACAGAAAAGAGAATAATGTTTATATATGTTACTTTACATGCTTTACATGTCTACATGCTTTTTATGTGTCCACCTTCTGTATTTAGCTCACAAATCCCTCTTTTCTGCTGCTCACTCATTCTAACATCTACTGTTCAGAAAGGGGCGTCACCGAAGTGAGCACTGAGCCCGCCCTCACTCACCATGCATTCACTTCCTTCCTGAATTTGCTGTGCAGTGCTGGGTCTCCTTATCCAATCAATCATTAAAGGCTGCTCTGTAACCCCCTCCTCTCTGTGTTCAGACATAAGTCTGATAGCCAGGACAGGAGTGAGCACAGAGGAATACTAGCCGCACCCTCACTTCCTGGACTTTGTTCCAGCCTGCACTTCAGCTTGGACAAAGATGATGCTGTAGCCTGACAAGATTATGTTCTGGATGGTATGACGACCTCTAGTGGTCTTTTTTATAAGCCATGATTACTATTAAAAGGAGATTTAAAGAATTTCATGAAGTATGTTAGAAAGGTTAATGTTTGGAATAATACAAAACAGGAATTTAAGTGCACTACTGTGGTAGATGTAAACAATGACATTGGCTAACTCTCAAAACTGATGTTAAAATTGAGGCATTAGGCAGTATATCCTTAGATGAAGGACATACCTTAGCCCGCACACCAACGCCAAGGTTTCTCAAGTGGCGCGGGACCTAACACTGAACCTACCTGTGCATGATAAGCAAAACCCGGGGGCCAGTGGGCAAATAAGGCAGCACTAAGTCCGGCTCACAGACTGCTCCCGTACAATGGGAGGTTGTTGTTTTTGTTATAAAATTTATACTAATGCGCTTGTATCATCACTATAGGTAGCATTAATTTGCACCTGTGAGGCCGGCAACATATCAGCCAACTCGGGTGGAGCTTATAGCCTTTCTCCCACCTCCCATTGTACGTGTGCTTAGCCACACTGGAGGTAACCCGGGAGCAGTCTGTGAGTTGGACTTAATGCTGCCGTAATTGCCAACTGACCCCTGGTTTGGTTATCATGCACAGGCAGGTTAGTGTTAGGTCCCGTGCCACTTGAGAAACCTTGGCGTTGGTGTGCGGGCTCAGGTATGTCCTTCATCTAAGGATATACTGGCTAATGTCTCAATTTTAACATCAGTTTTGAGGCTTAGCTAATGTCATTGTTTACATCTACCACAAGAGTGCACTTAAATTCCTGTTTTGTATTGTTCTAAATGTTATACATCCACACCTTTTTATCTGGTGTAGGATGCCATTGTGGTACTTGTGGTCCGCAGCAGGAATCCTCCATTGTATGCATTTTATGCTGGGGATCGCCCTTAGCAATGGACCACAAGTGTAGGATCTGCTCCCCCAATATATATGCACAACTACAATAGGGGTTGAGCACCTCCTGCCATTTGAAGCCACGTCTTTGTTGTTTTTAAAGGTCGTTTGCCAAGATGCACAACATATAAAAAGTTTTTGACAGTGCCCATTTAAAACATGTCTGATAACCCGAACTGACAGCTTTCATTGTCTTACGCTAGTGTGAATTTGGCCTAAGGTTAAGTTCACACAGAATTTTTGTCCTCATTTTGGTAAACTGTCTTTGTTGAACCAATCATAGCACAGCTTTTTTTTTTTTTTTTTTTACCTAAGCAAAAATAGCAAGTGAGCTCTAGTTAGACAGTTGTTTATTATTCCCTACATTATTCATATTTTTGTTTAGCCATATTAGATTAACCCCTTAATGATGTAGGACATTTATTTACGTCCTGCACCGGCTCCCGATATTATACCCGGCAGGTCCCGGTTGCTATCAGCAACCAGTTCCCACGGCTAATTCCGGACATCGTCTATCCAGCTGATGTCCAGTATCAACCCTTTAGACACCGCGATCAAAGTTGATTGCGGCATCTAAAACAGGAGAATACTGTTGCTGGTTAGCTCATTTGATTGTTCGGGACCACCACGGTGAAATCATGGCATCCCGAACAGCTGAGAGGGCAGCAGGAAGGTGTTTACCTTCCTTCCCGCTATCGGATTGTTGCTCTGCTGCTGCTCCATGCCTGAGGTCCAGGCTGGAGCAGCAGAGCACCGATAACACTAATTGCTATGGCATAGCATTTAACAGTGTATGCAATCCAAGGATTGCATGTAATAGTCCCCTATGGGGACAAAAAAAAAGTTAATGTGATATAATCCCTTCAGTAATAAAAGTTTGAATCAACCCCCTTTTCCCATAAAAAAAAATGTCAATAAAAATAAACATGTTTGGTATTGCAACATGCATAAATGTCCGGACTATAAAAATATAATTTTTATTAAACCGCATGGCGTACACGTAAAGTCCAAAATTGCCGGATTTTTGGCCACTTTGTATACCATAAAAAAAATTATAAAAAGCAATCAAAAAGTCTCATCAAAACAAAAATGGTACCAATAAAAACTTCAGATCATGGTGCAAAAAAATGAGCCCTCATACATCCCTGTATATGGAAAAAAAAAAGTTATAAGGGTCAGAGGATGAGGATTTTACACAAACTAATTTTGGTGCATGTAGTTATAATTTTTTTAAGTAGTAAAATAAAATAAAACCTATATAAATTAGGTATCCTTGTAGCAATCTGGACCTACAGAATAAAGATATGGTGTCATTTTTAGTGTTGCTCACGAATATTCGCAATTCGAATATTATTCGCGAATATCGCATATTCGCGAATTCGCGAATTTCGCGAATATAGCGCTATATATTCGTAATTACGAATATTCGTTTTTTTTTTTTTTTTTTTTTTTCACAGTACACATCACAGTGATCATCCCTCTCTGCTTCCAGCTTGTGTGGTGTAAAGAAGGCTCTAATACTACTGTGTGAGACTGGCGCGCGAAAATTCGCACATGCGAAAATTAGCACATGCGAATTTTCACATATGCGAATTTTCGCGTATGTTAATTTTGTATATGCTAATATGCACATATGATAGTTTTCGCATACGCGAATGTTCGCATATGCGAAAATAAAACGGGAATATAACGAATATGCGAATATTCGCGAATATATGACGAATATTCGTCCATATATTCGCGAATATTCGCGAATTCGAATATGGCCTATGCCGCTCAACACTAGTCATTTTTACTGAAAAGTGCACTGCATAGAATTGGAAGCCCCCAAAATTTTCAAAATAGCATTTTTTTTCCAATTTTGCCCAACAAATATTTTTTTCCTGGTTTCGCTGTAAATTTTTTGATGAAATGATTTATGTCATTATAAAGAACAATTGTTGGCGGGAAAAAATAAGCCTTCATACGGGTCTGTATGGTCAAAATTAAAAAGCATTCTGACAGCTTTCATTGTCTTATGCTAGTGTGAATTCAGCCTAAGGTTAAGTTCACACAGAATTTTCGTCCTCATGTATTCTCCTGTTTGGAATCAATAGTTATTCTTTTGATTCCAAACTTATTCTTTGTTTGTATTACATATATGGGGGAGAGGCTACCTCCATGTTGGTTCTTGCACCCCACCAACCTCTATCAGGTGTATATAAGGTGATTTGGATGTTCCAGGTCCTGCAATGCCTGCTGATCTATTCACACAGAGGCATATTCATAGTGTAGGGTCCGTCCCAATGAGATCACCTTACCGTGGTGGGACGGTCCAAGCAATTTGGCTGCCAAATTGCAAGCTAAGTATCTCACTATTTCATTACTGCACCATATCTGAATAGCTTCTCATGTTGTATCTATATACTCATGTTTTATCTATATCTTTGTGCTAGCAGTGTGCTGCTGTATTATCCTGTTGCTATATATATATATATATATATATATATATATATATATATACAGTACACATAGATAATAATTATTCCAATAACAAGTATATAACAGTTATATCTAGTCACTGGAGAATTTTTGAAAACTTATGTTATACAATATCTAACAGGGGTGTCGATTAATATTTCATCATTACTTCATAGAGCTTCCATAGTTTTTCATCGTGCTTCCTGTAAATAGTGAATATTTCCTTTTTCTCAGACTTAGTTTAGCAAATTTGTCCATTGTTGTCATTATTTTTTTTTATAAAAAAGAGTAGAGAGGTGCTTCCCAGTGAAATATAATCAGATAGTGTGGTCTTGTTATAGTAATATGCACTGACTAAGTTTAGTGATGTAACCAATAAGGCTTTGTTCACATGACAGAATTTTCAAGGCGAATTCAGCTGAAAAATTCAGCGCGGAAAATCCTATTACTTATGGAGATAGCAAAATTCTGAATGGTCCTAGTGCATTGGCACCCACTATGTGTGGAATGTCAGTCCCTGTTTTCCAGGCAGATATTCCCAAAAATTTTCACCATGTGAGGATGGCCTAAGACTAACACTACTGAGAGCCTTGAGTTACATGGACCTCTCAGCCAGATGCTACACCTTCTTTGGAAATTCTCCTGTTCCTTTTTTGGAACTGGTAACAACACTGGACAAAGGTAAATATCTTGCATTGGTACTTAAGCTTCCTAGGTGAGGTGGAAAACACAAGCAGATGTTCCATAAATGGCATGAGGACCGTTTAATGTGCTGTCTCCATAAACAGCAATGCATTTCCATGCAGATTCCACCAAAAGAATTGACTAGCCAATTCTTTTGGCAGAGGCCAGAATCTGAAGTTTCTGCCATGGAAATTCCACTATTTGCACAGTGCAGGCATATCCATTGTGTGAACATGCCCTTAAATAAAGCCAGCAGCAACCATCACCAAGGTGGAAACGGATCTCTGTGAGATACATACTTTTGTCTATTTACTTCAAACATATGACTTGTGCTGCTAATATGTTCAGTTACAGGATATCCTAACTTAGAAACCATAAGCATAAGCTCATTCTTATCTCTAATGTTATCACCCAAAAATAAACTTCGACATCTACAGAGGAAAACTATACAAACTACAGATTTTCCATAACATTTTTTTCCTTTTGGTAATTATCATTGCACATAAGAAAATGCAATTTATTTTCCTGTTAGTCCAATAGATTTCTGCCTATACAGCATTGCAAACCCCATATTCAGGATAAGGCTACACACAGATGTTTTGAAGACAAATTTTTCCAATGTAATTCTTAAGTGATCTATGTTGCATGTAAGTCAATGTATTACTTTCCACAGCAGCTGTAGCTCAAAGGATAAAATCAATCAGTTGCGCCTCAAAAAGTCTCAGTGTAGAAATAGCCTTTCAGAGAGCCTGCAAGCAAGGAAGTGTCAACCTATGGATGCTGGAAGTTGAGAAAGATGTTACTGTTCCCTAATAATTTATATTACACAGTTATATCACACACACAGATTATCCATAACATTATTTACGTGTATATGCGTCTGTATTACAGATGTCATGGCCTTTACCAGCCCAGTCAATTAACCAATCAGAGGTATGTACAGATTCAGATACTTCAGATACAGATTCAGATACTTTATACCCCTACCTGCCGACAAGTCCGTTTTAATAATAAGAAAGGTTGTAGCTAAAGTTAATATGAAAACTGCACTGACTTACATATCATTGCAGTAATGGGCGCATCACAGCTGCATCATGGCTGTAACATGAGAACCCAGCCTCAGGTGGGATAAGTGAATGGTCGGTTTTTGGAGTTTATCTAACTAGGAAAAAGGGCAATTATAGCGATCTGAGGGAATCTGACAAAGACCAAATTGTAATGGCAAGATCACAGGTCACAACATCTCCAGAAAGAGGCTCATACTTACCAGAGGCTCATTGATAAATGTTGGCATCAAATTATAGTTCATCAAGTTTGATTACATGGAAGAGTTATTGTAGCCCAAATTGCTGGAAAAGTTAATAATTGTTATAATAGAAAGGCTTTAGAACATACAGTACTGTACATCCTACATCACATTTTCTTTTACATCAAGGCAACAGCCAAGTGGGGACATTATTTACCTGGAGAAAATATGGTACCAGGATGCACTATTGGAAAAAGGTAAGAATATGGGAGGTTATGATATACAGGGCAATGGCCTGATGGGAATCCAAATTAGAATGTTTCTGAATGTTTTTCATATACATCACATACAACCTACCTAAACACTGTTGCAAGCAAATTATACTTTATCTTGGCTGCACTCTCTTCTAATGGCATTGACCTTTTTTAGCAGGATTATGTGCCCAGCCACACTGTAAAATACTTTGCAAGTGGTTTGAGGAACATGAAAAATAAGTCTGATCCACCACACAACTAAGTTTAACATTGCTAGGTTCAGGTTCCCTAAAACCGGAGCACAACTAATGTCACCGGGTCACCACTGGGTCCCATCAGCTCCCATTGACTAGAATGGGGATTTGATAGTTTACCAGAGAAAAAAATATGTGCAAGCATTATTTTTTCTCTGCTAAACTCCCACTATTGTAATGGACTTGCCGATGGGGCTCCACATAACGGAGCCTTAAGACAATGTGAATCTAGCCTTACAGGTCTTAAAAGAACTTTAACTGTGTTGATACCAAATACCAAAGGACACCTTTAGTGGTATGTGGAGTGCTTACCTTGTTGGGTTAGAGCATTTTTGGTGGCATAACATAAAAAGAAGTACATGACAAATACTATTTTGTTCTCTACATATTTTAAAGAAGTTATGAACATCATTTGAATATTGTATGTTTAAATGCAATGTTAAAATTATTTCAGGGAATTATTTCACAAAAATAAAAATAAAGTTCCTGAGAATATACATCACTATTCTAACATTGTAAACATGTTAGAATAGTGGTGAAATTGTCATCATGATTAGCTGCTTTTGTAACCCCTGCAGCTTTGGTCTCTTGATTTTCTTGGGGTGGGCACCAATGGGAATTTTTTTTTTTTCAAATGTAAGATTTATTGAAATTTTCAATGAAAAATTTGAAACCAGACATAACAGAATATAAATGGAGAAGTTGTCTCATACAAACAGTCATGAAAATGAACATATGCACCGCATGGAAGAGCTTATTGCTGACTCCCGCCAACTCCAATTGAAACACTATGCAGTCTAGAACCCCTGGACCACCTTCCTGTCCTCTGCGGAATATGCGTCTATTCACACTGACTCATTAACACGGGGGGCTCTCTTTTGCGTTTCCCGGGCGTGTTGCTCACAAATTAGGTATCCAATAGCTGCCACCTGGGGTCCGTCTCTGTGCCCGCCCTCTGCCAAGGTATGTGCTTTTTTCTCCTCCGCCTCCCATCTATTTCCCTACTCCTTCTCTCCTCTCTCCCCCCCCCCTTTTCCTCATCCCACCCGCAGATTCTATCTCCTCTCTTTCCCTCTCCTCCCTCCCTCCCCTTACTTCCCTAGTCCCCATTATTAGTTTCGATGGTCATTCACTTGTTGCCGAGGACACATCTCCTATTTTGTGTTTCCCTCATGGTACTACCCCTAGTAGTCTTCTCGAGATTGTTTCCCGTGACGGATTTGGGGTCCGACCTTGATGATTCTCACCCCTGTGTTTTATCATATTACCTCACCTATGATACTCTGCTGGGGAACTCTATGATGTAGCATTTAAGCACCTGAGAGGTGATGTCCTATGTGCTTATTTTTGCTTCTTATTTTCGACTATGTTGACTCTCTACGATTCATGCATTGTTTCAATGTCATATCTTGAAAACCTTAATAAAATATACTGTTGAAAATGAACATATGCAAGACAGATTAACAATATAACCAGACAAGGTCAAGAGTATATAAGAGCTACAGTGTCTAGTGGATATGGCCAAGCTACTGGCATGAGCCTGAAGAAGGCAGGAGACCGAGTCAGGGACCTCCGTCAACTCAGAATAAACAATTCCAGAATACGAGAACGCAAAGGCAGGGAAGATAAGGAGACGTTAAGATAGGTCAGGCAGTGAAGAACCAGTGGGAATTTTGTCACCATCTGGCAGCTGTATATCCCAGGAGTGCATTGCAATCTGGCTCTTGGTAACTCCGCCTCCCTAGTTACCACAGTTATTATTGCTGGAGAACTTATGTTATTCCTACTCATCATCTGACATTGTTTTTTTTAGTATACATAAATTGAAGAAAAAGAAAATTGAAGAAAAAGTAATTTAGTAGATTGGCCTTTTCCTCCTCCACCATTACACCCATAGTATGTCTTAGGTGCCAACACTTTAGTTCTAAGTTGCTTATTATTTACATAAATTCATTATTTCCCTCTCTCTAAAAGAGAACTATATTTTAATGACATTTTGGGAAATACTATTTTCCTCTCTTTACAGATGGATTGGACATGCATAAATAAAGTAATTAATGATTAAATTTCTATGCTATCAATGTGCAGTGCGAAGGCCAGCAATGGAATTTGTGCATCCACCATTGCACAATGTGGACACAGAAATCAGCAGAAAAAGATACAGCAGGTTCCCTGGTTGACTGATTATCTGCACTTTTCTCTGAATAGTAAGAAAAGGGGGAGGTTTGCTACAAAAAGCTTTGCTTAGGGCAGATAAGAGGGCGCAACTCAGGCTCAAGGGGTGTGAATATGAGTTGGAGCCTAACATTCACAAAAAATGTTGCCACTCATTTAAATATGTAGGAAAAAGTGCATAGAAAAAGGTGTAAGACAGCACCAGGGATCAACCTCTGTGCATGTGATCCCCCAGGCAGCCATTCCAGTATCCACTATGTGGGAGTCCAAAATCACAGCACCAGCCAGGCCAGCTGACGTTTCATTTATCCCCTTCACAAATGCAACATTTCGACAACAGTAACCTTTGTCAAGCATGCGTGACAAAGGCTACTGTTGCCGAAACGTTGCATTTGTGAAGGGCCGTAAATGGTGAAAAAAATTTAAGTTTTATTTATCCCCTTCACAAATGCAACGTTTCGGCAACAGCAGCCCTTGTCAAGCAAGCTTGACAAAGGCTGCTGTTGCCAAATCATTGCATTTGTGAAGGGGGTAAATAAAACTTCAGATTTCTTCACGAACCGTGGCCCGGCTGGTGCTTTTATTTTGGGTACCTACATAGAAAGAAGTGCAGAGCGTCAACCAAATAATAAAATCCCTATATCTCGAGAACAGGGAGGCATAGTAACAAAACAAAAACAGCATTGCAATCGGCACCTTAGGCTACAGAACTAATTTATAGAAAAACTACTTTTTTTAATATTCATTGTCACGATTCGGCTGGCTGGAGGTGGATCCTCTGTGCCAGAGAGGGATTGGCGTGGACCGTGCTGGTGGACCGGTTCTAAGTTGCTACTGGTATTCACCAGAGCCCGCCGCAAAGCGGGATGGTCTTGCAGCGGCGGTAGCAACCAGGTCGTATCCACCAGCAACGGCTCAACCTCTCTGACTGCTGAAGATAGGCGCGGTACAAGGGAGTAGACAAGAGCAAGGTCGGACGTAGCAGAAGGTCAGGGCAGGCAGCAAGGATCGTAGTCAGGGGCAACGGCAGGAGGTCTGGAACACAGGCTAGGAACACACAAGGGAACGCTTTCACTGGCACAATGGCAACAAGATCCGGCGAGGGAGTGCAGGGGAAGTGAGGTATAAGTAGGGAGTGCACAGGTGAGAATACTGATTAGGCCTGCTGCGCCAATCAGTGGCGCAGCGGGCCTTTAAATGGCAGAGACCCAGCGCGCGCGCGCCCTAAGAAGCGGGGCCGCGCGCGCCGGGACAACACAGACGGGGAACGGGTCAGGTACGGGAGCCGAGATGCGCATCGCGAGCGGGCGCGTCCCGCATCGCGAATCGCATCCCGGCTGGGAGTAATATCGCAGCGCACCCGGTCAGCAGGTCTGACCGGGGCGCTGCGAATGAGAGAACGCTGCGAGCGCTCCGGGGAGGAGCGGGGACCCGGAGCGCTCGGCGTAACAGTACCCCCCCCCTTTGGGTCTCCCCCTCTTTTTGGAGCCTGAGAACCTGAGGATAAGACTTTTGTCCAGGATGTTGTCCTCAGGTTCCCAGGATCTCTCCTCAGGGCCGCAATTCTCCCAGTCGATCAAGAAGAATCTTTTACCTCTGACCGTTTTGGATGCTAGAATCTCCTTCACAGAAAAGACGTCAGAAGATCCGGAAACTGGAGTGGGAGAAACAACTTTGGGAGAGAAGCGGTTAAGGATGAGTGGTTTAAGGAGAGAGACATGGAAGGCATTGGGAATACGGAGAGAAGGAGGAAGAAGGAGTTTGTAAGAGACAGGGTTGATCTGGCACTTGATTTTGAAAGGACCAAGATAGCGTGGTCCCAGTTTGTAACTGGGGACACGAAAGCGGACATATTTAGCGGAGAGCCATACCTTGTCTCCGGGAGCAAAAATGGGGGGAGTTCTTCTTTTTTTATCAGCAAATCTTTTCATCCGGGATGAAGCCTGTAAAAGAGAATTTTGGGTCTCTTTCCATATGGTGGAAAGATCACGAGTCACTTCATCCACAGCGGGCAAACCAGAGGGCAAGGGAGTAGGGAGGGGAGGAAGAGGGTGACGGCCGTACACCACGAAAAATGGGGATTTAGCAGAAGATTCGGAGACTCTGAAGTTGTATGAGAATTCGGCCCATGGTAGAAGATCTGCCCAGTCATCCTGGCGGGAGGAAACAAAATGCCGTAAATAGTCACCCAGGACCTGATTAACTCTTTCTACTTGCCCATTGGATTGGGGATGATAAGAAGAAGAGAAGTTTAATTTGATCTTGAGCTGTTTACAGAAGGCCCTCCAGAATTTAGACACGAATTGGACGCCTCTATCTGAGACGATATGCGTGGGCAAACCGTGAAGGCGAAAAATGTGTATAAAAAATTGCTTTGCCAACTGAGGCGCTGAAGGAAGACCAGGAAGAGGAATAAAATGTGCCATCTTGGAAAATCGATCAACGACCACCCAAACAACTGTGTTGCCACGGGATGAGGGCAAATCCGTAATAAAGTCCATACCAATCTGTGACCAAGGCTGTTCAGGAACAGGCAGAGGATGAAGGAGACCAGCAGGCTTCTGGCGAGGAGTCTTATCCCGGGCACAGACAGTACAGGCCCGCACGAAATCAATAACATCAGTCTCCAGAGTCGGCCACCAATAAAATCGAGAGATGAGTTGCAAGGATTTTTTGATGCCCACATGGCCTGCGAGGTGGGAGGAGTGTCCCCATTTGAGAATCCCGAGACGCTGGCGTGGAGAAACGAAGGTCTTCCCTGGAGGAGTTTGCCGGATGGAAGCTGGAGAAGTGGAGATCAGACAGTCCGGAGGAATGATGTGTTGCGGAGAGACCTCTACTTCAGAGGCATCAGAAGAACGAGAGAGGGCATCGGCCCTAATGTTCTTGTCAGCAGGGCGAAAATGGATTTCAAAGTTAAAACGGGCAAAGAACAACGACCACCTAGCCTGGCGGGGGTTCAGTCGTTGGGCAGACTGGAGGTAGGAGAGATTCTTGTGATCAGTGTATATGATAACTGGAAATTTTGATCCCTCCAGCAGGTGCCTCCATTCCTCAAGCGCCAATTTAATGGCCAGTAGTTCTCGATCCCCGATGGAATAGTTTCTCTCCGCCGGGGAGAAGGTCCTAGAAAAAAAAACACAAGTCACAGCATGCCCGGAAGAATTTTTTTGTAGAAGGACAGCTCCAGCTCCCACTGAGGAGGCATCTACCTCCAATAGGAAGGGTTTAGATGGGTCAGGTCTGGAGAGCACGGGAGCGGAAGAAAAGGCAGACTTGAGATGTTTAAATGCGTCTTCCGCTTGGGGGGACCAGGACTTGGGATTGGCATTTTTCTTGGTTAAAGCCACGATAGGAGCCACAATAGTGGAAAAGTGTGGAATAAACTGTCTGTAATAATTGGCGAACCCCAAAAAACGTTGGATAGCACGGAGTCCGGAGGGGCGTGGCCAATCTAAGACGGCAGAGAGTTTATCTGGGTCCATTTGTAGTCCCTGGCCAGAGACCAAGTATCCTAGGAAAGGAAGAGATTGACATTCAAAGAGACATTTCTCCATTTTGGCATAAAGTTGATTGTCACGAAGTCTCTGAAGAACCATGCGGACATGCTGGCGGTGTTCTTCTAAGTTGGCAGAAAAAATCAGAATATCGTCCAGATAAACCACAACACAGGAATATAGGAGATCACGAAAAATTTCATTAACAAAGTCTTGGAAGACGGCAGGGGCGTTGCATAGGCCAAAGGGCATGACCAGATACTCAAAGTGTCCATCTCTGGTGTTAAATGCGGTCTTCCATTCGTCCCCCTCCCTGATGCGGATGAGATTATAAGCACCTCTTAAGTCCAGTTTGGTAAAGATGTGGGCACCTTGTAAGCGATCAAAGAGTTCCGAGATAAGAGGTAAGGGGTAGCGGTTTTTTACCGTGATTTTATTAAGTCCGCGGTAATCAATACAAGGACGTAGGGAGCCATCTTTTTTGGACTTGCGGATAAACCCCTTTTTTAAATTCTCCTGGATGTACTCCGACATGGCAAGAGTCTCTGGAGCAGACAGAGGATAGATTCTGCCCCGGGGTGGGGTAGTACCCGGGAGGAGGTCAATAGGACAGTCATAAGGCCTGTGAGGAGGCAAAGTCTCAGCTTGCTTTTTGCAAAAAACGTCAGAATAGTCCATATAAGCCTTAGGAAGACCGGATACAGGGGGAACCACAGGGTCACGGCAAGGAGTACTGGGCACCGATTTAAGACAGTCCTTGTGACAAGAAGTACCCCAGTTCTTGATTTCTCCTGTGGACCAATCAAGGGTTGGGGAATGGCGTTGAAGCCACGGTAATCCAAGAAGAATTTCAGAAGTGCAGTTGGAGATGACCAAAAATTCAATTTTTTCGTGATGAGGTCCGATGCACATTAGGATAGGTTCCGTGCGGTAACGCACGGTACAGTCCAATCTTTCATTGTTAACAGAATTGATGTAGAGGGGTCTGGCGAGACTGGTCACCGGGATGTTGAACCTGTTGATGAGAGAGGCCAAAATAAAATTTCCTGCAGATCCGTAATCCAAGAAGGCCGTAGCAGAGAAGGAGAAGGTAGAGGAAGATATCCGCACAGGCACAGTAAGGCGTGGAGAAGCAGAGTAGACATCAATAACTGTCTCATCTTTGTGCGGAGTCAGCATACGTCTTTCCAGGCGGGGAGGACGGATAGGACAATCTTTCAAGAAGTGTTCGGTACCGGCACAGTACAGGCATAGGTTCTCCATGCGGCGTCGTGTCCTCTCTTGAGGTGTCAAGCGAGACCGGTCAACTTGCATAGCCTCCACGGCGGGAGGCACAGGAACGGATTGCAGAGGACCAGAGGAGAGAGGAGCCGGGGAGAGAAACCGCCTTGTGCGAACAAAGTCCATATCCTTGCGGAGCTCCTGACGCCTTTCGGAAAAACGCATGTCAATGCGGGTGGCAAGATGAATAAGTTCATGCATGTTAGCAGGAATTTCTCGTGCGGCCAGCACATCTTTAATGTTGCTGGATAGGCCTTTTTTAAAGGTCGCGCAGAGGGCCTCATTATTCCAGGATAATTCGGAGGCAAGAGTACGGAATTGGATGGTGTACTCGCCAACAGAAGAATTACCCTGGACCAGGTTCAGCAGGGCAGTCTCAGCAGAAGAGGCTCGGGCAGGTTCCTCAAAGACACTTCGGATCTCCGTGAAGAAGGAGTGTACAGAGGCAGTGACGGGGTCATTGCGGTCCCAGAGCGGTGTGGCCCATGACAGAGCTTTCCCAGACAGAAGGCTGACTACGAAAGCCACCTTAGACCTTTCAGTTGGAAACTGGTCCGACATCATCTCCAAGTGCAGGGAACATTGCGAAAGAAAGCCACGGCAAAACTTAGAGTCCCCATCAAATTTATCCGGCAAGGATAATCGTAAGCCGGAAGCGGCCACTCGCTGCGGAGGAGGTGCAGGAGCTGGCGGAGGAGATTGTTGCTGGAGCTGTGGTAATAGCTGTTGTAGCATCATGGTCAGTTGAGACAACTGGTGACCTTGTTGCGCTATCTGTTGCGACTGCTGGGCGACCACCGTGGTGAGGTCGGCGACAACTGGCAGTGGGACTTCAGCGGGATCCATGGCCGGATCTACTGTCACGATTCGGCTGGCTGGAGGTGGATCCTCTGTGCCAGAGAGGGATTGGCGTGGACCGTGCTGGTGGACCGGTTCTAAGTTGCTACTGGTATTCACCAGAGCCCGCCGCAAAGCGGGATGGTCTTGCACCAGCAACGGCTCAACCTCTCTGACTGCTGAAGATAGGCGCGGTACAAGGGAGTAGACAAGAGCAAGGTCGGACGTAGCAGAAGGTCAGGGCAGGCAGCAAGGATCGTAGTCAGGGGCAACGGCAGGAGGTCTGGAACACAGGCTAGGAACACACAAGGGAACGCTTTCACTGGCACAATGGCAACAAGATCCGGTGAGGGAGTGCAGGGGAAGTGTGGTATAAGTAGGGAGTGCACAGGTGAGAATACTGATTAGGCCTGCTGCGCCAATCAGTGGCGCAGCGGCCCTTTAAATGGCAGAGACCCGGCGCGCGCGCGCCCTAAGGAGCGGGGCCGCGCGCGCCGGGACAACACAGACGGGGAACGGGTCAGGTACGGGAGCCGAGATGCGCATCGCGAGCGGGCGCGTCCCGCATCGCGAATCGCATCCCGGCTGGGAGTAATATCGCAGCGCACCCGGTCAGCAGGTCTGACCGGGGCGCTGCGAATGAGAGAACGCTGCGAGCGCTCCGGGGAGGAGCGGGGACCCGGAGCGCTCGGCGTAACATTCATCACAGTAAATATATACACTATACTCATTTGGACTACATATAGACTACTTATCATAAATACTCAGAAATAGCCATATAATTGATGAACTAAGGATCGTATATTTACACTGTTAATGATTTTTGTTGGCTTCACTTTAAAATTGATGCAAGGCTACACGTTCTGCACATCCTATTTTCCTGCGAACTATTACAAAAAATGTTTACCTAATGTCTAGAGACAAAGAGGAGGGGGGAGGGAAGCTGAGGGATTACAGATAGTCCTAGCCAGCTTTGTAGAGTTAGGCTGAGCAAATCACAGCATAAGCAGACAGTTAATTGCAGAACTTGATTACGATTGCTAATCACAAGCACCGAGAAGCAAAGTGCTAGGAATTAATTAGGCAAGGACCTTCAGAACAGCAGCAGGATGCAACACAGTGACCTTTATTTATAGTCACTTAAACAGAAGTGTGACTAAAAATGGCACAGAGCAAATCTGATTATTAATATTGATTGCTAAAGGAAAATGAATAATTTAGCAGATTTGGAGCAAATATCATTTGAC
The DNA here is from genome assembly GCF_029499605.1 of Hyla sarda. Classification (NCBI taxonomy): domain Eukaryota; kingdom Metazoa; phylum Chordata; class Amphibia; order Anura; family Hylidae; genus Hyla; species Hyla sarda. The sequence continues at coordinate 483,295,357 of NC_079189.1, forward strand.
AGAATACAAAGAACAGCATTCTCAATGTTCGCAGAGCAGTTACTTCCACTAGAAATGATCAATTTAAAGGGATTATAAATGTCTTTCGTAGACATATTGTGCTGGTTGTGCACTACATTATACTTGACTTACTATTTTTATGTGGTATAAATCATCTTCTATGAAAAGTATGCGTGGGAAAATAAAGATATAAGTGCAGTCCTTATAAGCAGAGAACATTACCCTGTGAAAATATTCTGTTAATTCTATTACTTGGTCTAAGAAGGTGTTTTACGCAATATAGGACATATTGCTAACATTCACAAATCTCTTCTAAGTATAGGGGTTTAGAACAAAAGAATTGCTAAGAAAGGCTTTGATGTTGTGGAGAACTGATTGCTGGGGAGATTAGACTTCCTGTTAGGAAGTCTGTTAAGCTATGGAGCTTTTTAGAGCCGAGGGTGATTGATAGAAGACAACTAAAGCTGTTAGTGTGAAATACAATTAGGTTGACTTTATATTTCTATTCGAGAAGCAATTTATTATACAAATAAATAAACCAATAGCTACAAGGAAAGCATAATGCAAAATATTTGTATAGCCTCTCAAATCATAATGAATGAACATAATTTATAGTGTAAACAAATGCGTGTGTGAGATACATTAGCTCATGTAACCAGAATGTGATAAGCCTCGATATGGTTAATTTTGTCTTTGACATTTAGGAAAACAAGATCACAGGAATTTATTCACCAAACAATTAAATGCTTTCATCTTCTAACCTCTAAAATATCAGTTTTCCAATGTTCTCATTCCTATAACACTACAAAGGTCAGCATAGTAGGACCACAAAGCTTTCTTGGTAATCCCAAGGTATTTGGTAAACCAAGTACAGAAGACAATTTTCCAATTAATCCTGTCATGACACAATCCTTCCATTTCCTCATGGAGAAGGATGTATATTGAAGTCTGAGGATGGGATTTCCATCATATGGTGCAAAAATCTAGGTTCACTACACTAGTAAATTACTGTGCTCGGAAATGCAATAATAAGAAGTAAAAGTAAATATAATGAGAATATTCTGTGAACAGCAAATCATTTCAAGTATGTTCATTTTCTTTATGCTTTTGTGTTACTTTGTGTTTAGTGATTTGGTCTTGAGATCAACATATACAAATTAATAAATCTATAATAAAGTAGGTTTTCTTAGTTTCACATCTTTAGTTCCTGGAAAATGGTTCTGGTGCAGGGGGAGAATAAGGCTGCGCTTCCTTGCCCCAACTTTACAGTGTATTTTTCCTGTTGACTTTTCTCAAGGTGGGGTAACTAATTCTCTGTCTGATATGAAAGAAACGTTAGATAACTTATCAAGTGTGTGGTATTATGACATTATTAGAATTATGCATGTATTTATTGATTTTCCAACATGTATGCTATATTGTTTTCTTGAAACAGACTAAATTCATTAAAGGGAACTGTCAGCTCAAGTCAAGATGACATACTCACAACTATGAAAACTGGCAGATACCATAGAATCAGTAGCTGTGTTATTATACCTGTGAAAAAAATTACACATTATGGGGGAGATTTATCAAAACCTGTGCAGAGGAAAAGTTGCTGAGTTGCCCATAGCAACCAATCAGATCCCTTCTTTCATTTTTCACAGGCCTCTATAAAAATGAAAGAAGTAATGTGATTGGGTGTTATGGGCAATTCAGCAACTTTTCCTCTTGACAGGTTTTGATAAATCTCCCCCTATCTGTACTGATTTTTCCATACACATTGATGCTCAAGTGAGTGCTCATAGGTTTCCAATGGGGAGAAGACCAAAAGATGCTTCCAGACTCCAATAGTGATGGCTTTCCTCCAGGGAAAACAAATGGATTGGGTTGTAAAATTCTACAAAATTCTTCTCTTCCCAATATCAACTGTCAGGGAGAAGTCTGGGGGTCCTAATACAAATTAGACAGTCAGCCAGTTCTGCTTAAATCCATGGGTTTAGACATGTTTTCTCTACTGTGTATGGGGGCTTTTAAACGTGTGTTTTTTTGCAACCAAATTGAAGGGAAGCTACAGAATCCATGTCTCCTTCCTCCCCCCACCCTCTTTCCTTGATTAATTGATGTCAACAGCTCAGTCCTGGAAGTTGCTTCAATCAATAAAGGAAAGGTAGGGGAGGACGAGGGTGGAGTTCTGCATGCTGCAGCTCACACAGCCTCCTTGACACTTGAGCTTTGAGCATCATTTAGAACTGACAGCGTCCCTTTAAATTGGTTACATAAACACATGTGTAAAAGCCCCTATACAGACCTGAGAACAATAGTCCAAACCCACTGATTTCAGAAGTAACTGTTGACTGCCTAATGTGTATGGGGGCCTCCTGACTTCCCCACAGTTGATATTGGGAAAAGAAGAGTTTGGTTTGTTGAATTTTTATTCCCAATCCAATTGTTTTCCCCTAGACATAAACCTTAACTATAGGAGTCTGGAAGCAACTTTCCCTCTTCTCCTCATTTGAAACATACCAATGCTCCCTTTAGCATTCATGTGCAAGATATAATCAGCATGGATAACTTTCGGCTGGCTAGAAGTATGGCTGACAGGTATTGAAGGTGTATGGCCACTGTAAGAGTTTTCCTCCACAAATCATATGCTGTATTGTTTACATTTTTCACTATTATAACAACACATCTACTGATATTGTGGGTTCTACCAGTTTCCATGGTTCTGCCATTCTCATCATGCAGCACTGATTTTCAATGTGTCTATGTTGCATGCTCTGTGACAGCTTGTAGGCCTCTTCTTGCATCACAAACTACATTAGTGCCTTGCACATCTTTTTGCTGTCACATGAGTCCAATGATTCACACCAGGTGTGGACATATTGCCTGTGCAGCCAGTTAAGCTGCAAAGGTGCCCAGCGTGTGAGGGGGCCCATTACCCTTTCATACTAGTGAGCACAGAGGCTATCCTTTACTACAGTGTACAGACAGACCCCTGAAGAACCTGGTGTTGAGCGGCAGCGGCAGTAAGGAGGAGGAACAACAGGGGCAGAAGACGTTCTCAGAGTAAGACTATATTAGTCATAGCATCTACCTAGCTGCCTGGCAATATAGGATGTGCAGCATTATTTTCATTATGCTGTATATCCTCCACAGAGCTCCTTCCTGCTGTCGGGCCCTGAAGGAGGGGGGGGGGGGATTCTCCGAGCACACAGCCTGCAGACATCACACAGCAGATGAAGAGTAGGGGACTGCCTGCAAAGCTGTCTGTGCCCCCTCCTCCACATGACTCAGCAACAGAGGTCATGACCCCATCACTGCCGTCCAGGGATGGGAGAAACCATGTGAGGATCCTGTCTGTGTCACAGAAAGTTAGTATAGCTAGTGTATGTATATTTGTGTAAAGGGGTGTGTGTGTGTGTCTTGTGTATAGGTATGTGTATCTTGTGTATAGGTGTGTGTGTGCATCTTGTGTATAGGTGTGTGTGTGCATCTTGTGTATAGGTGTGTGTGTCTTGTGTATATGTGTGTGTGTGTGTCTTGTGTATAGGTGTGTGTGTATCTTGTGTATAGGTGTGTGTATGTATCTTGTGTATAGGTTTGTGTATGTATCTTGTGTATAGGTGTGTGTGTCTTGTGTATAGGTGTGTGTGTCTTGTGTATAGGTGTGTGTATCTTGTGTATATATGTGTGTATCTTATGTATAGGTATGTATCTTGTGTATAGGTGTGTGTATCTTATTTATAGGTGTGTGTGTGTGTGCGTATCTTGTGTATAGGTGTGTGTATCTTGTGTATAGGTGTGTGTGTATATCTTGTCTATAGTCATGTGTGTATCTTGTTTATAGGTGTGTGCGTATCTTATGTATAGGTGTGTATGTATCTTGTGTATAGGTGTGTGTGTTGTGTATAGGTGTGTGTATCTTGTGTATAGGTGTGTGTGTGTATGTATCTTGTGTATAGGTGTGTGTATGTATCTTATGTATAGGTGTGTGTATGTATCTTGTGTATAGGTGTGTGTGTGTCTTGTGTATAGGTGTATGTGTATCTTGTGTATAGGTGTGTGTATCTTGTGTATAGGTGTGTATCTTGTGTAGAGTTGTGTGTGTGTATCTTGTGTATAGGTGTGTGTATCTTGTGTATAGGTGTGTGTATCTTGTTTATTGATGTGTGTGTGTATCTTGTGTATAGGTATATGTGTGTATCTTGTGTATATGTGTGTGGGTGTATCTTGTCTATAGGCATGTGTGCATCTTGTGTATGTGTGTGTGTGTATATCTTGCTTATAGGTGTGTGTATTGTGTGTATAGGTGTGTATATCTATATATGTATATATACATACATACACATGGATGTGTATGTCTTTGAGAAAGCATGTAATTGTTTTTTGAACATCCATGGTATTATAATTGCAAGGCTGGGTTCACACTTGCATCAAGTGCCTCCATCACTGGTTCCATCAAAGATACAAGATAAATGTGCTATTTTATCACCCTGTTTGGTAAACAGTGTTTACCAACCAGGGTGCCTCAAGCTGTTGCAAAACTACAACTCTCTGTCTGGGCATGCTGGGAGTTGTAGTTTTGCAACAGCTGGAGGCACCCTGTTTGAGAAACACTGAGATCTGCATGTGGGATATTGGTCTTTGTTCAACGGCTTTATTCAGTATCCGTATGTTAGTATTATCCTATCACTATGTGGTGGTGATTGTAGTGGTCATAGTATGGCACAATTATTTGTTCTTTGGATAGTGGTACAGTTGTGATCTAGGTCTGTGTAAAGTGGTTGTTATTATTTATTCACTGCAGTAATAATACGTTGTCCTGTTCTGGAGTCTTTCATTTATGCTAATGACCCCCAATCCCTGAGAAAATCCCCTTGCATCATACCTGGTGAGTGGCGATGCATGCATGCATGCATCATCATTAACTTACATTCACCATCTCTGATTTGGATTTTAAAAAATGTGGACTTAAAACTTATTTTGTGCTCCGGTGGTGCTCACTTGGTGCTTAGGTGTGGCGTACTAAAATAATCCCAACTGCTGTGTAGACAAAAATCCGGCCCTACATCAGCCCCTCTGGTGGTAATGATAGTGGTCATGGTGTGGTGAAATTATGTGTCCCTTGTATGGTGGTGATAATGTCTCTGTATAGTAATTTTATTCAGTATGGCAATATTATCCCATTATTATATGGAGGTAATGGTAGTGGTCATGTTGTTGAGGTATTACCTGTCCCCTGTATAGTGATGTAACTGTCTTACTGCATGTGCTGCTGCTGAATGTAACATGAGGTGCTAGGCCTCTTTTTTTTTTTTTTTTTTTTATTTGCTACCACCTGCCAGTGCCACCATATAGGTATTTAAACAGCAAAAAGTGGAAAACTTAGGATCTCTACAGAACAGCTAGCTACCTACCTTCCCCCATTTTTCCCTGTAATTTTCTGGGCTTGCCCCGGGCACAAAAGGAACTAACTACAGCTCTGAGAAGAGCTACTTACCTCTCTGGCCTCCTTCTCCTCCCTGCTCTCCTCCAGACTGACTGCATACAGCGCTTACTATGACCTCACGCTGTACGTAGTCAGGTCACGTGACTGTACAGCGCAGGCTATTGGAAACCAGCAGGGAAGGCGCTCACTTGGGACCCCCCGGCGGACATGGAGAGCAGCAGAGCAGGAGAGGTAAGTTTTATTTACCGTATTTATCGGCGTATAACACGCACTTTTTAGGCTAAAATTTTTAGCCTAAAGTCTGTGTGAGTGTTATACGCCGATACACCCCCAGGAAAGGCAGGGGGAGAGAGGCCGTCTCTGCCCGCTTCTCTCCCCCTGCCTTTCCTGGGGTCTAGAGCGCTGCTGTCAGCCCTTTTCACCCCCTGGTTATCGGCGCCGCTGCCCGTTCTGTCCCCCTGACTATCGGTGCCGGTGCCGATAGCCAGGGAGAAAGAAGCGGTGCCGACAGCCAGGGGGAGAGAAGGGGCAGCGGCACCCATTGCCGGCGCCGCTGCCCCGTTGCCTCCCCCCATCCCCGGTGGCATAATTACCTGAGTCGGGTCCGCGCTGCTCCAGGCCTCCGTCGTGTGTCCCCGGCGTCGTTGCTATGCGCTGAACGGCGCAAATATCCATGATAAAATGAGGGTGCGTGTGTGCGCGTGTATACCCCGATATACCCCCAGGAAAGGCAGGGGGAGAGAAGCGGGCAGCGACGGCCTCTCTCCCCCTGCCTTTCCTGGGGGTATATCGGGGTATACACGCGCACACACGCACCCTCATTTTATCATGGATATTTGGGTAAAAAACTTTTTTTACCCAAATATCCTTGGTAAAATGAGGGTGCGTGTTATAGGCCGGTGCGTGGTATACCCCGATAAATACAGTATTTATTTTTAGTCTGATCTGTGGTCTGATGGGACTATCTGTCACTGTCTCAATATGGGGGGCCTGAATGAGCTGCAGCATATGGGGGCCTTAATTAATAATTAACAACTGATATTAAGGGGGGGGTCCCTCTGAGCAACTGATATTGGGGTCCACCTGAGTATGTGACATATGAAGGGGGGCCTCCTGAACAATTGATGTACGGGGGGAATTGGGTGCATTCTTTGCACAGGGGCCCTCTTCTGTCTGTGTCCACCCTTGATGCACACAATGGACCAGCTGTAATAATATTAGCACTGTGCTTACTTATTAAGTAGCATAAAAATAAAACTTTTTTGGGGTATTTTGAATGTTCTATTAGTCACGTAATGCTAAACAGTAAGCACAGAAATAATTCAGTGAAGTGAGGATAATATGATGTAAAATCTGATGCCAAAGGAGAAAATAAAGCTGTTATTTTACCATGCACACTGTATGTATCCAGTAACAAAGATTACTGAGCTGAGTAGTACACAGAGACTGTACAAGGGTTAGTCATCTAGGTTAGTCATGTTCTTTTTCATTTCCCTCTGGCAACTTGCAGTGTTAAGAGGAATGTGATTCTTTAAACAGACAGACAGTGATTGATAGGCTTGTGGAAAATGGTCTGCGGGAATTCATGTCCTGGACTGGTGGATTCACATAAAGGAAGGCAACCATGCCTCAGTATCAGTGATTCCAGTATCAAATTGTAGAATTTACTACAAATTACATTTAGCTAAGGACCTAAGACGATGTAAAAGGTATAGGAGCGTACTGTATATTGCATATACTCTATCTATCTATGATATTGTACATATATACCATATGTTTCAATTATTTTGCTTTTATTTAATACAAAGTATACTTTTTCTTTCCATACATCCTGTATGTTTTATCCAGTCAATATTTCTTCCCACATCCTCAAGATATTTGTAAAAAAAAAAAAAAAAAAATATATATATATATATATATATATATATATATATATATATATATATATAAATGCTGTCATTTGAATCCAACAAAATTTACTTTTGTACAAAGCAGGCAGGAAAATGGATACTTTCTTCCCATTAGGTTTGTTAAAAAGAATGAACTCTGTAGAAAGCAGCATCTAGAAGAAAATTCCAGTTTCCCAGGCTACAATAAAATATTATGCTATCTGCTGTCATAATGTAATCATTGCCTAGAGTGCAATAACTAAAATTTTCTCTGCCTGGATAGACACACAAATTGACTGTGGATTTATGGTCCTTACTAACAAAAGATCCTGTTTCATAAGTAGAATAGAAAAAATATATATAAAAGTTTCTATGTTATATAATATCGCTCTTAAATGCATTATACTATTCATATGTTTCTTTGTTAAAGTACAGTGACCTTCCTTGTTTGTGAGAAGGAACATTTGCAATGGAATTGAAGAGCATGATATTATGTACTAGAATTGTCACAGCATGACTCTTGACTGCCATTCATGCAATTTATACAAGATACACACAGAAGAGATGGGTCCTTTCAACAGAAATAAATGTTGGTATTATGTGGTTTAAGGATCTTACTCTGCCATCCACTATTATGGAAATGTTCTTCAAGCAAAATCCCAGGGTTGTTACGATATGGCTTGTTCAAGTTGTGAGATTGAGGGACATTATATATGTTTTATTTTTTACTCCTTCTTCCTATTTATTCCTACAAGCCTTCATGCCTATATGTTCAAATGGCATAAAGAAAAAACTAATTAACAACCAAAATAAAATAAATAAATAATATATATTTTTAAGTGTAGCATAAATAAATAACGAGTAATAATAATTGAATTAAAAAAATTTATATATATATATATATGTACATATATATATATATATATATATATATATATATATATATATATATATACTGTAATGTTTATTTGCTGTTGTGGCTGTTATGCACCTGACCTGTGTGTAGCTTGGGAATTTCTTTAAAAAAAGTGACTATTCATAAGCTTAAAAGCTCAGTGAACAGGAAAATTTGGCTGCTTTTAATGCCAGTGTGACAGGTTACTTTATTACTATGCCTCGCACAGCAATTTAACAGTTACCTTGGTAACGGATTGAGTGAGGTAATGGGATCATAGGAAAGGAAAGGCTAGCTCTGAGCGGAGACCATATGCTGGCTTATGTTCACAGGGCTGTTTGCTCACTAAAAGCTCTTGACATTCATTGTACGTGTATATAAATGAGCTGGGTTAAACAAAAGTCCTGCCCTATTTAGCTGGACTCCAGTGATTTGTCTTTTTAATTCTATTGAACAATATAATCAGGATATGTTTCTGATTAATTAACTAGACTTTTGGTAAAAGAAAAAAAAATAGCTTGGTTTACTAAAATAAAGCAGTGTTCAGTATGTTTATTTTTATCGAGGAAGAACAAGAATTGTTTATAATGAATTACTATGCATAGCAAACAATTTAGTTCATATATTTAGTTTTAGTTTAGAAAAATGTATATGGGAAAATACTGGGATTCATACACTTGATAATTTTTTTTATTCATCTACGTTAATTACAGTATCTATTGGTCGAACACATAGAAATCTGAAAAAATAGAGGCCAAGGTGATATCTTATATGGGTTATCCTTTTTGGAAGAAATTTTTGGAATTTCTTCCCAAAAAACAAACAAAAAAACAGCACCACAACTGTCCTCAGGTTGTGTGTGGTATTACAGCTCAGTTCCATTAAAGTAAAATGAACCAAAATTGTAATACCCCACACAACCTGAGGACAAGTGAGAAGCTGTTTTCAGGAATAAATTAGCTCTGTTTATCTGGATAACACTTTTTTAACTCTTAGTCGTGTTCCTGAAATGGATTGTCCCCTATCCACAGGAGAGGGCATAAGTGTCTGATCACGAGGGGTCTGAACAGTGGGAGCCCCCAAAATCTCCATAATGGGGCCGGCGGCTCTCAGAGAGAGTGCATGCTACAGAAAAAATGCACTCCATTCGTTTCTAAAGGAGCACTTAAGCACAGCACTCGGGTAAATTCAGACACTTATGCCCTATCTACTTTTACCAGACAACCTCTTTAAACCATTTATGCACTACATAGTTGAAGTATTCCAAAGTATTGTTACTGTATTGATCTATACCAGGAATAAAGTATCAAGTTGTTTTCCATAAACCCTGGCTTTAGAGGTTTTATTTTTGTATTTTACAGACTACAGCTTCTTTGACATAGTTTGTAAGAATCTTCATCATGATACAGGGTTGTACAACTGCAGTCATGTGGCACTACAACCCTCATCGTACACCTATACTACAGTTTATGTACACAAATCTTTTTCAAACATTAGCGCAAAACCTGTTAGATTGCCACATGCAGCATACATATCTGCAATGCACCACATAGTTTTCTAGCCATTAAGACAGGCCCTTGTCAAAGTAATATGATCGTTATTTGTCCATTTTTTCCAACGCATAAATCTTGAGATGTGACTGTTTACTGCTTAATATATTCTACCTCTTGACAGGTGACATTGTAATGAGAAATGCCATTTTATTCACTTCACCTCTCAGTGGTTTTATTTTTATGGCTAATGGTGTATGGAGGCTTTTATTGTGCCTCTGTATAACTACAATGATGGTCCTGGTGCCAGGATATCAATTAAAATTTGGGGCAAATTTAGAGCCCAAGACTACTGAGATCAGGAGATGGATTTGCTGGAAGTCCATCTCCAAAAATCCTATTCGCAATAGTCTCAGTGCAAGTCTCAGACTCTTGTCACAGCGAGCGCTCCGATCTCCACCTCCGGACCGAAGCCTGTGTCCTCCGTGCTGGGGTCCCGGCGTCTCCTGGTCAAACACACTAATCGGGAGCGCGGGTCTCACGCGCCGCGTCCCCGTTCATCTCACCTGCTCCCTGCGCGGCACTCCTTGCTCCTGGGTCCCGGCGCGCGTGGCCCCGCTCTCTAGGGCACGCGTGCCGGCTTCAGTAAATTTAAATGGCCAGCGCACCCGTAATTGGTGCGCTGGTTCCACACCTCCCATTGTGATTTCCCAATAAAAGGCACCTGCCCCTTCCTGCCCCTGCCGGATCTTTGTGCCTTGTGCCTCTGAGAAAGCGTTCCCTACAGTGATTATTGCCTTGCCAGTTGCCGTACCCATTGCTACCTTATACTCGCCTGTGATACCTTGCTGCCTGCCCTGACCTCTGCTATGTCCGACTACGCTCTTGCCTGCTCCCTGTGTACCACGCCATATCAGCCACCAGAGAGGTCGAGTTGCTACTGGAGGATACGACCTGGTGGTTACCGCCGCAGGAAGTCCATCCCACCTTTCGGCGGGCTCTGAAAACCAGTAACCACTTAGAACCGGTCCTCTGGTACAACCCGCGTCATCGCCTCTCTGGTTCAGAGGATCCACTACCAGTCCTGCCGGTACGTGACAACTCTAAAGTTGCTGCAATATTTAAACAGATATCCTGTCACCGGGACCATCATTGGAGTCACGCTTTCAATTTCATAAAGAAGCACAAAAAATGTTTCTCTATGTTCAATCAAGAAGAATCCTTAAAAAAATCTGTGATGTTAGTGATGTTGTTATTGCACACCCATCCTGCAGCGCTTATTCTGGTTCCTCAACAAGAAGACACATTTAATTGAGGAATCTTTAGTAAGTGTCTCCGCTTTTTTTCTATTACATGAAGGATTTATAAATTTTAAGCAATTCCTTTAACCAAGCTTACCTTTATCATCTTCTGTTTTGACACATATAGTATGTACAGAAGACATGCTGGAGGAGCTTCTCTAATGTGTTTAATAAAGGGATCAGCTAAAACATAGATGACCTAGAAAAATGTCACTACTCACTCTGAGCGGTTAGGCTTCTTGATTGATGGCAATGACTTATTATCTTTTTAACCTTCTAAGTGTTAATGGTGGCAGGGAGATAACCATCGATTATATTATTCTCTCATTCTGTGAATATTCCTCTCCCATTTTGCAGTCCCAGTCATGCTGCATATGCGCATGTTTTCCATGGGTTCTGCCAAATGAATCGAAACTCACTGCTATCATTGCCAATGAAAGTTTTGGCATTTCAGTTCATTTCTATTACATACTTTTCTGCATACATGCAAGGCCTGGTTGAAGCATTAAAGGGGTTGTTTCGCTAAAGCCTAAAAAACACAAACGAAAAAGTACTTCCCGGTCCCTCTACACACAGACACATGACTGATGTTGCCAATCACTGAAAAAGGGAACAGAAAGTCGAGATTGTTTTTGTTATTTCATTGGAAATTTTTGGAAGTGTCTGCAAAAGAAACGACACCTGATTATGGTTGGGAGCGTATATCGTGGCTATTGTCACATTCTGATTCACCAGCGTACAATTAGCATAGATAAAGCATCCCTGAGGGTCTATCACTGAATATATGACCATGATGGGAAGCGATCTATGGAACGATTTGGAGACCCCTTTCGTCCTGGCATCAGGGTTGGCACTGTGTAGCCAGGAGTGGTAATAGCGGTTATTTAGCACTGGGAGACAACCTACTTTAAAGTGTGTCTCCTGAAGGCAGAAAATTTTTACTCGTTGCTTGTGGAAGGTATACAGAAGCTGTGCTCTCTTTTCTGGGGTGTTAAAAGCCTTAACATTAGGGGTCTCTAGGGTGATGTCAGCTGCCATAGTGTATAAACGGGAGGAGATACAACTCCCCACAAGTCATGAAGCTCGAGGAGACAGGTGATCCACAGGAAGGTGCCAAGGAACGATCAGATAACCTACAAAAGGAGAGAAAAAATGTAGAGAAAAACATAAGGATTAGAAGAGGAAAAGACCAGAAGGACAGCAGCAACCACAAGAGGACAGTCACAAGGGGACTAAAAGAAGAGGTCATAAGGACCAGTATCATAGTCAGAACCAGTCGGACTATATCCCTAATGGGGGTAAGGGGGAAGGGGTGCCAGAAGAGCAACAGTTGTACTATAATCATAGAACAAAAATACAAGCATAAACACGAACACTAGGGCATAAGTAGAAAGGGCCTAGTGTAAACTAAAGGAACATCTCTGTGAACACAAATGAGCATAGCGATGAACATTTTAAGGGCAATGAAAAAATAAGGGCCTAGTAATTTGGCCCAGTGAAACTATGAAGTAGGGCTGTTAGGACAGGCCGGATCTTATTGTTAGGAATCACGGCAGGAGTACAGCAGGTGGTGGATTCTCTGGACCTGTGTGGATGGAGACTTGAGCCATGCCAGGGAGCGGAGTCTAAGGTGCCACTGGTTTTCACCAGAGCCCGCAAAGTGGGATGGTCTTGCTGCGGCAGGTGCCACCCAAGTCGCTACCCCTGGCATGACTCATCCACACAGGTAGCTGGAGGAGTGAAGTGGCACAGACAGAGACAGGCAGGACATGGCGGGCAGGACGTGGCAGGCAGGGCAGAAGGACAAGGCAGGAACACAGGTACAGGACAGGCCGGAACTAGGAACACAGCTTGACTCTGTAACAGGACTTGACTCAGGAACAGGACTTGACTCAGGAACAGGACTTGACTCAGGAACAGGACTTGACTCAGGCATAAGACAATCACAGACAAAGACAGACAACCAAGATCCAGCCCAGGGAGCAGGAAGGAGCAGATACTTATGGACTAGGGGACACGTGCAAACACTTAAACAAATAGGGTACTGGTCCTTTAAGAAACAGAGCTCCGGCGCGCGCACGCCCAAGGGGCCAGAGGCACACATGCTGGAGCTGCGGGGATATCATGGAGCAAGGACACAGGAAGGTAAGCGACGGGCTGAGACTCACATGAGGGCGCGTCCCGCACTGCGAATCACAGCCCCGCCGACAGCGGGGAGAGAAAGTGCTCATGGCCGGTGAGTCCAACCGGAGTGCAACTGTAACACCAATAAGCAGGCAGACTGTCCCCCTCAGAAGAGCCACCACTTGAGGTGGACAGCTCCGATTCCATTTGTGTAGAGGAGTGATTGGGTACAAATGAAGTTAGGCACAGCGTGCGTGGTTGGGCTGGCGTAGGAGATGTATTATCAGCAGTGTCCTGCTGGGAAGGAGAGGCAAGCGAGCATTGTAGTACAGGGGCTCCAGAATCATGTGGTATAGTGATTTGGATAGAGTGAGACGCTGCATGAGCTTTTGTTAGAGTGAGACTCTTTCTTTCATGGGTTATATGAGATACAGCCATTTCATCCCTATGAGGTACAGCTGTAGGGTGAGATTGTGGAGGCTGAGAGACTTCAACTGTGTGAGGCTTAATATGAAGCACAGTAGTGGGTGTCTACAGGGAAGGGATAAGAGCCTGAGCTTGTGAGGGGATCTGTGGAGAGTCCCACTGAGGTGAGTCTGAGGAGCTCAAAGAGGGAGGGCAGTCCGCCAAGTTGCATGCAGCAGCGTTCATCCCTGGGATTGGAGAGAGCTGTTACTGCTCATGTCTAGGGGAGAGGGTATTTGCCGGTGGCTGAGGGACCCGTGGAGGAGAAACAGTCTCTGCTGCAGGTATCGCTGGGTCCAGTAGCTGCGCCCGTGCTTCTGAGACACGGTGAGGGGTCGCAGTGGAGCTTTGTCCTTCCTTTAATTCCGGTATCTGCTGCCCATAGCAGTCCGAATATGCCCAAATAGCTAACGGCCCTCCAGGAGTTCTAGAGACATGCTGCCATCTTCTGGCGTGCCAAGCCAAGCCCCCTAAATTACGTTCTTAACTATACCTGACCATGTTTCTCTATAGATGTGTAAATGATATTTGTTTAGCCCTCAGTATCCCTGCCTCTCTTTTTCCTTTCTATGTGACTGATATTGTTTTTAATATATATATTTTTATTAATGATTAATTATCAATGATTAATTAACATTTGTTTTTATCTATTCACTCAGTGTGGTCCAATAGTGTCTTCTATAAGTTGGCAAATGTAATATTAGTTAAAGTGAACCTTCATCATTTTCTTGTTTCCTGAGTCATCAAGGTGGTCCTGGGCTGCCTCTCTCCATCGGCAGGGATATATCTATCCATCAAGGCTAGTGGGGCGGCAAAAGGTCACCAGGTCTCTCTGTTCTCCTAGTGTGGAGCTGGGTCAATGTTTTATGAATTGATGTGTCTGCTGACATTTTTAAAAGGGATGGACACTGACTTGGTGATTATTCCTGACAAACGGAATTATAATCTGCTGGCTATACATTCTAAGCAATTACATGTACATTTTCAGTTACATTATAATATTTCTTTAAAAAAATACATTCATAATAATATATTGCTATAAAAACAACAACAAGATCTGCTCTATAAGCGAACAATTAAAAGGGTGCATAAATAGGTAGGTACTAGTACATATGAACAGAAATTATTTAACTCAGTGTTTAGAATGGATTTTACATGTGGACTGGAGCTGTGAAGCAAGCCATCATTTTGATGTATTGTTTTCTATATAGCAATTGGACTTACTTTGAAATAATTCTCTAAATTGTCATTTTACTGTGTAATTGCTTTTTACACTCTGCTCAATTTATTGTGTTCAATTTACCTTTAAACGCAACCTGCAAGATATTTGTACACTATTATTTACATTACAAGTAGGTATTGCCTGGGAAGCTAACTGGAATTGATTTTCTTTTCCTTATACTGTATGTTTCCTCAGGAGCCATAACTATGCCTCAGCCAAAGGTCTATATAATGATCTGGATGGATTTGCAGATAATGAAAAGCAGTAATTAGTATTGCTTTAAATAGGATCACTTATGTATTATTTCTTTCTTTATTTTTTCCTAATTTTTTCCTAATTTTTTTTCTGTTCATTTATTTATCTTTGTTTACTGTGAAATAAAACTTTGATTATGTTTTATTACATAGACTGTATATTGAACACTCAATGCATGTATCTAATGGCTCAATATTTTTTTTCTTTACCTTGTTATTGTGTAAGATTTTTCTTAAGGCAGGTTCTGAGCACAAAGATTACAGTGCTCTCTTAAATGTAATTTTGTCACAGTATAGGTCAAATGAACATCTGTTTCAGTTGTAGGAACCTTTTTCCTTCCTCCTAGACGTTGCATATAAACGATAAAGAGCAACTGTCTATTGCATAGGTTAACACAACATAACTATCTGTTAGACAAATGTTGAATAGAGACGAGTGAACTTTCTAAAATTAGCATTGGGAGGATTTGCTGCAAACTAACCATTGATACAATTTGGAATTGACTGTAAACTTGCCTTGATGACTAGTATAAACAGGAGCAGGGACTTCTGTCAAATTGCAAGAGTCCTAGCTCCTGTGTACTCACTCACGTGTAGAAAGGCATCGCCATTTACTTCTGGGTAGTCCAAACCCTTTTTTGGAATATATTGCTACTTACATACCTTCACTAGGACAAGAACTATGCCCAGTAAATAGGAACTCAAAAATTTAATTTGGATGAATCTGATTTTGCTGGAAAGCTTGGAGACCATTAAAATGGAATCTGGGCAACATTGTGGTTGTTTTTTTGTTTTTTGTTATTAAATTCAACAGCTCATGTTTTTCATTTTAAGGCTCATTTAACATTCTGAGACTGAGCTGATTTATTATTATTTTTTTGTCTCATGCAATGTTTGGATGGCTCTTTCAATTGCAGGTGTCAATTGCCACTGTGGGGAATCCTTATTTCAAATTGTGAAAAATAAACATTGCTCACCATTAAAGATGAGAAAAATTCGATTTGGCCGATTCTCCTAATTTTCCGATTAAATTTGGTTCGGTTCGAAATTATTTGCGGCAAATTTCTATTAAAAACAGTTATTCTGGCCTACAGAGAGCCTCAATAGGGGTGTAGAACAATTTGCCTTGCTGTAACACGCATAGGGTGGGGGTGCTGGGTTAGTAAAATAATACTGTTATTCAGTATGACATGCAGATCAGAGGCATCAATATTAGAATCACTGTCATAGAGCGGCACAATGACAGAGCCTGGAGGTGGCATCAGTATGAGGAGCATAAAGTGGCTGAATGACACAGCGTGAAGGTTGCGGCAGAATGAGGAGAACATATAGTGAATGAATGACACAGCCTGGAGTTGGCGGCAGCATGAAGAGATCACATAGGGGCTGAATGACACAGCCTGGAGTTTGGTGGCAGCATGAGGAGAACATATAGTGGCTGAATGACACAGAGTGGAGTTTGCAATAGCATGAAGAGAACATAGAGTGGCTAAATGAAACAGTGTGGAGTTGGCGGCAGCATGAGGAGACCACATAGTGGCTGAATGACACAGCCTGGAGTTGGTGACAGCATATAGTGGCTGAATGAAATAGCCTGGAGTTTTCAACAGCATAAAGAGAACATATAGTGGCTGAATGACACAGTGTGAAGGTGGCGGCAGCATGAGCAGGCCATAAATTGGCTGAATTTCACAGCATGTAGTTGGCCGCAGCATATAGTGGCTGAATGACACAGCCTGGAGTTTGCGGCAGCATGAGGAGAACATATAGTGGCTGAATGACACAGCCTGGAGGTGGCGGCAGCATGAGGAGACCATATAGTGGCTGAATGACACAGCGTGGAGGTGGCAGCAGCATGAGGAGAACATATAGTGGCTGAATGACTCCGTGTGAAGGTGGCGGTAGCATAAGGAGACCATAAATTGGCTGAATTGCACAGCCTGTAGTTGGCAGCAGCATATAGTGCCTGAATGACACAGCCTGGAGTTTGTGGCAGTATGAGGATACTATATAGTGGCTGAATGACACAGCCTGGAGGTGGCAGAAGCATGAGGAGACCATATAGCCTCAATAGGGTTATAGAACACTTTGCCTTATCCTAAAAAGCATAGGGAGTGTGCTGTGTTAGTGAAATAATACTGTTATTCAGTATGACATGCAGATTACAGGCATTGCTATTAGAATCATTGCTGCAGAGCGTCTGGATGTGGCAGCAGGGAGACCATATGGCATCAAAATTTAAGAGAATAAAGAGATTTTCATGTAATTTTTAATTAATTTAATTTCAATTTATTAACATTTTTTGAGTACCCATTCTGGTGAGCATCTCCGCCAGGTGAGTAACCACCTGTTTCAGCCCCTGCCTCTTAGTGCCCACCTGACTGTGAAAGTGTGAATGTGTCATTTAACCTGTTGGGGACCACGGGCTATGGATACGCCCTTGCCCGTGGGAATTTCGATCCCCACCACTAACCAGACGTGGATCGGAACGGGATGCCTGCAGAAATCATTCAGCAGGCATCCCGTGCAAATGCCTGGGGGGTCCTGAGACATTTCAGATCGGCGATTCACGGCGATTCCAGGCTGATAGGGTCTCTGATGACCCAATAGCCCGGAAAATAGGGATAATCAGAGCTGTCAGAGATAGCCCCGATCATCCTAAAGCATAGGAGCGAGGTGGCAGGGGTGCCATCTCCTCCTATCCCCTGTGATTGGCCGATCAGGATTGATCGGCGAATCGCAGGGCAGGGGCGGGGGTGAACGTTCATTTCCCCCGCTCTGCCTGCCTATGGATGTCAGGGCAGAGTGGAGGAAGATGGCGGGGATGTGCGGGGGGCCTGTGGATGCGGCGGGGACCTCTGGTGCCGGTTAAATGGCTTCACGTGGGGACCAGGGACCATAGACCAGAGGCTGACAGGAGGCGGAAGGCAAGTGCAGGCAGTGGCAGCGGGTTCCCAGATGCAGCAGTGAAGATTGCCATAAAGTGATCTTCACTGCTGTATCTAGGAGTTTCAAAACTACAACTCCCAGCATGCTGGCAGTTGTAGTTTTGCAACATCTGGAGGGCCACAGTTTGGAGACCACTATCCTTCCAGATGTTGCAAACCTACAACTCTCATAATGCCCAGACTGTCCAGGCATGCTGGGAGTTGTAGTTCTGTAACATATGGCCCTTCAGATGTGGCAGAACTACAACTCCCAGCATGCTTGGACAGTCTCAGCATGCTGGTAGTTGTAGTTTTGCAACATCTGGAAGGGCACTGTTTGGAGACCACTATACAGTGGTGTCCAAACTGTAGCGATCCAGATGTCAATTCAAAGCATGCCGAGACAGTCCAGGCATGCTGGGAGTTGTAATTCGGCAACATCTGGCTCTTCAGATGTTGCCAGACTACAACTCCCAGCATGCCTGGGCAGTCTGGGCATGCTTGGAGTTGAAGTCTTGCAACATCTGGAGGGCTACAATTTGGAGACCACTACACAGTGGTCTCCAAATTGTTCTCCTCCAGTTGGGCATGCTGGGAGTTGTAGTATTGCATAACTGTAGGCACACTGGTTGGGAAACATTGTCTGTTTCCTAAATCAGTGTTCCCCACACGTGTGCCTCCTGCTGTTGCAAAACTATAACTCCCAGCATGCACTGACAGACCATGCATGCTGGGAGTTGTAGTTTTGCAACATCTGGAGGCACATGGGTAGGGAAACACTGTTAGGAAACAGACAGTGGTGCGGAAACACTGCGGTAGTCTGTTACCTAACTCAGTGTTTCCCAATCCCAACCAGTGTGCCTCTAGTGTTGCATAACTTCAACTCCCAGCATGCACGGTCTGTCAGTGCATTCTGGAAGTTGTACTTTTGCCCCCCTCGTGCATGTACAGGGTACATTCACATGGGCGAGGGTTTACAGCAAGTTTCCCGTTTCAAGTTTGAGATGCGGCAAATTTTTCTCTGCAGCGAGAAACTCACTGTAAACCCCGGCCCGTGTGAATGTACCCTAAAAACACTACATTACACTACACTAACCCTAAATATAGAGTAAAACACTACATATACACTACACCCTTGCACTGTCGCTCCCCCCCCCGATAAAAATGAAAAACGTCTTGTATGCCAATTTTTCCAAAAGTGGATCTCCCAGTATTGCCGGACAGCCATTCACTGTCCAGGCATATGGTGAGTTTTGCAACAGATGGAGGCACCCTGTTTGGGGAAAACTGAGGTACAGTATTTTTGGTGGAGGAGGCAAGTGAAACGCTTGCATCCGGATACACCCCTCTAAAAATCCCTAAGTTAGGCCTCAAATGCGCATGGCGCTCTCTCACTTCAGAGCCCTGTCTAATTTCAAGGCAACAGTTTGGGGCCACATATGGGGTATCTCCGTACTCGGAAAAAATTGTGCTACATTTTATGTCCCCAAATGTGGACGTAAAATGCTCTACGGGCTCACAACAAGGCTCAGGAATGAGAGTGCATGTGCATTTGAGGCCTAAACTGGTGATTTGCACAGGGGTGGCAGATTTTACAGTGGTTCTGAAATAAACGCAAAAAAATGAATACCCACATGTGACCCCATTTTGGAAACTACACCCGTCACGGAACATAGCAAGGGGTACAGTGAGCATTTACACCCCACAGGTGACTGACAGATTTTTGAAGCAGTGGTCCGTGAAAATGAAAAATGTAATTTTTCATTTGCACAGCCCACTGTTACAAAGATCTGTCAAACGCCAGTGGGGTGTAAATGCTCACTGCACCCCTTGTAACGTTCCTTCAGGGGTATAGTTTCCCAAAGAGTTGCCATGTGGGGTGTTTATTGCTGTTCTGGCACCATGGGGGCTTCCTAAATGTGATGTGCCCCCAAAAACCATTTCAGCTAAATTCACTTTCCAAAAGCCCAATGTTGCTCCCTCCCTTTTGAGGATTCTAAAGCACCCGCAGATCACTTTACATCCACATATGAGGTATTTTCTTCCTCGAGAGAAATGGGGTTTACAATTTTGGGGGACATTTTCACCTATTACCCCTTGTGAAAATGAAAAATTTGGGGTAACATCAACGTCAAACTTCAACGCAAAGTTGTCAAACACCTGTGAGGTGTAAAGGCTCACTGTACCACTTGTTACGTTCCTTGAGGGGTGGGGTATCCCAAATAGTATACCATGTGGGTGTTTTTCACTGTTCTGGCACCATAGGGGCTTCCTAAATGCGACATGCCCCCCAAAAACCATTTCAGCAAAATTCGCTCTCCAAAATCCCATTGTCGCTCCTTCTCTTCTGGGCCCTCACTGCACCCCTTGTTATGTTCCTTGAAGGGTGTAGTTTCCCATGTGGGGTGTTGTTTGCTGTTCTGGCACCATGGGGGCTTCCTAAATGTGACATGCCCCCCCAAAACCATTTCAGCTAAATTCGCTTTCCAAAAGCCCAATTTTGAGCCCTCTAGTGCACCCGCAGATCCCTTTACATCCACATATGAGGTATTTCCTTACTCAAGAGAAATGGGGTTTAAAATTTTGTGGGGTGTAAATGCTCACTGCACCACTTGTTACATTCCTTGAGGGGTGGAGTTCCCCAAATAGTATACCATGTGGGGTGTTTTTTGCTGTTCTGGCACCATAGGGGCTTCCTAAATGTGACATGCCCCCCAAAAACCATTTCAGCAAAATTCGCTCTCCAAAATCCCATTGTTGCTCCTTCTCTTCTGGTCCCTCTGGTGCGCCCAAAAAAGCAGTTTACATCCACATATGAGGTATTTCCTTACGCAAGAGAAATTGGGTTACATATTTTGAGGGGATTTCTCTCCTTTTACCCCTTGAAAAAATAAAAAAATATGGGTCTACAAGAACATGTTAGTGTAAAAAATGAAGATTTAGAATTTTCACCTCAACATGTCAACTTTATGATGCAAACATAAAGTAGACATATTGTATATGTGAATCAATATATAATGTATTTGGTATGTCGATTTTCCTTACAAGCAGAGAGCTTCAAAGTTATGAAAATGCTAAATTTTCTAATTTTTCATAACATTTTTGAATTTTTCATCAAGAAATTATGCAAGTATCGACGAAAATTTTCAACTAACATAAAGTAGAATATGTCACAAAAAACAATCTCTGAATCAAATTCATGAGTTCAAGCATCCCTGAGTTATTAATGCTTAAAGTGACAGTGGTCAGAATTGCAAAAAATGCTCTGGTCCTTAGGGTCAAGATGGGTTCAGTCCCCCAGGGGTTAATCAGTTATGGTTCATTGTTAGCGCTCCAAGCTGTTTTATTGGATTCTTGTGGTAATTCCACAGGTAATTTATGACGTCGACGACCATAGGGCCTCAGATCGATTTTTTTTTTTATGTAAAGATTCCCAAGTTTAATGTCCCGACATTTACTTTGAATTAATACTGTATGTCCACAAACCCAAACAATTGTTACGCCGAGCGCTCCGGGTCCCCGCTCCTCCCCGGAGCGCTCGCAACATCCTCGCATTTGCAGCGCCCCGGTCAGACCTGCTGACCGGGTGCGCTGCAATACCTCTCTTAGCCGGGATGCGCACTCGCTTTCCGTTGGTCTTGTCCCGGCGCGCGCGGCCCCGCTCCTTAGGGCGCGCGCGCGCCGGGTCTCTGCAATTTAAAGGGCCACTGCGCCACTGATTGGCGCAGCTGGCTTAATTAGTGTGTTCACCTGTGCACTCCCTATTTATACCTCACTTCCCCTGCACTCCCTCGCCGGATCTTGTTGCCATTGTGCCAGTGAAAGCGTTCCCTTGTGTGTTCCTAGCCTGTGTTCCAGACCTCCTGCCGTTGCCCCTGACTACGATCCTTGCTGCCTGCCCTTACCTTCTGCTACGTCCGACCTTGCTCTTGTCTACTCCCTTGTACCGCGCCTATCTTCAGCAGTCAGAGAGGTTGAGCCGTTGCTGGTGGATACGACCTGGTTGCTACCGCCGCTGCAAGACCATCCCGCTTTGCGGCGGGCTCTGGTGAATACCAGTAGCAACTTAGAACCGGTCCACCAGCACGGTCCACGCCAATCCCTCTCTGGCACAGAGGATCCACCTCCAGCCAGCCGAATCGTGACAACAATGAGTCACATGGTGGCACAATGGCAGAGCCTAGAGGTGGCAGCAGCACGATGAGACCATAGGGCCTCAACAGAAAAGATGAAAGATATTTTGTAAACTTTAAATTGAAGATTTAAGATACATGAACATTTTGAAAGTTTAATCTAAGGTGCCAAAAGCATAAGGAGATCATATGGTGGCACAATGACACAGCCTGGAGGTGGCAGCAGCATGATGAGACCACAGGGCCTCATAATTCCAAAGATTGTTAGATACATGTTCAAATTTGAATTGAAGATTTTTGGTAGCTTGTGCTACCATAAATTTTTTTTAGGTAATGTCCCAGCAGCATGAGTAGACCATATAGTGGCTGAACAACACAGCGTGGAGTTGGTGGCCGCATATAGTGGCTGAATGACACCACCTGGAGTTGGCGGCAGCATAAGGAGAACATATTATGCCTGAATGACCATATAGTGCCTGAATGACACAGTGTGGAGTTGGCAGCAGCATATAGTGGCTGAATGACGCAGCCTGGAGTTGGCAGGAGCATGAGGAGACCGTATAGTGGCTTAATGACACAGCCTGGAGTTGTCTGCAGCATGAGGAGAACATATGGTGGCAGAATGAGACAGCCTGGAGGTGGCATCAGCATGAGGAGAACATATGGTGGCAGAATAAGACAGCTTGGAGGTGACAGCAGCAGCATCAGTAGTCCTGAAATTGACCCAGTGACAAAGTGGTGCGGTGTGTGGCAATACCAGCAGCCGATAACGAAGATGGGTGAAAAAAGGAGAACTTGGCATCAGATGTGTGGCATCAGGCAGGTGGCAGGGTCATAAAAGTAGCTGAGGCAGGTAGGCAGACATAAACGGTCTCTTTGTAAAAGTGTTAGTGTGCACAAGTATGTATTGAGAATATGCATTACGTAAAACTTTTAATAATATGCTTAGGATAAAATATATGGACCCAATTTTTTTTTTTTCAAATCAAACAAAAGGAAAGGTGTTCAAAAAATACAGGAAACTCTTTCTATTTCCACCTAAAAACCCTGGGAAATGGCAGTGTTTGTAGGGGGAAATAGGGGAAGGTTACTGTGTGGGGCCGCCCTTTTTAGGGCGAGTAACACTTGCCAAGATGGGAATTAATAATACTAGAGTAGGGCCTTACAGGGGAAGTTTTTACCCCCACCGGTTACATTGGACCATACGTTGTTCCTTTCTACCTTTTAGAGGTCTTTGCATCACAGCAATACTTTGTGGTGTAGGTGGCACATGGTGTTTTTTGTACACCTTTCCTTTTGTTTGATTTAAAAAAAATGTTGAGTACATATATTTTATCTTAATGAAAGTTAAGTTTTAGTTAATGCATTTCCTCAATACATACTTGTGTCACGATTCGGCTGGCTGGAGGTGGATCCTCTGTGCCAGAGAGGGATTGGCGTGGACCGCGTCGGTGGACCGGTTCTAAGTTGCTACTGGTATACACCAGAGCCCGCCGCAAAGCGGGATGGTCTTGCAGCGGCGGTAGCAACCAGGTCGTATCCACCGGCAACGGCTCAACCTCTCTGACTGCTGAGATAAGCGCGGTACAAGGGAGTAGACAAGAGCAAGGTCGGACGTAGCAGAAGGTCAGGGCAGGCAGCAAGGATCGTAGTCAGAGGCAATGGCAGGAGGTCTGGAACACAGGCTAGGAACACACAAGGAAACGCTTTCACTGGCACAATGGCAACAAGATCCGGCAAAGGAGTGCAGGGGAAGTGAGGTATAAGTAGGGAAGTGCACAGGTGAAGGTACTGATTAAAACCTCATGCGCCAATCAGTGGCGCACCGGCCTTTTAAATCGCAAAGACCCTGCGCGCGCGCCCTAAGGAGCGGGGCCGCGCGCGCCGGGACAGCACAGACGGGGAACGGGTCTGGTAAGCGAGTCGGGATGCGCATCGCGAGCGGGCGCGTCCCGCATCGCGAATCGCATCCCGGCTGGGAACATTAGCGCACCCGGTCGGCAGGTCTGACAGGGGCGCTGCAAATAGGAGAACGCTGTGAGCGCTCCGGGGAGGAGCGGGGACCCGGAGCGCTTGGCGTAACAACTTGTAGTCTGATGGCGAGGAATGTCTGTAACTGGGGAGCAGCACCTTAAACATGTTTTTCACTATCCATGGTCAATCTAATATCTAAAGGCATTGGTGGGTGGAAATCTCCTGGCTGATCCATGCCTGATTAATCTTCACAAAGGTAAGTCTCTCCACATTTTTCATGGACAGACGATTTCTCCTTGGGGTTACTATGGCCCACGCCGCACTAAACAACCGCTCTGATGGCACACTACTGGCTGGGCAGGACAGCTTTTCCAGGGCAAACTCTGCTAGTAGCAGCCACAAATCAAGTTTGGCTGCCCAGAAGTCCAGCGGATCTTCAAGATGTGTTGGCATGGTCATGTCAAGGTATGCCATCATCTGCTGGTTCAGGTCCTGCTCCAGGTCTACCTGTTGCTGACCAGTTGCTTCACTATGGGGGTGAAGAAAGCTACTCATCAGCGACTGTAGTCTCAGGCTGCTGCTGATGGAACTGGTACTGCTCCTGCCACTCCACCCCTCCCCAGCAGTGGACAGAGAGCACAGAGGGTCCCCCGAGTCAGACCTGCGAGAGGATGGAAAATGGCACAGATAGGAATCGGCCAACTGACTACATAAGATGTCCCTGTAGTAGGTCAGTTTGTCCTCCCTTTCAGTGGATGTGAAAAAGGCCCCCATTTTGTGTCGGTAGCGAGGGTCCAATAAGGTGGAGATCCAGAAGTCCTCCCGCTGCCGAATAGTGACAATTCGGCTGTCACTATGCAAGCAAGTGAGCAAGCATCAAGCCATTTGTGCAAGTGACTCAGAGGGACTCCCTGCCTCCATCTCCACTGCATACTGCCACGGTGTGTCTGGGTCCTGTGTCTTGTCTTCCTCATAACCCTCTAGCTCCTCTAGCTGCTCCCGCTCCTCCTCTCCTGTCAGATGACTAGAAGAACCACAACAAAAAAAGTCTTGTGAAACCTAAACTGTGCTCCACTGTGCCTCTCTCCCTCCTCCTCCTCCAGTTCAGCCCCCACAGGGCTCATGTGCCTGTGAGATGTAGGCGCCACGTCTCCAGTGACCTCACCAGCCATCATTTCCAACACGTGTTGTAGTAGATAAAGCAGTGGAATGACGTTATTCATCCCGTAATCCTGTCAACTGACTAATAATGTGGCTTCCTCAAAGGGCCTGAGCAAATGGCAGGTGTCACCTATGAGCAGTCACTGGTTGACATTGAAGTTACACAGGGGAGTTCCCCTATCCACTTGGATCATCAGAAAATCGGTGATGGCTTTTCTCTGTATAGTTGGTCCAACATATGGAGGGTGGAATTCCAACATGTGGAAATGTAGCAAATAAGAATATGTTGGGGGATGGCGTTCTGATGCTGCAGTTCAAGGAGGGTGTGCTTTGCGGTGTACAAGTGGCTGAAGTGCGTTCAAAGTTTCCTTCCCATTGTTAGGATGTCTTGCAGATGGACACTTAGGGAACCGCTTGACAACCAGATAAAACACGTGTGCCATGCAGGGTGCATGGCTCAGGTTTCCTTGTCGTTCACCATGGTTCCCATTTCCAGTTTTCGTGGAGTAAGCCATGGTTCGATTTCTTTAAGAATGACTTTCAGCAGGTCCTCCACTGTGTGACTCCGTTCGCCAAGATCCATGTGAAGAACATTGTGACACAGCCGTGCCCTGCACACATGGTATGCTGAAGGGGTACTGAGACTTGTTGTGCAGTGGAGGCTGAGGAGACGGAGGAGGATGAAAAGGCATTATACGCTGGTTGTCTGTATATATATATATATATATATATATATATATATATATATATACTACGTTTTGCGTATGATCTGTGATTTCTAAATGCAACATGCCCCCAAAAACCATTTCAACAAAATTCTCTTTCAAA
Organism: Hyla sarda; assembly: GCF_029499605.1. Taxonomy (NCBI): domain Eukaryota; kingdom Metazoa; phylum Chordata; class Amphibia; order Anura; family Hylidae; genus Hyla; species Hyla sarda. The sequence goes on from NC_079189.1 coordinate 483,321,451, forward strand.
AAGCCAAATTTTGCTCTTTCTCTTCTGAGCATTGTAGTGTGCCAGCAGAGCACTTTACGTCCACATATGGGGTATTTCCATACTCAGAAGAAATGGGGTTTTAAATTTTGGGGGGCATTTTCTCCTATTACACCTTGCGAAAAAGAAAAAAATGGGGTAACACCAGCATTTTAGTGTTAAAAATCTAATTTTCCATTTTCACATCCAATTCCAATGCAAAGTCGTCAAACACCTGTGAGGTGTTAAGGCTCACTATACCCCTTGTGACATTTCTGCAGGGGTGTAGTTTCCCAAATAGTTGCCATGTTGGGAGGTTTTTTGCTGTTCTGGCACCATGGGGGCTTCCTAAATGCAACATGGCCCCCAAAAACCATGACAGCAAAATTCGCTCTCCAAAATCCGACAGTTGCTCTTTCCCTCTTGAGCCATGTTGTAACAAGAACATGTTAGTGTAAAAAAATGCAGATTTTGAGTTTTCTCCTCCACTTTTCTGCTATTCTTGTGAAAAGGGTTAACAAACTTTCTGAATGTCATTTTGAATACTTTGAGGGGTGCAGTTTCTATAATGGGGTCATTTATGGGGTATTTATCACAGAAATGCCCATCAAATCCACTTCAAACTTAACTGGTCCCTGAAAAAATCAGATTTTAAAATTTTTGTGAAAATTTTGAAAATTGCCGCTATACTTTGAAGCCCTCAAAAAGTTAAAACATGTCAACTTTATGATTCCAACATAAAGTAGATGTTACGCCTAGCGCTCCGGGTCCCCGCTCCTCCCCGGAGCGCTCACGGCGTCTTTCTCCCTGCAGCGCCCCGGTCAGTCCCGCTGACCGGGAGCGCTGCACTGTCATGGCCGTTGGGGATGCGATTCGCACAGCGGGACGCGCCCGCTCGCGAATCGCATCCCAGGTCACTTACCCGTCCCGGTCCCCTGCTGTCATGTGCTGGCACGCGCGGCTCCGCTCTCTAGGGCGCGCGCGCGCCAGCTCTCTGAGACTTAAAGGGCCAGTGCACCAATGATTGGTGCCTGGCCCAATTAGCTTAATTGGCTTCCACCTGCTCCCTGGCTATATCTGATCTCCTCCCTTGCACTCCCTTGCCGGATCTTGTTGCCTTGTGCCAGTGAAAGCGTTTAGTGTGTCCAAAGCCTGTGTACCTGAACTTCTGCTACCCATCCTGACTACGAACCCTGCCGCCTGCCCCCGACCTTCTGCTACGTCTGACCTTGCCTCTGCCTAGTCCTTCTGTCCCACGCCTTCTCAGCAGTCAGCGAGGTAGAGCCGTTGCTAGTGGATACGACCTGGTTGCTACTGCCGCAGCAAGACCATCCCGCTTTGCGGCGGGCTCTGGTGAAAACCAGTAGCCTCTTAGAACCGGTCCACTAGCACGGTCCACGCCAATCCCTCGCTGACACAGAGGATCCACTACCTGGAAGCCGAATCGTGACAGTAGATCTGGCCATGGATCCCGCTGAGGTGCCTCTGCCAAGTCTCGCTGATCTTCCCACGGTGGTCGCTCAGCAATCGCAGCAGATTGCCCAACAAGGACAGCAGCTGTCGCAGTTGACCGCCATGTTACAGCAACTTCTGCCTCTGCTACAGCAGCAACCATCTCCTCCGCCAGCTCCTGCACCTCCTCCGCAGCGAGTGGCCGCTCCTAACCTCCGCTTGTCCCTGCCGGACAAATTTGATGGGGACTCTAAACTCTGCCGTGGATTTTTGTCTCAGTGTTCCCTGCATATGGAGATGTTGTCAGACTTGTTTCCTTCAGAACGGTCTAAGGTGGCGTTCGTAGTAAGCCTTCTTTCAGGAAAGGCCTTGTCTTGGGCCACACCGCTCTGGGACCGCAATGATCCTGCCACAGCCACAGTCCAGGCCTTCTTCGCTGAACTCCGGAGTGTCTTCGAGGAGCCAGCCCGAGCTTCTTCTGCCGAGACTGCCCTGTTGAACCTGGTCCAGGGTAATTCTTCAGTGGGCGAGTACGCCATCCAATTTCGTACTCTTGCTTCCGAGTTATCATGGAATAACGAGGCTCTCTGCGCGACCTTTAAAAAAGGCCTATCCAGTCGCATCAAGGATGTGCTGGCCGCACGAGAGATTCCTGCCAATCTGCAAGAACTCATCCATCTAGCTACCCGCATTGACATGCGTTTTTCTGAGCGACACCAAGAGCTCCGCCAGGAAAAAGACTTAGATCTCTGGGCACCTCTCCCACAGTATCCGTTGCAATCTACGCCTGGGCCTCCCGCCGAGGAGGCCATGCAAGTGGATAAGTCTCGCCTGACCCAGGAAGAGAGGAATCGCCGTAGGGAAGAAAATCTCTGTCTTTACTGTGCCAGTACCGAGCATTTCTTGATGGATTGCCCTATCCGTCCTCCACGCCTGGGAAACGCACGCACGCACCCAGCTCACGTGGGTGTGGCGTCTCTTGGTTCCAAGTCTGCTCCTCCACGTCTCACGGTACCCGTGCGGATTTCTTCTTCAGCCAACTCCTCCCTCTCAGCCGTGGCCTGCTTGGACTCCGGTGCCTCTGGAAATTTTATTTTGGAGTCGTTTGTTAATAAATTCAGCATCCCGGTGACCCGTCTCGTTAAGCCGCTCTACATTTCCGCGGTCAACGGAGCCAGATTGGACTGCACCGTGCGTTACCGCACAGAGCCCCTCCTCATGTCTATTGGACCCCACCTTGAGAGGATTGAGTTCTTCATTCTCCCCAACTGTACCTCTGAGGTCCTCCTCGGTCTGCCTTGGCTCCGGCTTCATTCCCCCACCATTGATTGGACCACCGGGGAGATCAGGAACTGGGACTCTGCCTGCCACAGGAAGTGCCTCTCCCCCCCTCCCAGTCCCGTCAGGCAAGCCTCTGTGCCTCCCCATGGCCCCCGTCCTGGTGTCACACTGCCCCGTGCCAGGCCTCGCCCTCTGCCCTCCCTCCCCATTCCCACTCCTGCTGTACTGCCTGCCGTTGAGGAAACCCTCCATTCTTTCCCGGTGTCCTCATCCCAGGGGAGGCAGTTACCGGACAAAGAGAAGGGGAGACCTAAGGGGGGGGATACTGTTACGCCTAGCGCTCCGGGTCCCCGCTCCTCCCCGGAGCGCTCACGGCGTCTTTCTCCCTGCAGCTCCCCGGTCAGTCCCGCTGACCGGGAGCGCTGCACTGTCATGGCCGTTGGGGATGCGATTCGCACAGCGGGACGCGCCCGCTCGCGAATCGCATCCCAGGTCACTTACCCGTCCCGGTCCCCTGCTGTCATGTGCTGGCGCGCGCGGCTCCGCTCTCTAGGGCGCGCGCGCGCCAGCTCTCTGAGACTTAAAGGGCCAGTGCACCAATGATTGGTGCCTGGCCCAATTAGCTTAATTGGCTTCCACCTGCTCCCTGGCTATATCTGATCTCCTCCCTTGCACTCCCTTGCCGGATCTTGTTGCCTTGTGCCAGTGAAAGCGTTTAGTGTGTCCAAAGCCTGTGTACCTGAACTTCTGCTACCCATCCTGACTACGAACCCTGCCGCCTGCCCCCGACCTTCTGCTACGTCTGACCTTGCCTCTGCCTAGTCCTTCTGTCCCACGCCTTCTCAGCAGTCAGCGAGGTAGAGCCGTTGCTAGTGGATACGACCTGGTTGCTACTGCCGCAGCAAGACCATCCCGCTTTGCGGCGGGCTCTGGTGAAAACCAGTAGCCTCTTAGAACCGGTCCACTAGCACGGTCCACGCCAATCCCTCGCTGACACAGAGGATCCACTACCTGGAAGCCGAATCGTGACAGTAGACATATTGTATTTGTGAATCAATATATAATTTATTTGGAATGTCCCTTTGCCTTACAATCAGAGAGTTTCAAAGTTAGAAAAATGCTAAAATTTCAAAATTTTCATGACATTTTGGGATTTTTCACCAAGAAAGGATGCAAGTAACTATGAAAATTTACCACTAAATTAAAGAAGAATATGTCATGACAAAACAATCTCAGAATCAGAATAAAAGGCAAAAGCATCCAAAAGTTATTAATGCATAAAGTGACAGTGGTCAGAATTGCAAAAAAGGGCTGACAGATCAGGAGAGGCCAAAGGTCCTTTTCAGAGGTCATGTGGCAAAGCTGTTTTAATGGTATTAGAGACACCTACATATTATATGGCAGATTGTAATAGTTGATCAGTGTATTTAAAAGAGAGCGTAATGATACTTTATGTAAGAGAGTGATTCTCTCAGAAAACCACTTCAGACATGTATCCAGTGTTTCTAGGCTTAAAAAGGTACTCTTTTTTTTTAAATCAACTGGTGCTAGAAAGTTAAACAGATTTGTAACTTACTTCTATTAAAAAATCTTAAACCTTCGAGTACTTATTAGCTGTTGAATACTGCTGCAGTGGAAATTATTTTCTTTTTGGAACACAGTGCTCTCTGCTGACATCATGACCACAATGATCTCTGCTGACATCTATGTCCATTTTAGGAACTGTCCAGAGCAGTATGTGTTTTCAATGGGGATTTTCTCCTACTCTGGAGAGTTCTTAAAATGGATTCACCTCCTATTCACATCAGCATTCTGTTGCACAGAGGGACAGAGAGCAGTGTGTTGCACAGTGTGTTGCACAGAACAGCAGCGATTCAGCTCAAGCCCAAATCCCGCCAACAAGCACTGATAGTGAAGGGAGTGAGATTGAGAGAGAAAGTGCAATTTTGGGTGTAGTACACAGCGACTGTGTGCTGCAGCACTGGTGTGTACTGCTGGTGTTATCCACAAATACTTTTTTAAGCGTACTGGAGCGCATTGTACCCTCATAAGTGCATACCACATACGTACATCTCAGTGGTGTACTATTTTGTTCCTGCTAAAGTCCCAAGGGCTAGATATTGTGAAAGGCCATAACTTTGGACAGAAAGCAACACTGAAGTATGATAGCACACCAAAAATAATATCCTATTCAAATAATCTTTATTGCACACAATTCTTATATACACACACACACACACACACAATAAACACAAATACAGAGGGTGTTTGAAAACAATTAAAACTGGCCCATAAGAGCCAAAGTACAACTCAGGTGAAAAGCCACGAACCCCCTCCCCTAGAAATAAGCACCCGCCCAGTATAAAGACCAAACAAAGAAATACATGTGAACAAGCAAATATGAGTGAGTATATACAGTGGTCCCTCAGCATACGATGGTAATTAGTTCCAAACGAGCCATCGTTTGTCGAATCCATCGTATGTTGAGGGATTCGTGCAATGTAAAGTATAGGAAGCTGTACTCACCTGTCCCCGCCACTCCGGACCACGTCCCGCCGCTCCCGATGGTGTCCCCGCCGCTCCCGATGGTGACCCCAGGCCTCCGCTGGGCTCTCCTGGTCTTCTCCGGTCCTCTGCTGGGCTCTCCTGGTCTTCTCCGGTCCTCCGCTGTCTTCTCCGGTCCACCGCTGTCTTCCGCAAGGCCTTACTGGGCCTACGTAGCGAAGTCATTACGTCGCTGCGTACGCCATTCCTATTGGATGACTTCAAATTGAGCTTCATATTGACGTCACCGGAGAGGGCCGAGAAGACACCGGAGGACCAGAGCTGGACCGGAAGGGCACCCCGGAGCATCGTGGAGGGGTAAGTAATACTCACCGCACCACACGGGGAACATTAAGCTGCTATCCGGCAGCAGCTTAAGCATTTTGCGCTGCCGGATAGCACTTAATGCGATGGCCCCGACATAAAAAAGCATTGTATGTCGATGCTGACATCGACATGCGATGGCCTCTGAGAGGCCATCGTATGTCGATTTGATCATATGTCGGGGCCATCGTATGTCAGGGGGTCACTGTAATACACTAATAGGATAAGCGACCGGTGCAGATAAGACCACAATAATTACACATATCCCTGAATAATGATGATCATATAAGAAAATGTTAGATATATACAAAAGAATTACAGTCCCCCAATATAAAGATATTCTTTTGTATATATCTAACATTTTCTCATATGATCATTATTATTCAGGGATATGTGCAATTATTGTGGTATTATCTGTACCGGTCACTTAACCCATTAGTGTATTATATACTCACTCATATCTGCTTGTTCACATGTATTTCTTTATTTGGCCTTTATACTGGCTGGAGTGTCTAGATTCATGTACAGATTTTTCTAAGGGTGGGTGCTTATCTCTAGGGAGGGGGTTCATGGCCTCTCACCTGAGTTGTGCTTTGGCTCTCATGGGCCAGTTTTTATTGTTTTTAAACACACTCTGTGTTTGTATTTATTGTGTGTATAAGAATTTTGTGCAATAAAGATTATTTGAATAGGATATTATTTTTGGTGTGCTATCATATTTCAGTGTTGCTTCAAAGTTATGCATATTGTTTCTTCACTGAGTAGCACCTAGCTCTCTATATGATATTAGATTGAGCCCCCTATTAGTTTTGTCTTCTACTGTGAAAGGCCGGGCAAAAGTACACACCGGCTGGTGTTGTACGCATATACTTTTTTAAGCGTACTGGAGCGCATTGTACTCCCATCATATACGCACTAAGTATGTCAGGCAGAGAAGTGCCAGGACGTGCACAGAGGAGTGGCAGGGGCCTAAATTCATGAGGCAGAGGTCGCAGCAGACTAGGGGCGAGTGGCAGCACGAGTCGCAGCGAGAGGCCTGAGCTCCCAGTATCAGCTAGCGGTCGTGTCTCGACAGCAACCCATCTGCTGTCATTGACTGGTTAACTCGGTCATCCACTTCATCACAAGTGACATCTGATACCCCCAATCAATCGGTAGGTTCCTCAGACACAACCATCAGTTGGCATGGCCTGGGAGAAGTCTCTGTTCTATGCTGTTCCCTCCCCTATAGAAGTATCCTATGCTTTGGGTTCAGCTCCACTTTTTAGTGAGGATAATCTGCTAGAGGACAGTCAGCAGCTACTGCCCAGCCAAAAAGTGGAGGAGACATCCACCGCTTCCTCCGCTAGGTGGGCAAGTAGTGATGAGGAGAGTGGCGTGGGAGGTGGTGTTGTGAACTTTCAGGCTCCTGAAGCAGACACTGTTGAGGAACCTGAGGAGGACATTAGTAACATGCAGACACAACTCGATGATGATGAAGCCAATCGCACTTGGGAGCCGGGTGCAGAAGGGGCTTCATCATCATCAGGAGAAGAGAGTTGCAAGTTGCCCGTGAAGCAGCAGCTGAGTCAGCAATGTGGTAGCATGGTGGCAGAAATGGAAAGAGTCTGGAGCCAAACGTGCTCGGGGTACAACACCTGCTTCATGGCAGTTCATGGAATCGCTGGCAGTAGCAGTTAATCAGTGCGGACTGTTGGTGGGAAAATCAGCTACTAGGTGGTATGGAAGTTTTTCGTCAAGCATCCGGAGGAGGTTAAAATGGTCACATGCAAGATGTGTTGGCAGAAGGTGAAGCGTGGCCAGGGTCCCAATGTTGGCACCACGTCCCTGCATCAACATATGCGCCGTCACCATAAATCGACCTGGGAGAACCGTGGCTCCGATGTGGTGGTCCAGCCTGCTGTATGACCCATTGGCACGCCGCTCCCTGCTTCAGCCAGCCAAGGCTCCACCACCTCAGCCGAAGGGAGCTGTGTGTCAAACCCTCCTTCTGTCGCTCCTGCTTCTCCCGCTTTTAGTCAGCCATTCCGCCAACAATCCATCTGCGAAGCCATGTCCAAGAGACAACAGTATGCGCCCACTCATTCAACGGCGTAGAAGTTGAATGTGCTCCTGTCCAAGTTGCTGGTTTTGCAGTCCCTCCCTTTTCAAGTGGTGGACTCTGCACCTTTCAGAGAACTGATGGCTTGTGCCGAGCCGAGGTGGAGAGGCCCAAGCCATCATTTCTTTGCAAACAAGGCAGTACCAGCTCTGCACAGAACTGCCAAGAACTCAGTCCCGAGGCAACTCCGGACCGCGCATGCCAATCAGCAGTCACCATAATATAAACAAACTTGCACGTGCAAGCTACGTCAGCGTCGCGCGTGAAGGACGCCGGCACCAGCCCCGCCGCCCGGGAAGGGATGGAGGAAGGGATGTACCTAGTTACATGTGATATGGAGCCGCTGTATACGTCGATTAAACACAAGGACGAAATTGAGGCAGTCAAGTTTTTCCTGGACTCCAGTGACTTGAACCCAGAGCTATGTCACTTTCTGGTGGAGTTACTTACCTTTTTCCTCTCCCATAACTTTTTTGTGTTCAAAGGCGTGTACTATCTGCAACGCCAGGGCACGGCGATGGGGGGGGGGGGGGTTGTGCGCCCTCGTACGCCAATCTCTTTATGGGATTATGGGAGGGGACCCTCTTCGCCATGGATACCTCACCACACCTCCAAAAGGTGGTGTGGTGGGGTCGATACATTAATGACATTCTAATGGTTTGGCATGGTACTCTGTTGGAGGCGTTCATATGTGAACTGAATGTTAATGATCAAAATATACGCCTGACATATAAGGCCAGTAACTCCTCGATTGATTTCCTAGATATGAGACTCATCAAGAACAACCAAGGATTCATTCAGACTGACCTCTACAGAAAGGCGACCTCCGCAAATACTTTATTACATGCAACCTCAGCACACCCGATACACCTTACAAGAAACATTCCAGTGAGCCACTTTCTATGAGCAAGGCGTTTGTGCTCAGACAATGAGAAGTTCGAAATTCAAGCAGCAGATTTACGTCAGAGGTTTCGTGAACGCCGTTACAGCAGGCGGTGCATAAATCGTGCGTACTGGAGAGAAAAGAACAGCGACAGGAAGTCTCCTCTGTGGCCACAGAAGGTAAGTGGAACAAAGAATGAAACCATTAGATGCATTATGGATTTCAACTCTAAACATCAGGAGGTCAGGGACATTATGAACCAATATTGGGCGATACTGTTAACTGATGACACTTTGGCCCCTAATCCCAGTATCACATATCGTCGTGCTAGAAATTTGAAAGACACGTTAGTTCACAGGTTACATGTTACACCAGAAACTGCCTTTCTGTTCGGGAGCAGAGGTCCACAACATGGCAGTGGTCCATGCGGCAGATGTGTCGCGTGTCCAAATATGGACAAAACAACTACTTTTAAGGATTGCTCCGGGACTTGCACCTATGACATTCGCCACTGTATCAATTGCAACACCAAGGGAGTAGTATATGTAGCTAACTGCCCATGTAATTTGATGCACATTGGCATGACGACCACACGTGAATTAAAGCGAAGAGTGAGAGAGCATATGAGAGATATTGAGCTGGCTAAAGTACACGTTGATACTATGATCCTCAAGACGATTCCGAGGCATTTTAAGTTGAAGCCCCATTGTGATAGTACCCTACTTAAATTTTATGGTTTTGATCATGTTCAGATTGGACCAAGGCTGGGCAATTGGCAGAAAAACCTGGCCCAACGTGAAACTAGGTGGATTTTCCAACCAAATACCATGACACCTCATGGGTTGAATGAAACTAACAGTTTTGTACCATTTCTATAGTAGCGTACCTCCTCTTGTTGCATAGTTCTTGGCTCAGTATTTGTGGTTTTAATTTTTGTTTTATTTATGTAATGTTTTTAACACTTACTCTACTTTTCTATTTTTTCTCTAGCTGTCTATTTTTATGAAACTTAACCATGGACATCGACTATCTTGCAGCGCTTTTTGGCATGATTTGCTACCTATTGGACATCTGTAACGTCCTGTGTAGGAGGGCATCTCTTGGACCTGAGATCCAACTGAAGGATCCATGGACTATATGTGTATATGTACATATGATATGATATATTTATGGACGGGATTTTTCTTTGTGGGCTCCATGTCTCCTTTCGGTGGGGGTTGAGAGCAAAAATGTCTTTCTCTATATGTGGCGTATGTGATTTTGGATTGATGTAGTATTTTGATTTTTTCTTTGGAGACTAGGTTTCTCTAATTATAGTTAAGGTACTGGGTTCTACCACATGGATCCGATTTGGACCTAATAGGCAGAGTATATTTACTTTCACTCATGCACTTTCACGCGTGTTTCACTCTGATTTTTACACATGCATGGTTTTATTTTGTCATGATTGACGGAACTGGCCATTCTGCCAATCATTTTTATCTTCTACCATATAATTTTTTTCACATATATTCTTTATTTTATTAATTTATTCATCTTTTACTTATCACTGCACAATAACTTTTTTCAATTTTTTCACAGTTTTCTGTGTATTTGGATATTCCTATGTGAGTTCATTGCCGCCGCCTACACACGTTTACACATCATGTTTGTTGACATGTGTATACGCGCATCTGCCATGCGCATTGCACAGGGTCAACATTCGCTGCGAACACACTTATCCACTTCCATTTTTTATTCATATATTTATATTTTATATGTTTGCACATAGGATTTATATGTTATGTATATTAGGATGTATCTATATGTATATATTTTTATGGTTATGGTATGTACCTTTAAGTATTCACTATATTTATATAACCTCTTGTGTACACACGTATATTGGTTAATCTACTATGATGTTAGAGGGACTTGGAGCCCACATGGTAATATTGTACTATGTTTCTTATCTTTATTTATCTATTTAATTTTTCTATCTAATTAGTGCTGATGCTGTTTCACTCCCTGTGCGCTGTTGCTTCCCTGGCCCCCGCTGGGCTTGTGGGACCGGGGTCAGCGCTGCCTCGCTATGTGCTTGGCGGTGTCGCTCCCAGTGGTGCTCGCCCTGGATGCATGGGTTTGGTGTGTCTTCATCCCGTGGGGAGAGGTAGGTTCAGCACAGTTCCTTTGTTATGAGGTGGTCCATGTTGATGTCCTCCTGCTGTTGTGGGGCGTGTCCTTTATATTTAGTACCTACCTATTGGTTGATGTGGGTGGGGGGGGGCTGGCTCCTGGTCCGTCACTTGTGCGCCTCGCACCCGGGCGGCGGGGCTGGTGCCTGCGTCCTTCACGCGTGTCGCTGACGTAGTTTGCACATTTGTTTATATTATGGTGACTGCTGATTGGCTGTGGGTGGGGAGCTCGGGCCGGGACCGCTCTCCGGATGCATGCGCGGTCTGGGGCGGCCTCGGGACTAAGTTCTTGGCAACTCACATTAAGCGCTGACGTAGCGCACATGTGATTAGCGCCGGATCTTGTGATTGGATAGGGACATATACTTAACAGCGGACAGCTCTAGCCATGACCACGCCCCGGAAGAAGCCTCCTTGAGTGGTGAAACGTCGGGCAGTGGCGTCCTGCATTCGGTCTGCATTGTCTGGTAATGTTTTCTCACACTATGTGATATATTGCTTACTAGGAGTTTATGTTAACCCCTGGGTGGGTATCAAGTATCCCTGACCTCCTAACAGTGTTATCTACCTTGGCTATCAAGGATGTATGTACTTGGGCATTATAGTGGGATTCTATTATGAGTGCGGGACCCCATTTTCTTCGGTTTTCACTGTCAGTTTTTCCTTGTTTTTAACAAACGTTAAATTTTTTGTCTGTGACTGTTTTTCATGATTTGTGTTCAATAAACTATCTTGCTTCATTATACGCTGGTTCTCTGTGTATATATTGGACGAGATAATGAAAAATTAGATTTTTAACGCTAAAATAATGGTGTTACTCCAAATTTTTCATTTTCACATGGGGTAATAGGAGAAAATAAAATCCAAAATTTGAAGCCCAATTTCTCCTGATTAAGAAAACTAGAGGTCTCAGAACAGAAGGAGCCCCTTTGGACTATTGGAGAGAGTATTTTGCTGGAATTGATGTCGGGGGCCATATGCGTTTACAAAGCCACCATTGTGCAAGAACAGAAGAAACCCCACACATGTGACACCATTTTGGAAACTAAAACATTCAAGGAATGTAACAAGGGTTATAGTGAGTACTTACACCTCACAGGTTTTTTGAACAGTGGTCCGTAAAAGTAAAGAATTTGATTTTTAACACTGAATTGCTGGTATTAACCAAACATTATTTTTTTTGTTTCACAAGTAATAAGAGAAAAAAATCTCCACAAAATTTGTAGCCCAATTTCTCCAGAATAAGGAAATACCCCATATATGGTGGTAAAGCACTATGCGGGTGCAAAAAAGGGCTTAGGAGTGAGACAGCACCAATGAGATTTGAGGACTAAAGTGATGATTTGCACTGCAATGGTTG